>NC_024316.1:19982327-19983405 GCF_000523025.1 Cynoglossus semilaevis | reverse complement strand
TCGCGCGTATACAGCGTTTGGCGGCGTAGTCCAGCGGCTGCGGGCCGTTCCAGTACTGCAGCGGGTAGCCACACTTGAGGGGCGTGTAGGCGTTGTTGTTGTTGTAGGGCTGAGACGAGGACAGCGACTCTGTGCTGTGGAACTGCACCGAGGAACTAAGGGTTCCCATGGTGCTCTTCTCTGACACGTTCACTCCGGAGTCTTTACTCAAATCCGGCATGGAGAACCTGGACAAGTTCTCCTGGCGCTTACTGACCCCGTCCAGAGAGTTACCTGTGGAGATCAACACGTGGTGTGACATGTTCACATTAGTCAGTCCATCAAATGTTGTGTCAACAGTTTGATCAACCTACTGTACCTGTAGCAGCGGGGACGGTTATGCTGTCCATGGATCCGTGAGGAGTCTGTTCTACCGGCGTGAGCGGCTCGTTGAAGCTCATGGTGGTGATGGGGTTCCTCCTGGTCAGTGGAGGTCTGCCGTTCCTTTGAAACCCATGAAGGCTGATGCTCCTTTTGTCCGAGATGCCCTGGTTCTGGCTCGACATCTCGTTGAAGCTCATCTGAGTACGAAGCTTATTAGGTCTGAACCCGTCCTGGCTGTGGTGGATCCAGTTGTCGTTAAAAGAATGGCCCCTCAGAGCAGCCATGGGCGTCCGCTTGGGATTGCCTTGTTCCTTGTCCCAGGAACCCGGTCTGTTTCCTTGGTTAACGGGGTTCTGGGGGGGAGGGTGAGCGTTGGTATTGGGTCCAAAGCCTTGTCTTAGGTTACACTGGCCCAGCATATGGACGGATGTGGGGGCGGGGGAGGGGTCATGCTGCGGCCCATCAAAGCTCGCAGGCACATAAGGCTCATCTCTGCTCATCCACACCTGGTTAAGGCTCGGGGCGCGACTGGGCGTGCGACTGGGCGTGCGATTGGGCGTCCTGCTGGGCGTCTGGCTGGATGAAAGGCTGAGGCGGTCCATCGGCACGGACAGTGGGTCGATCTCTACCGATAGTCGATCGGGCTTGGGGAGAGGTGCTGGTTGGCGGACTTCGGCGTTGGGTCGCCCCCGGTCTGCGTTCCCTCGTCTCTTCT
>NC_024316.1:19977600-19981101 GCF_000523025.1 Cynoglossus semilaevis | reverse complement strand
TCACGGGAACGGGCACTCTGGAAAGCTGAATCCGATGAGTCCGACTCGTCCGGATCCTGATGAATAATAAAATAACCAAGTTGTCAACTCGTTAACATCTCTCATTGTTAGGCAGGGAAGGGCAACGACCTAAAATATGTCACCTGTCCAGCACTGCAGGACTGAGAGCAGAAGATCTGACCCTGCTTTGGCAGGAAGGGGCGGCCCAGCAGGGAGCGCTTGCAGTGGGTGCAGCAGAAACACTCCTCGGTGGCGTGCCAGTGCTGACCATCGTACGTCATCTGACCCTGGTCGATTCCTGGGATTAGGAAACAAAAACCAAGGAGGTGATTCACCTGTAGGACCTGGCATCAGGACAAGTGATGATTTAGGAGCCTGGAAAAATAGAGCGCCCCCTTTCAGTGTCAAAGAGAATGTGTCTCCCTGGGAGACGCCAAAACTGTAGTTGGTCTACACTGACTGTCCATTGGAGAGCTGTTCAGTTACAGTTGGTGTGGTATGCTACGCTAGGTTAAGCTACAGTGTGCTTTGCTATGACATAGTATGGTATGGTATCATGTGGTATGCTAGGCTAGGCTACAACATGCTTTGCTGTGGCACAGTGTTGTGTGGTGCGGCCTGACTGAGGTGTTTGGTTCAGAACCCAGAGGTTTTAAAGGACCAACACACGAGGAAGTCCAGAAGGTTCTGTACCTATGTGTTCCCCACATGCGTCACAGTACTCTGCGTACAGAGACTCAAAGCAGTTGCAGCAGTGTGGTCGTCCGTCCTTCATGATGTAGCGCTGCCCCCCCAGGGTGGTCTCACACTCATAACAACAGAAGTGCCTCATGTGCCAGTGTCTGCCTTCAGCCTCGGTGCACTCGTCAGCAAAGATGATCTGTGGGAGAGGGAGAACAGGCCTGTCAGCAGGCAGACCACAGGGGGGGGGGGTTGGAGGGGGGGGGGGGGGGTGAAGGTTCTGGAACATTTCCCAGAACTAGACAACTACTGTTGTTAACAGTGTTGTTTCACAACACCTGACGAGCTAACGTGAATCCAAGTGAAACAATCCTAAACACTCGGACACGGATGAGGTTCTGGGATGTGTTTTTTTCCGGGCCGCGGCCCAGACGGACGCACCTCATCACAGGCACAGCAGCGCGGCTTCAGCCTCTCAGCGTGATGTCGGCCGCAGTAAAGCTTTCCGTCCTGGTAGAAATAGATCAGATCCACCAGCAGCTCCTCACACATGGTGCAGACGAAACACTGGGGGTGCCAGTACTTTCCATGACCCGCTCTGGCTGCAAAGACCACAATGTCTCCCCCATTTATCTGACCACCACACTGGGAGAGGGGAGAGGGGGGAGGGGAGAGGGGGGAGGAGAAAACAAAGAGAGTCAACGACAGGAACGCAGCATCAGAGACGGAAAAGAAAATCAAAACGAAACTGATCAGACGGAACAGATGAGAGAAGAGAAAAGTCGTCAGGATTAATGATGACTTCTGTCACTGCCCCCTGATGGAACATCAGGGCAAAACCTGACGACAACGTTTGGAAAACAATCTCAATTATTCAGATTCAGGGCTGTGGTGATTAATCATGTGGTTGTCTGTAGAAAATCGCAAATTAATCACCCATAATCCACCTGTTCTAACTGTCGTTATTACTGCAGTTATTAATTGAAGAATATTATTTCTCGCACTTTGAATCCTTTTATAAAATCATACAAACCAAAGACGTAGAGTGTGGAATAAAAGAGCACTTCTTTTTGACGTAAAGTCACACAGATGTGCCGCTCTCCTCGTTAGCTCCTTCGCTCCGTACGTTAATCCTCGTCAAGTAAATGGTGTCGTTAGCGTCTTGTTAACTCGTTGTATAACCGCTGTATAAAGAGTGAACACACGTTGGTCTTTTCTGGCGTCTACCTTGTCACAGATCGCTCCGTTAATGGTCAGTGGAAAAGGCCGGACGTTGCCTCGACCCAGGTTGTCCTTCTTCCTTTGGTTGCTGAAGAGCTTCAGCTCCTGCTTCTCCTCCTCGTCCAGGCCGTTGCAGTAATGCACCTTCACAAAAACATGGCTCGTTAGCATTTAAGCTAGCTGTTAGATGTTCAGCATGTACTGGTGGTAGGAAGAGGAGCGCGGCGTGTACCTCGTTGTCATGTGGGGGCAACTGGTGCAACAGTTGTTTGAGTCGATATTTCTCACCAGCACTGTTGATGTACGGAACCTTGTCCTCTGGTAAGGAGTTATAGTACTGATGCACCTGGAACACACACACACACACACACACACACACACACACACGTTAATTTGTTATGAACCTGGGAATGATTTTAACTCAGGTCTTTGGAAAATTCAGGGAGTCAACGGTCAATCTGGAGCAGGGGAAGTCGACTGGACGATGAAGGGCAGAGACAGTGTCCATCTGATGATGGTGTGAACCACAGACAAGACAGCAGCTTCCTGATTGGACGGTTATTCCAGAGCAGATAGACCAATCAGGGATTAGACCAATCAGCTGATGTTTTTGTCCGTGTCACTCAGGCCTGTACCAGGTGCCATGTACAGCTTGTACTTTCAACATCGTCCTGTGAGCATTTATCATGTATATTAGCATATTAGCAGGGTTGCTTAGCAACCACCTCCGCCGACCTGGACAGCAACAGCTCAGCGATTCTCCTGGTGAGGAGACGCATCAACTCTCAACAACCTTGATGAAGGTCGTGTCTGAGGCTGAGCAGGAAATGAAAACTTTATAAACAAACGACAAACACGGTCACCTGGTCACCAACCATTTGACGAACAGAAAGAAAAACTTTCTCTGAATCTTTGGTTTAACTGTTGTTCATCATGAAATATTTCATCATAAAAACAGAGAGAAACGGACTGATGGTCACGTGACCGTCCTCGTTCGTCCTGATTTAATTTAAGCTCCTCACTTATCCTGGCTGTGAAAACAGCTCCGACGCAGTGTCAGTTTCCACAGAGAGAGCTGAGAGTTTTCTCAAACTTTATTCTCCCGTGAAATCCCCCCCAGTGTTTCCTACAGACAGTGAACCACAGTTGTGTTGGTCATTCATCTTCTCATCTCCAGATTATTGTCAAGTTTATCATTTCATTCTGCTGGATGATGCTGAGTTAACGATCCTCTAGGTGGCAGTAGAGAGTTAGAGAGCTAACATGCTACTGTCACTGGTGTGTACCTGCTCGGGGCTGAGACCAGGGGGAACCCAGACGTACTCCTCCAGGGCACAGCCGGAGTCATCGTCAGAGGTGGAGTTCCTCTGGAAGTCGTACATCATCTTGGTGATGGTCTTCTCCATCTCCAGGGTCATGATGTCACAACATGCTCCTCCCCACGGACGCCGTTGGTCGACTCAGGGCTTCCTGTGGGAGAGAGCACCAGTTTCAGACTGAGCGATCAGGAGATTACAGTGGACGGAGAACGAAGGTTTTAATAACCTGGATTATCATAACCTGGATTATAATAACCTGGATTATAATAACCTGGATTAT
>NC_024316.1:19976640-19977589 GCF_000523025.1 Cynoglossus semilaevis | reverse complement strand
AACCTGGATAATCTGGATTATAATAACCTGGATTATCATAACCTGGATTATCATAACCTGGATTATAATAACCTGGATTATCATAACCTGTATGGTAAAATGTTTCAGTCCCTCTCAGTGATGGACCTGTTTCATGTTGCTAGGTTATTGACATGGTCTGTTCTGTAGAAACAGTTTTGTTTACTCTCTGACACCTGGTTAGAGGCTGGTCAGTGATGGACCATGGTCCGGTCAGTGACCGCGGACCGTGGTCCGGTCCGTGACCGTGGTCCGGTCAGTGACTGTGTCTGTTTGTCTGAGACAGTGATGTTGGAGATGAAGCAGTTGCTGAGGAAACAGCAGACATTTCCAGAGTGAAGCAGTGACTCAGCCTCCATCCAGGCTCAACTCCACTCTGTTTGTCTCTAAGATGGTGCTGCTGATGTCTCTGTGAACACACACACACACACACACACACACACACGCGCGGTTCTTAATCCTGCAGCTCGGCCTGAGGCGATACTTCATTAGAGACGGAGTTCAGTGAGAACAGGACGGATTCATTCACAGAACCACAGACACCATCGAGGAACCCTGACAACACGCTGGGGCGGTGGATGAGAACCAGAGTCTGACGATACGATACGAGTCACGATACAGGGACGACGGTGTTCCCGCTCTACGTCACGGTTCTCCTCTCGCTCCCTTGGTACGACCCAGATTTCTTTTTAAATCCGATCTCAAATATTCAAAATATTTGGTGATATATTGAGTTTTTTAAAACAACTTAATGGTAGTAGAAGTGTCAGGATTCAAACCTCTGACACCGTCGGCAGCAGCAGTTTCTCACCTTCAACCAGGAACTACATTCACTGGATCCAGTGCCACAGCAGTGACGTGGAACTGTTTTCATGGTTGATTTTTCTTCCTGACACAAACATCAGGTTTTTACCAGAAACCTTCAGCCTGT
>NC_024316.1:19974749-19976481 GCF_000523025.1 Cynoglossus semilaevis | reverse complement strand
CGACACCCCCTCGACACCCCCTCGACACCCCCTCCCCCTTACCACACACAGCCGACAATTTACCAAAATAAAATACAAAATAAACAGATTCCCATGCTGTATTTTCTGCCACCAGGGGGCAGAGCAGATCCTGGGCAGATACGGTGACAACATTTACAACAGAATTCAAATGTTCAAATAATCCCAGTCTGAGCCGAACCAGGGGGCTGTGGATGCATTGTTAGTAGCAACGCCTTTTCTTTTTCACGTGTCATGTTTCGCCCACCTCCCTCTTTCCTCCCTCCCTCATGTGCATCTGACAGGCTCTGTGTGGGTGTGCATGAGAGACAGAGAGAGAGAGGGAGAGAGAGAGGGAGAGAGAGAGGGAGAGAGAAAAGCTCTTATTTCTGTAGAGCTGACATGTGAGGAGCTCCTCCTGCTCCTCCTGCTCCTCCTGCTCCTCCTGCTCCTCCTGCTCCTCCATGAAATGATGGAGTGAAGTCAGCGTGGCCTTCCTCCGTGTTTCTCAGAGACAGAGAGGTTCTATCTAATATAGATCTATAGTTGTCAACACGTTGATCGATCACAGGGTCGGATGTTGATCAGACCTTCCTGAACATGAAACCAGCGTGTGTTGCTTTTTCACACGTGTGATTGGTCCAGAGGTTGAACCATGATGATGTCACTGGAACAAAGGATGGACATGAGTGGAGGAGAGTAACAGTACCAGCATCGGTACCAGACCCTGTCCAAGACGTAGGGGGCGTTGTATTTCATTTGGAGCTCATTTTGTTAAAAAAACAGAACGTTACAGTTCGACTGAAAGAACGTGCTGTTCACTGATAGGGTCAGTTTGACCCCGGTGACCTTGGTGACCTTGGTGACCTCACAGTGGTGTGTTTCTGTATTTGAACTGTTGAAACTGTCCGTCCCGTCACCGTGACAACGGCTCTGCTGTCTTCTCTGTGCTGACGCAGCAGAAATCAACTCTACTCTGACAGATGGATGATGTCACTGTCAGGTGGTCACAGCAGCCAATAAGATTTTAGCGCTGATCTCTTCAGCCCAAACAACCGTGCACCAGCGTTTGAACAGCATAGTTTTAGCTGTAAGAGAGTGAGAGAAGCTAACGCTAACGCTAACGCTAACCCTGACCCTAAGGGCTGGTCATCGTATTAGTGCCGTCCACGAGGAACAGTGACCACTGGTCTGGACCGTGTCAGGTAGAAAAACATCTGCTCATGATCAAACATAAGGTCGTGGACCTCCGAGGTACGACGTACGTCAGACGACATCACGCGTACGTCAAAGCCTTTCAACATTCACGACAGACAAACAAACAAACACCGAGGCTCACATCCCTGATGTTCCATTAGAGGGAGGGGGAGAGGGGGGAGGGGGAGAGAGAGAGAGAGAGAGAGAGAGAGACCCTCTTACCTACAAAAGCACACAATTTCACAAGGATCTGAAAAGCGGTAATTAACGGGTGACACATTTCTGCTCCTCTCCCACTGTGTGGGATGGCCTGAAATAGAATTGCAGGGTTTTAACAGACATGTCTTACATTACACACACACACACACACACACACACACACACACACACACACAGAGAGAGAGAGAGAGCAGCGCGGCTCTGCATCTGAAGGAGAACGGTTCCTCCACCTGCTGTGGACGAGGGAACAGAGGGGCTGATGGGAACTGCAGCGGCGTCCACTGAGCCCCCGACCTCTGAGGCTGGTGCCCAGGGGGTC
>NC_024316.1:19971720-19973759 GCF_000523025.1 Cynoglossus semilaevis | reverse complement strand
TGCTGTACCGTATCTGTGTATTTATTTATCTGTGCTGGTGGGTAAACATGCCCAACACAGAGAGGAGCAGAAATAAGTCTGTTGCCATGGTTCCTTCTTCTGTTTTTTCACATCCTTTCTTCCCGACTTCTGCCTTCACAGAAAAAACATTGCGACAGAATAGAGTTCAACAACAGTCGGCTCAGCCCTGCTCCACTGAGCCACTGCACTGGGGCAATCGAGCAGCCAAGTATCCAGGTGCATTATGGGGGTGTGGGGGGGGGGCGTCTATTGATGGTACAGTGGAGGTGAACCTTTGTGTCCATGTTCTTCTTCATTTGTTCTTTAACTCTCCCTCTATGCTGATGATCACCTTCTTTTTAAGGAACAATTTCTCCAAAAAATCTTCAGTGAAGACGTTTTTACACGATGTTTCGTTTGTTCAGTAACCACGTGGTTAAGCTTTGGTAAATAATAACTCCGTCTTTAACATCCGTCTCATCACAAATCCCCGATATATCCTCACAAACTTTCTTATGTTGGCAACAAACTGAACAGCAAACACTTGGTTTTTAAACCGGTGCAGATGGCCGCGGCCGTATGGGAAACATTTACTGCTCTACGTGCACGTGTTCAGAGCAGTGCACGTAAAAGCGACTCCTCTTGGTGGTTGGCGTGAGATCCACACACGACGGATGATAAGTCTTGTATCTTCCGTACGGAACCTTCCGTCAGGTCGGCTCTGATCGTCAACGTAATTCTGGCTCCAGAACAAAAAGCTGACAGAGTGAGTGGGACGTGAACACTGTTCTATACTTTGGCTCCAGGGAAGCCCTGAGGGAAGAGCTGAGGCCTGCAGTGGTGAGACCAGGGAGAGTACTGGGATTATGGGATCCTAGGACGGGAGGACGGGAGGAAGGGGTGACGGGAGGACGGGGTGACGGGAGGAAGGGGTGATGGAGGCAAGGGTGACGGGAGGCTGTTTGTGACAGTAGAAACAAAACCTTATCTTCCAACCTGCTGTTCCTACTACAGCCTCACGGGCGCAGACCACCAAACTGAGCTGTGACTTCACAGGGTAACGTCGCGTCGTGAATCGGTTAAAAATCGATACAAATGAGTGACGATTCTCATCCGTTGAAATAAAAAAATGAATCCTACATCAACGCGTAAGGAGTAGGCTGCGTTATCTTAAAGAAGTCACCGGTCATACCATGACACTACACCGTCAGTGCAGTAGGGGGTGCTATGCACCTAAATAATGGTATTTTGCAGTTGAGTTCAGACAAAAGAAGGAACTTTGTATTTAGTCACAGTTTGTTTGTTTCAAATAAAATGTGATCAAATCTTATCGTGAACTAAAAATCGTGAATCCTATTGTTATTGTTAATTATGGAGGTTTTTTTCAGACCCCCCCCTCACCCCCCCCCAAGTCTTCATCCTGTCATTGACATTCCTTTTCCTCACCTCCTCACCTCCTTTGCCGTGCGCTCCCATCTCTGGTACCGTTTCTGAACTTTCCCAACTCTTCCCTGAACTCCCATTTTCTGCTCCTTCACTTCGCTAACGTTCTCAGGATGTGATTCACCTGCTGTCGTAACGCGATAATAATAACAGTCCTCGCTCTAACACCGTACAGTCCCGGTCATCATCACCTCCAGCCTGACTGACCTCAGCTGTTGGAGTGTCATCAGTGAGACTGCAGTTCTGCTGTTGACCTGCAGGTGTTCAAATCAGCAGCCGAGCAGACGTTCAGTTTGGAGCACGTGTTGAATTATTCTCTTAGATGAGTGTGTGTGTGTGTGTGTGTGTGTGTGTGTGCGGCTCTTTGTTCTGCCTGTGTGTTGTGATGGTCTGCAGTGTTCTGTCTCGTCTGCGTCACTGCTCACTGTAATGGCCGATCACTGCAGGGTGAGGAGAACATCACCCACTTCCTGTCGTCACGTTCTCGTCAAGAACTGACCTCAGATCCACCTTCACAGATGAACCGGGATTCAAATCCAAATCCCTGTTCATTCACTCAGGCCCTGCGGGGGTGAGCCGGGGGGGGTGAGCCGGGG
>NC_024316.1:19969858-19971589 GCF_000523025.1 Cynoglossus semilaevis | reverse complement strand
GGGGGGTGGGTTTTGGGGAGTCCTGCTCGGTGTTAGTGTGGTAGAGCGCAGGGTTTTTATTTCCTGTTCACACTCCGTTTTCACAGGGCACTGTTTTTAAAGCTACTGTACAAACCGTCGCCATGGCAACCGGCGCTGTCCTAAAGTGCGGTGAAATGAGCGGCCGACCACGGAGCAGAAACAAAAGCCCGTTCTTCTGGAGCTAACGGATCAGAGCTTCACTGCCAACCACCAGGAAACTCCTGCGTCAGCGACGTTACGTAAGAGAAAGGTCACGACGTATTTATTATTCAACGCCCCAGTCATTATTAATGACCTCTGCGTCGACCCTAGACAACCACCGCGGGGCGCCATCTGGAGTATGAAAGCTCTGATTACGTCTGGATCGGCCCGAGTCTGGACACAACGCTACGTCAGGAGACGTTAACGAGTCGGTCAGTTCTGAAAAAGGAAACGAAAACAAACCAAACTCAAAAGTTAGGTTAGCGCAGCGCGACGTGAAGGAGGTGAAGAAACAGTCGCCTGAGTGGGAGGGCAATAAAACAGCACAGGGGCAGAAATGTACTATAAAAGCACAGCAGGGGGCAGAACAGCCAGAGCTCTGAGACGACCCCCCACCATCACCCCCCCACCATCACCCCCCCCCCCAATCAGCTGTTTCTGTGGCGACCATAGTGGAGGGTGTAGAGAGGAGAGCTGGGAGAAGGCTGGATGAAGATGGATGGATGGATGGATGAAGATTGATGGATGAAGATGGCTGGATGAATAGGGATGAAAATGGATGAAGATGGATGGATGAAGATTGATGGATGAAGATGGCTGGATGAATAGGGATGAAAATGGATGAAGATGGATGAAGATGGATGGATGACGGATGGATGGACAGACATCGTCAGTGGTCAGCTGGAACACATCGTCCACTCATCAGTTTCTACCATAAAAAGTGACAAAGACCAATCAGCAGCCACTGGAACTAGAACTAGAACTGGAACTGGAACTGGAACTAGAACTGTTTGTCGTCTCCTGGTCCACAGTCACTCAGTAAACCTCGACCACTTCACAATCAAATTCACAATCAAATTCACACCGAGGGTCAGTTGAACCAAATCCTTTTGGACCTGGGTATTGAACACATGACCTTCCTGCTGCAGACTGATACACTGAACATTTGGCCACGCTGTGACCCTGAAGTTCATTTGTTCCTCTGCCCCCCCACTTTAGAAACCACTGCTGTAAGGCAAGCGGACGAGCCGCTGCCCCACCGCGTGGCCCTGAGTGGTCACAGATGATCCGGTCCTCGGTGGAGCTGATGTTTCATCAACAAGTCGTCGACCGCTCTGGTCTGAACCACAGTTGGGTTCCAGTCCCTGGTTGGCTGCTATTACACAGGTGTAACACTAGAGGGAGCAGCAGCAGGAGGAACATTTGTTTTTAACGCTGTTGTTTTCACTGACATCAACGTTGAACGCGGTCGTTCTTATCGTTAGCTCGACGTCATGTCAGCGCCTCGTGATTCGGACCCTTCTCCCATTGGATGTTTCACGATGATGTCACGATGTTGTGTTTGAAATGACGGTTGTATCGTCGGAACCTCAGCCCACGCTGACCTCCGCCATGTTAGTACAGCCGTGAGAACACACACACACACACACACACACACACACTCTCTCCAAACCATGCGTTCCTTCAGCTCGTCGACAGCTTCTCTGTCTCCTCTGCTGTGGCAGACAT
>NC_024316.1:19968942-19969781 GCF_000523025.1 Cynoglossus semilaevis | reverse complement strand
GGGGAAATAAGACACATCTGCCTCCATCAGGTTCAACATTCCTCCCCAGGTCCCAGTGGTGTTTTTCACCTGTCAGATAAACACACACACACACACTGGAGTGTGTGTGTGTGTGTGTGTGTGTCTGCTGACACATCCATCCTACACACACACACACACACACATAAACACACAGCGTTCTCACAGACCAAACACTGAGACCTGGTTAAAGACCGTCTGGTGGACGGACGAGGCGGAGACGGTCGGTCTGCTCACACTCACCTGTCCGTGTGTGTCTGGACGAGGGACCGTGTGTGTGAGTAGGCTGGTGACAGTGAAGCCCTGGGGACGTGGACGCTGGACAGGACCAGAGGACGGGGCGGCTGGGTGGGTTCTCTCCGCGCTGCCTTCCTGCACCAAGTCTCCGACAAAAACTGCAGCGCCGCCTCTCTCTCTCTCTCTCTACTCCTCGCACGCTCCTCGTCTGCCCCTCTCTCTCTCCGTTGCCTCCCCTCTGTCCTCCAGGCTCCGTGTCTCTCCTCCAGTCAGCCTACAGGCAGTGACGGTGAAGAAGAGCTCCACTTCCTCTGCCACTCTTTGGTTTTGGTGCGTGTGTGCGTGTGTGCGTGTGCGTGTGTGCATGTGTGTGTGCGTGTCCTTCTCCCATGTGTTGATCTGAACGCTGTCACAGCTTTAATGCACATAATCACACAGGCAGAGGAGAGGAGGAGATCTACGTCCTCCTCCTCCTGCTCCCTCTTTTCACCACCACCTTCCCACTCACCACCTTCTTGCCAGCCCCCCCACCGGCCTGTTAACATGAGTCATCAGCCGTCAGCCAATGGCACGGCAGCGCCAAG
>NC_024316.1:19958301-19968201 GCF_000523025.1 Cynoglossus semilaevis | reverse complement strand
CCTCCACTCCCTCTGCCACTCTTTGGTTTTGGTGCGTGTGTGCGTGTGTGCGTGTGTGCGTGTGTGTGTGTGTGCGTGTGTGTGTGCGTGTCCTTCTCCCATGTGTTGATCTGAACGCTGTCACAGCTTTAATGCACATAATCACACAGGCAGAGGAGAGGAGGAGATCTACGTCCTCCTCCTCCTGCTCCCTCTTTTCACCACCACCTTCCCACTCACCACCTTCTTGCCAGCCCCCCCACCGGCCTGTTAACATGAGTCATCAGCCGTCAGCCAATGGCACGGCAGCGCAAAGCCTCTGATTAGCATATTGTGAGTATTTATGTCTTTGAGTTGAGAGAGAAAAAAAAAACCAAACGGTTTGGAGAGAACTGTCACATTCACACTCATTCACACTCATTCACATTCACACCAGCGTCAGTTTAAAGTGAACATTAACCCCGTGGTCGTGTTGAAGCTGCCGGAGACGCAGAGACAAACTGATCATCAAGGTTTGAGTGACAGGTGAGGAAACAGGAAATGAGGTCGTTCTGGTCGTTCACCTGTTTCTTCAGGGACCATCGCTAAATAAAACACAACAGACATGAAGACCCCCCTGTGCCCCCCCCCCTCCCCTCAGAGTGAAAACACATTTCACAGACTGTGGTTGGTTCATAGTTGACCTTTGACCTTCTACTTTTAAAAACATCACCACCTCACACTCCTGCCGTTTCCTAACACCGAGGTGTGAATATGTAGCGGACGAGGAAGAAGGAGGAAGACGAAGAGACGCCGTCTCAGAGTCCCACGTCCAATTATCACACCTGGAACACAGGCCCAGGTTTGAACCACCTTCACAAATGTTTGTTCCTTTTGTCTGAAGTCAGTTTCACTAATTTTATATTTTAAATCTTTAGATTTCAACTAAAGTATCTTTTATTTTCCATCCAACCATTTTCATGCTTTAGGCTGTGTACTCTTATAATTTTTTCTAGTATTTAAAGCAAATGTAGAGAAACAGACCCTGGATCAGTCTCAGACCCTGATCCTGGATCAGTCTCATCAGTCTCAGACCTTGGATCAGTCTCATCAGTCCTGGATCAGTCTCATCAGTCTCAGGACCCTGGATCAGTCTCATCAGTCTCAGACCTTGGATCAGTCTCATCAGTCTCAGCTGAGCTGCTGCTCCACAGCTGAGGACCATGTGACTGATGATGCTCAGTTCCTGTCAGTTGGTTCGACTGTTAGAGTCCTGGAGGTTCATGGGAAATATGTGTGTGTTTTTTTTCTTTTCTTCTCCTAGAGAAGTTGGAAAGTTGTGTTTTTGTACCAGCGTACTCTGCCACTAGTCTACACTGATGTTCTCTGACCAACGTCTTTAATCACCGTATAAAACGGAGGTAAGTTTGGGCAGAAGGAGAACCCATCAGTCCTGGAGTCTGCACTAGAACAGACTTCTTCTTCTGTGGTCTGTGTTTTAGTCTCTTTTCTTTATTCATCATTTTAAGTTGCTCTGAGAGGGACATGTTGCTCTGTTGAACACTTTTAGACACTGATGCATTGTGGGTGGCATGTTGCTAGGCTACGGAGAGAGAGTTCCATTCATGCTCTGTTCTACTGTGGAGATTTTGGAGAACCCACTGTAGTTCTCCGTTTAATCTTTGTGTTCCTCAGAGGTCCAGAGAGTGGGCCATCATGAGGTTGTGTCTGGGCCACACGTGGCCCCAGGGCCACAGTTTGAATAGGTTGGCTGTGAACAACCTCTAATAACAGACATGATTTTCAGAGTAGTTCGATTTTTGTTGACGTGTCACAGGAAGCTGCTGTGAAGACGATGGTTCACAGAGCGGGTCACCGCTTAGTTGTTCCTCTAGGGGGCGTTTTATATTTAAAGCATATTTTGGTGGAAATATATATTGGGGAAAAATGAACGGCATTGGTGACGACTGAAGGTTAGAACACGTTGACGAACGAACAGCTGAACCCAACTGTACAAACACTGGGCTGATGTGGACATGGACGAAGACGTGAGCCGCACGTTGAGCCTCTCAGATCTGTTGACTGTTTTATGAGAGCATGAAAAAAAATGTAAAAGCATTCATTCGTTGGTTCTCGGGGTTGCTGGTTTGAAACCTGACAGTAGAGTGCAGCTCACCGCCCCCTCACCCCCCTCACCCCCCCCTTTTCACAGGGTCACGGGGTCACGGGGTCAACCATTCACACCTGCCCTCAGAGTTTTCTCAGGTGAAGATTAAGATGGAAAAATTCTTTCAAACAAAACAGAAATAAAATCACCACCAAAATCCGACCTCCACCGCGGAGTTAACGTCCGACGAGCCGCGACCAGAACCTGGTGGACGACGGACGGACGGACGGACGCTGGACGTCGACGTTCATTTGAGAAGAGAATAAAGAGAAGGATCAGAGAGAGGACGGTTGGTGACTGTGGCTTTGAAGCAGTCGTCGTGTGATCAAGTGCAGATGCGAGCGTGGGAGGTGTGAGTGTGAGTGTGTGTGTGTGTGTGTGTGTGTGTGTGTGTGTGTGTGCTGATGACTGTGACATTTGTTCACACAGTTAAGAGATTCGACAAACGTTAAGCGCTGCCACGTTTTCTAAATCCTAACCCGGAGTCTGGTTAATGCTCCTGCAGACTCACTGACTGTACGTCTGTCTGTGTGTGTTTGTGTGTGTGTGTGTGTGTGTGTCCATGAGAGGACGTCGCTCGCAAACACACTTCCTGCTCCAGCACATTCACCGAGGATCCATCACCGTGGCAACGGCTCCACTGAACGGCTGCTAATTTATTTCTTTATTTTTTTTAATTTGCCGTAGTCGAACATGAACCAACTTCAGCGGGAGACAGGCATGTGTGTGTGTGATAATCTGATTAGCCCACACACACACACACACACACTCACACGCTGGTCTAATCTCTGGGCAGTTTTCCAACAAAGACTTCTTTAATTTCTTCAGAAACAGAGATAAAAATAAATCCTCTCAACGTCAACGACTAAATCTGCTGCTGTGACCGAGGACGCTGCCGGATACAGGCGTGAGCTACAGCCTGACAGACAGTCTGACAGACAGTCTGACAGACAGTCTGACAGACAGTCTGACAGACACTGTAGATGGGAGGGGGGTCTATACAGGATAGACAACGATAACAAAAAAAATCACAAGTTATTAGAAAACAACAAGGTAAATTTGTCCAGTCAAGCAGCACAAAGAAGGTCAACAGCGCCCACTGCTGGTGGAATGTGTAAATGATCACGCGTTGAAGCTTTCTGTTTGTCAAGGTTTGTCTGTCTTCTGTTGTAGCAGGAAATACTTTTACAGCCTTTTTCCTAATTTACAGTACTTTATATTTACAAAGTATGTGTGAAAATGTAGTATTAGTAAACCCGGTGCAGTAGTATGTGAACAACTGAAGAAGTTTTATAAGATTGACTATCTGACCACGGTGACCTCAGGTCAACATGGCGCCCTCTACAGTACAGTAACTCCTGGGCTTTGATTAAAAAAAGAATGACATTATGTTGTTGTTGTTGTTGTTGTTGTTGTTGCTGTTGTTTACACCCTGTCACTCATGACTCATCAGAACCAATGACAGAACCCAGTTCTTCCTGTGGTTTGAATGTGGGCGCTGCTGGTGTGGAATGTTCTGGTCACAGTGTTCTGTGGCGTCCACTCAGCGACACTTCCTGTGGGCAGAGTGACGGAGCGTCACACTCGCCCACTCACTGGTCCAGAGTTCTGATGATACAGATCAGATCGGCGGGGACTGAGGACCGTGGTTCAGGGTCTGATCCTGGGGCACCGACCTGGTGGTCTACAAATGCAGCCCACTTCATTAGTACAGTACAGTTGGGGTGGGTTACAGTAACACAGGAGTGAAAACAAAATCATTCACAAACGTTCCTTTAACTGCAGCTGCGTGATCATCAACTGACGGTCTGTGGGCCGACATCCAGCCCGCCGAACCATCCACTCTGGCCCTCGACTGAAGTGACAGAATCACCGACAGATCTGTCTGTCAGGGTGTGTTAACAAATATATCCTGAGGAGGGCAGCAAAGCACAGAACATATGCCAGTGCAGCGGGTTGTTGTGGAAATCCTTACAGCGAGAATCCTCTTGATATATTTAATATATTCTGTGTGTAAATGTATTTGTTTGTCCGAGTGACGAACGTAGAAAATAATCTGTACGTTAAAAACACTGAACGGAATAGAAATTTATGACGGAAAATATAAAGAAATATTATTTACAATGTTTGATGTTTACAGTTATTACTGCTCTGATGTTTACACATTTATTTACTTTCACTTTTTAAAAAAGGTCCTTCACTCTTACTGTCAAACCCCCCCTGACCATTACTCTGCTCCTTCCTGTACTCCCACTGCACCCCTTCCACTCGCCTTTCCTCACAGTGACCTACTGTGACATTAAATCCATTAACAGCTGACAGTGAAACCAGTCTAAGCCTTAAATCTCTTTAATTCAACACCCATTAGAGGAAAGTGCTAAGATCTCCAGCAGCAGCACAGCGCCACCATCAGGACAGATACATATTATATGTATTATATGATTTATATTATATTTATGTTTATAAAGAAAAAATGATGATGATGAAATAAATATTAATATTTTCCACTGATTTATGTTAAAGATTTATTTTCAGTATGACTCTACATATTTTATAAAAATCTCCGAATTTGAGTATTTCGCGGTCAAATACAGAGCAGAAGACCGAGGCTGAGGCAGCGGAGAGCTGTGACTCACATCTGACTGACGATCCAGTACAAACTGGGTCACATGACGTGTGTCCGTTTCTGTTCCTCAGATCATGTCATCAATAAGAACTTTACAGAAATATTAGTTCTACATCGTGACTCTCTACAGTCTGTGTCATGTCTGTAATGTCTGTAATGTCTGTGGGAGAGAATTGCTCCTGCTGATCGGACAAGAAAGTGAAGAGAAGTCAGCAGGGGGGCAGGCAGTACACCGCCTTACCTCAAGGGGTCGTACGTAAATTGACAGGTGCTCGCCAACCGGCGTCAACAGGAAATTGAAAGTCGGCGCCAAACTAGAGGCAGTAGTCGGTGAAGAACAGCGGTTTTTATGCCGTTTTTAAGACGGAAACATTTATCCAAACTGGACTTCCGGTTCAAACAGAAGGTGATAAGTGACTGAAGCTAACGCCGGAGCTAAAAGGTTAGCTTCAAACTACGGGACAGAAGAGTCGTTCTTTTTAAATGTAGAGGTACAAACGAAGAGACTGTCTGTGTGTCTGTCCTGTCAGAAACCGCCATTACTGCTGTCCTTGTCTTTTATTGTCGTCGTGTGATAACGTCTGGACGAACTCGGAATACTGTGACCTGAAACATTTACAAAGAAGCCTCAGCAGACATGGAAGATCAGACACGAACATTCAAAGACAGATTTATTTAGAAACTTCTGGAAATTCAAGGATCGATTTGTCATCGGATGAACAACGGAGACTAAACATTAGCCTCGACGATGTTAAGGTGAGGGGAAACCGAGAGACACAACCACGGACTTCAGCTAGAAGTAAAGGTAAGGCTAACAGTGGTTTTTAAAAATAAGATGGGAGTAAGTAGAAAACATACAAGTATTATAATATAAAATTTTGGCCTAAAATATTTTTTTATCATATTGATACATTTGAAAAATAACTGAATTTTATCCTGAAGGTCCAAATTAAATTAGTGCTGCTCTCATCTCTAGACTTTAAATTTTTCTTTACAGTAAATATGAATTTCTTAGACACAGGAAGGTGTTCTGCCCGTTTGTATAAAGAATCGTTCCTGTTCCTGTGAATATGTTGGTGTTGGTGTGAGTGTCATTGAAAGAGGAATGTTGATGGATATGAACCATGACCAGGTGATGATGTTGATGCTCTTTTCACTTCTTAAATCTGACTCAGAGGAGTCAGTGCCTCAGCAGACATGAACCTCACGTCACTGATGCACATTCATATATATATATATATATATGAGAAATGTCCGTTTTGACATATTTACATTCAAATTGCCTAATTTTATTTTAAGTAAATTTTGTTCTGCCTTGTCGGCTTATTTTATGTTGGTTGTGGAAAAAATCAGTTCATTTATCAATGAATAAGTTTGTGTTTCTTAACCTCAGCTCTAGCAACGTTTTTGTTATGTTTTAGGTCCTTTAGAGATTTTGTTCATTCTGTGGGGGGAGAACATGTTGGTAAAAAAAAAAATCAGATTAACTGATTGTAGCTGTCTCACATGGTCCCACATGGTCTCACAGAAACCTGCTACTTGTCCCACATTATGTTGGTTTGCAGGTGGTCACCCTAGATCGGTGGTCAGTGGAGAGTTGACAGTGGTTAGTGGAAAGTGGTCAGTGGTCAGCGGTCAGACAGACCGACCGACAGCTCTAACCCAAATATCTTGATGAGTGCTCATTAATGTTTGCCTAGGTGGCTGGATTATTTCCTAACCCTGGCCTGAATTAATTTGTGCTGACGGATTTGGAAAGCGTTAATCCGAGGTGCGCCTGTTAAAAGCCCGACCCCGGGCAGCTGCCTCCACTGGTAGCAGCTCCTTCACCTCCTTCTCCACCTCCACCTCCTCCGTCTGTCTGTCTCTTCTGAGCAACTAAAGAACCATCAGTGAAGGGCCGACCGCGAAACACCGGCCGCGACCATGAATGGCACCGAGGGGCCGTACTTCTACGTCCCCATGGTCAACACCACGGGGGTCGTCAGGAATCCGTATGAATACCCACAGTACTACCTGGTCAGCCCAGCGGCCTACTTCGCCCTGGGCGCCTACATGTTTCTCCTCATCCTCCTGGGGTTCCCCATCAACTTTCTCACCCTCTACGTCACCATTCAGCACAAGAAGCTCCGGACCCCCCTGAACTACATCCTCCTGAACCTGGCCGTGGCCAACCTCTTCATGGTCTTCGGAGGATTCACCACGACCATGTACACCTCCATGCACGGCTACTTCGTCCTCGGTCGCCTCGGCTGCAATCTGGAGGGGTTCTTTGCCACCTTGGGGGGTGAAATCGCGCTCTGGTCTCTGGTGGTTCTGGCCGTTGAAAGGTGGTTGGTCGTCTGCAAGCCAATCAGCAACTTCCGCTTCGGGGAGAACCACGCCATCATGGGTTTGGGTGTGACCTGGATGGGGGCCAGCGCCTGCGCCGTGCCCCCTCTGCTCGGCTGGTCCCGCTACATCCCCGAGGGCATGCAGTGCTCGTGTGGAGTCGACTACTACACCCGCGCCGAGGGCTTCAACAACGAGTCGTTCGTCATCTACATGTTCATCTGCCACTTCTGCATCCCACTCGTCATCATCTTCTTCTGCTATGGCCGACTGCTGTGTGCCGTGAAGGAGGCCGCCGCCGCCCAGCAGGAGTCCGAGACCACCCAGAGGGCAGAGAGGGAGGTGACCCGCATGGTGGTCATCATGGTCATCGCGTTCCTCATCTGTTGGGTTCCCTACGCCAGCGTAGCCTGGTACATCTTCACTAACCAGGGCTCGGAGTTTGGTCCTCTCTTCATGACCATCCCCGCCTTCTTTGCCAAGAGTTCGTCCATCTACAACCCACTCATCTACATCTTCATGAACAAGCAGTTCCGCCACTGTATGATCACCACCCTGTGCTGCGGGAAGAATCCCTTTGAGGAAGAGGAGGGGGCGTCCAGTACCAAAACCGAGGCCTCCTCCGCCTCCTCCAGTTCTGTGGCTCCGGCGTAAGAGCGTCCACCAAGGTTTCGTGGTCCGCTCCGAGAGACGAAGACTTCTGCTCCGACCCAGGAAACGACCGAAGGCTCATGTCTGCAGAATAAATACCTTTTTGTATTAACACAAACCAGTTGGTTCAACCTAAAGACAGTGGGCAGACCGTGGCCCATTACAGTTGTACCTGTATATACAGATTGTGATCTTGTTCTTTCACCAGAGTTCTGGGGAAAGTTCTGTGTTCCACTTTGATCCTCTTTGATTTTGGCTTATTTCTGAACGTAGAAGCATGTAATGAAGTAACCTTAAATAAACGCACTCTGCAAACCACTCCTGCTGTTCGTCTGTTCATGTGTCGAAATGTCGAGACAAAAAACAATAAACAATAATAATAATAATCCAAAATAATAATCCAAAAACCTGGCAATAAACAATAATAATAATAATCCAAAATCCCCAAAAACCTGGCGCTCGTGCCTGGACGAGTTCTCGTCAGTGTGTCTTTGATCAGGGGTCACCTTGGATTTAGAGTTTAGTCCAACGATAATGAGTGACGAGTGTCACGGTAACAACACCCGACACCTGATTATCACACTGTAATAATAATCACATTACATGAAGGTTAATCCACGTTAATCTCTGTCCTCTGGGTTATGGAATTAAAATGATTCAGTTCTTCACCAGTGTCTGCAGACCACGTTAAAGTGTGTACCTTGCAAGTACAAGGAATCGGACAACGTAGAAATGTTTATCGACCAATGAACTGGAGAACGACTGGACTCGAACAATGAGAAAACCCGAGCTTTTACTTTGAAATGTCCTTAAAGTTAAACTAACTTCTTATTCACCGTTGTCTACTTTGGTCGTAGCCCGGTCCTTGAAGGGCAGTTTTGAACCATTTCGTGTTTCTCTGGTGACCACAGACTGGACCACTCCGACGTTGTGTCTAGGCTACAGTGCAGACCTCAGGGGGTCTTGAACCAACGACCTTCTTCAGTCAGAGACATGAAGAGCTGTTTGTTGTGAAAACTTTATTTGATAATAAAAATAGCATCAACAGACGTCTTTTATTGAGAGCTACATACACTGTGATCCATCTGAAGGAGAGAAGCTGGACCGCTCCACGTCTACCGTACTCTGACTAATGGTGTGCGCAGCTCCATGGGTCAAATAAAGCTCTGGACGATGTAGTACTTATACTGTATATGCATAGATTGATATCAAAACGATGCTGGGCCCACACACACGTACTGGTTTTCATCAAGACAGAGACGACATCACGTCTGGAGCTTCAAGAACACAGACTGCATACAAGTGCCTTAGTTATCAGTAACACGAGAGGTTTTCATTTCCCTGTGGTAATGAAGAGTTTGGTCAACCCTCATTAAAACATTCATTCTTTTTTTTTTTTTTTTTTTTTTTTTCCCTTTACATCTCCACCGCTCCGATCCCAGGCGGATCAGAACACATCCCATAATTCAGCAGGTCCATGTCAGACAGGTACATTCCTCACTGCTGAGGTTCATTAGAACTTTCTCTCTTTTATACACGGGGCAAAAAAGGCAACGAGTTTTTGGAACTGTTTTCTTCGACGGCCGTGAGAAGAACTTCATTAAAATAATAATAAACTTTAACTTTATTTAATACAGTACCATGGCAACAACAGTGATCAAACGATGCATTTTGACGCCGTCTGTCCGACATATTTTGTGACGTTTAGAAAGGTCAGAGGTCAAAGGCGGCGGTTCGACTCCAGTGGCTGTGACGTCGTGGCTCAGCAGGGCAGATCTCTGGGTTCCTGACTCTGTTCACTAAACCCCTCCAGACCAGACCAATAAAAAGACCAACGACACTGGGGTTTTAACACATGCAGCTAGCAAAGGGATAATTTACACTTGAGTTTGTTTTAAACCCTCCGTGCTCACAATATTTCTCACGCTCACGCTCACACACTCACACACACACACACACACACACAGGTGTGTTAATGCACGACTTGGAATGAATCGTCACAGAAATCCTAAAAACTTTAGCGGGTCGATGTTGTTTTTCATCGATGATAAAATATTTGAAGGTCGTATTCAGATATAAACCACAGATAAGGAGGTGGGAGACAGCCCCCTCCCCCCCAACTCTCCCCCCACCTACCCACCCACAACGTCAGCAATTAAAATACACC
>NC_024316.1:19942545-19958249 GCF_000523025.1 Cynoglossus semilaevis | reverse complement strand
CTGAAAACAGTTCTTGAATATTTTTCTCACCGTTGATCGCTCCAAATTAATCAGTCATTTTTTAAAATATATATTTATATATATATATGTATGAATTCTGCATTGACTGTATAGAGGTTTAAAAATATATGTGGCTCTGTTATGCACAAAAAAAAGCATAGAGTGTGCAGAAATCCTAGGCCTTCTTCGTCAACATACACCTGTGTTTGTGGTTCTGTACAAATGGGGACACAGAGTTTCAGGCGCGTGTGCTTTAGCTCGGAGACCAGTGGGATGTGATCACCATCAGTGTGATGTTCTGGACCTGTGGACATGAAACACAAACCGACTTCACGCTCCTCCGACAACATGAAAATGTGTTCGTTTAATTTTTAACATAAAGTTTTAAATATTTTGACCGATTATCAGGTTTACGTCACTGTGTCTTAAGATCACGGTGTGTGCGTGTGCGATGGGTCAACGGTTCGATGCCACTTTTATTTCGACCAGAAGTTTAGGATTTCACTTGATTACTCTGAAACTATTATTTATTTACCGCAAATAGTGTCTTTGTCTGTCTTTACGACAGTGACAGGCAGAGCAACTAAATACTCTTCCACTAGATGGCAGTAAATGGCTTTAAAACCAAGAAAAAGGAGACCTGTTGAGTCAGATCTTAGTGTGTCTTTCTTCAATCCCTGCGAGTTCATCAGTGTTGTGTTCAACTAAACAGGCCCAGGTTTCCCACTAACGACGTGAATTGTGAGTGAATTCAAACTAAAAGATCAATAAATTTCATTACGTTTACTTTTTGTGACATTTTCTTCTTTGGTGGTGCGCCGTGGGATTTAAAAAAAAAGATATGTGCCTTCTCTCAAAAGATTGGGAAACAGTTTTTGATGGTTTGTCCTCTGGAGACAGTCGGTGCAGTGTGTTTCATGAAAATAAAGGCGTGGCCTAAATTCTGACTTTATCAACTGCAAGTGTAAAAATACCCAAATGTTGGGGCGGGGGCAGCTGAGGTCAGCACGGCTTTATTTCCAGGAAATACTGGAAAAATAATTATGGCAGCTTGAAGCTCGTGTTGTGGCGTGATGTAGAACCACAGAAGAAGTTCTGTGGAAACGAGACGAGCGACAAAGTTGAACCTGAACTGAGTTGAGATTCAGAGAAACTGACAACACGTCAGGTGAATATCAGGTGAACTGAGTTGAGATTCAGAGAAACTGAATGACGGGGACGGGGCGGGGGGGCAGCAGTAGAGGTTTTGCACACTGGTCCAGGTGTGAAGTACTTGTGTCCATGTGTCCTGCGACCTCTGCTGGACATGTGAGGAATTTCAAATAAATAACAAACAACAATCGTATTCTCCTGCTCCTGTTTCACCGTCGGATTCTCAGGAGAGAGAGTCCAAAAACCCGTTCACAGTCTCAGAATCCACCAGTGTCTTGTGCTATAGTTTGTTCAGTAAAGCAATTCAGTAATGACCAAAAAGTAACAAAGGTTAGTTAGTGAGTTAGTTAGTTAGGTAGACGTCACCACAGCTGGAAGCATGTTTCAAACCTCGGAGGAACAGAGAGTTATCAACGCCTACGAAAACAAGATCACTGTAGTATATGCAGGCACAGACCTTCACTATAGTACAATAACTGCTAGGGGTCAACAGAAGTGGGTCAAAGGTCAAACTGAAAGGAGGGTCCCACACCCACTGTGTGAGGAACCTCAGGACGGAGTCACAGCAGCTCAGTTAAATGAATCCACACATCAGTCGACCTCAGACGCAGGACTCCAGAGGAAGTACAGCGTTAGCGCAGACGGAGGTGGGCGTGGCCACCACTTAGATGCTGAGGTCTTTGGAGCTTTCGTGGTACAGCCGTCTCTTGGGCTCAGGGAGCTGGTTGGACCCGCGGCCCGCTGTGTGGTGGTTGTTGTTGTTGTACGCCATGTTGTTGTGTGGAGCGTTGTTCTTCATCATGCTGTAGTACTCACTCAGTCTGGGCGCTGCCGCGGCGGCGGGGTTCAGATCGTCTCTGCTGTAGGTGCTGTCGGGGGACGAGTCCCGCTCCACTCGAAAACGTCTCTCCGGCGTCCCGTTCATCTGGGGCCTCTCCTCTCTCCGCTCTGAGGAAGAGTCTCTCAGGACGTTGCTGTTCTTCGGGGTCCTGTTGTGCGTGCGACCCCTTGATAGTGAGTTTGAATCCCCGCTGTTGTTGTTGCAGCGCTCTGGGGTGACGGCCTCTCTGCCTCGCCCGTCCGTCTGTACATCCTTCAGGAGCCTGCGCTCGTGGAACTTCCGTTCGGGAGTGACCGCGAGGAATCCTCCGTCATCGGCGTCCCTCTCGGGGGTGCGGTCTCGCTGGGCTCGCTCTGCCCTGCGATCCATCGACTTGGCTCGTCGGCGATCGGGTGATGACGTACGCTTTCGGGTAGGTGAGCGGTCCAGGGAGCCGCGGCGCTGCGGACGCACCCTCCCGTCCAAAGTGGAACTGCTGCCCGACGGCCCGCGCCCCCTGAGTTTGTCAGCAGCAGCAGCCTTCTTCCCAGAGCTGTCCTTTCTCAGAGTTTTTAAGAGTTTGGAGATGCCGCTCTCTGACTGTGACTTTTTGACTTTGCGGCTCTTCTTGGTGTCGCCGGTACTGCTGGTACTGTTGTCTGGAGACGGTTGTCTGGGGCGACTGTGACTGTGGTTGTTGTTCCAGGTGGGGTGATGGTGGGGGTTTAATTGCCAGTCTTGGTATTCCATCTGCTCCGCCCTAGCCCTGTCCCTGTTCCTGTCCGAATCTCGGCCACGCACAGCTTCCTCCTGGCGCGATGGTTTGTGAAGGTCTGGTGGATAATTGGACTCCAACGAGGTGTGATATCGACTGTTGGACGGCACCATTCTCACTTCCGCAGCGTTTTGTGCCCTGGGTGTGGGAGTGTGCCTGTCACTGCTGCTGTCTGGGGGAGAGGAACACAGGGGGAGACAGTTCATTCACTGGGAGTCAGAGATGGGAGCAGCTGATTGGTCAGCTGGAACACAGTGACTGATTTACTGTTGTCTGTTGGTGAAAACATTCACTGAACATCAGCTAAAAAAAATCATTTTTACCATTTTATAAAATAACGTGCAAAATGAAGACGTGACCCATGACTTTGACATGCAACAATGGACTCAGCAGCAGCAGCAGCAGCAGCAGCATGTGGGACATGAACATGAAATCATTCCTGGTCTGAAGATGGTGAAGGAGGTTGGGTCACAGTGGCGTCATAGGTAAAACGTCAAGCATGTGTAAACACAGCCAGGGGCAGATAAACTACTGAGGTGCAGAAAGGCAGGATGGGTAAAAAAAAAAGGAGAGGTAAAAACAGGTGATGAGCGAGAGACAGGTTTTCAGCTACGAACCGTGGTCTGGTTTTGGCCCATTAGGTAGAAACAGGGCTCTCCCAACTTGTCATTCCTCATTGTACCAACAGCGAGATGAGGAGCCATCATCGCTGGAGAGAGGAGGAGGAGGAAGAGGAGGAGGAAGAGCCCGGTGACACAGAGAAGAGAAGAAGAACACAGAGCAGAAGGCAAGAAAACAGACAGGAAGTGAGGAAGTGTGAGAGAGGAAGTCAGAGAGGACGATATGTGTGTGATACAGTTATTAACAAGTTAAATTTACAGAGGATTCTGAGAAGAAAGAGAATCAACAACAACATCAAATGTCTCATTTCTACTTTGATCTCAGCTGTGTGCTGTGCCCACCGCTTCCACAGGAGGGAAGACCTGAGCAGCTTCATGTCACCATGGCAACAAGTGAGCAATGAGAGAGAAATGGATCACAGTGTTGTTTTTTTTTGTGAGAGCGCTCAGTGAGGCAGTGAATGCCACACTGACAAGTATGGTAAACTGATAGGATACTGTGTCAACAAAGTGTGTTCCAAGAGTAAATGTTTGATCCAGAGTCGGGAGAAGAAGAAGAAGAAGAAGAAGCTTTAGAGGAAAGAATGTCGGTCGTTAACTTTGTTACTTTGATGTTCCTATTTTAGACCCCCTAGTGTTGGTACAGATGACAACACTCAAACACATTATAGCTACTATAATATAACTATTCATTTAGCGCTGTGCTAAATTAGTAGCAGTTACTGCTCAGCGTCTGGGTCGTACATGACGGTGGTCGACCGTACGATTCTCTGATCAGACCCCAGTCTTCAGGTGGAGTTCCTCACTGATCTGTTCGTCAGTACTGATCATCTGTCAGTCCAGGCTTTTCTACAAAGTCTGACTCAGCGAGTACTGTCAGATTGTAGTATTTTCACCTACCATATTCGGGTACAGAACCGTCTCCTCTCTTCAGGACCAGTCGTGCCCTCCGACCCCCGTTCTTGATCAGCTCGATGGCACGTGAATGCTTCATGTTTTTTGTGCTCTCACCGTTAATCTCCAGGATCTCGTCTCCCACCTGCACCAAGGACAGGAAGTGCCACAGTACTGAGCCAAAATATACAGTACAGTACAAAGAGAGGACACTTGACATGAGGTTTTCTAAAGGACGGACCAAAAACCTCCAGCCCTAAAACCAGTTCCAACTTCTGGTTCCCTACCCTCATTTTGCCGTTCCTGACCGCGGCTCCGTCCTCCGCCAGTCTCAACACATACAGGTCCATGTTGTATTCCCGGCCTCCTCTCAGGCTGAAGCCAAAACCTTTACTGTCCCGGTCCAGGTCTACAGAGTAGAACTCGGCGTCCTACACGAGAGAGCCATAAGGTCAAAGGTCATTCTCAAGAAGAAAATTCAACAGTTGACCCACGATTCTCACCTGTGTCTGGCCCTGTGTGGGGGGAGGAGGAGGAGCTCCTTTGGACTTTGCGTTATTTCTTTAAAAAAAAGTAGAAACTTCTTGTTAGTACTTGTTAGTACAAATACTACAGCTTTAAATACAGAAAGTATCTCATAAGTCTGGAGCGTGGTGTACCGCAGCTCTGTGGACTGAGGTGTGTGCGTGGTGGTGATGGTGGCTATCTTCTCAGCATTGGTTAGCAGAGAAGCATTGGAAGATTCTGGAAAAAAACAAACAAATACTACTTTAAAACCTGTGCCTCACAGCAGGGGGCAGTAGCAGACTTTGACTCACCATCACCGGGGATGATCCTGAGTGAGACCGTGTTCCCAGCTTCCTTGATCAGGTTGACGATGTCTGAGTGCGACTTGTTGGTGATGGAACATCCGTTCACGGCCAGGATCCGGTCCCCGACCTTCAGCTTCCCGCACCTGTCCGCTGGACTGCCTTCAATGATGCGTCCTATTTTGTGGGGCATGGCCACACAGGCATTTCCAGCTTTTGTGTTAACATGTAGATATGTGTGACGGTGACGATGATGTTTGATTTGTAAAAAAAAAAAAGAATGAAAACAGTGAGAAAAAAGAAGACGAAGATTAATGATCGGAATCACCGAGGAGAAAAATCACTGAACGTCAATCAAGAGACAGAGAAGAGTGAGAGAGAACAGACTGTGATTGGCTCTGACCTCACGGAGGCCACATGCTAACGCTAACTCACCGAAGGTAGTGTTGGCGTCAGGTCTGGACACGGACGACACGATGACGAAACCAAAGCCTTCGTTCTCTCCTCGCTGGATCTCCACGTCGTACGGCTGCAGGGAGGCGGGGACCACCGCGCTGCCGCTGCCGCCCCCACCGCCGCTGCCGATGCCGCTGGTCGAGCCGCTGCCCGAGCTGACGGTGTTGAGCGAGTTCTGGCTGCCCTGGGGGGTCCTCTTGCCCTCTGTGAGGCTCGGTGCCTGGGTGCTGCTGTGGTGGGAGGAGGCAGGTGATGGGGGCACGTCACCCTCCCCTTTTGACCCTGGTGACCCGGGAGAAAGAATCTGTAGTTGTAGTTCAGTGGTCAGCCGCGGCGACACCCCGTCATCGTGTTCTTTCTCACCTCCGTATCCCGGGGTCTTGCGTCTGACGGTGAGGTTGACGTGTCCCTGTTTGGCCGCCTGCTGCATCAGCTGCACCACCAGCTGGTGAGACTTGCCCACCACCGCCGTGCCGTCCACACAAATGAGCTCGTCGCCCGACCGTAGACGACCGTCCTCGTCCGCTGCGCCGTACTTGACTATGTGACCGATATAGATCTGGAACCAAGGCCAAGAAACCGTGCTGGTCATAGGTTTGACTCCCGGTCATGACCCCGTCCCCCTCCCCTCCACCACCCCCTTGTACTGGATTGGTAATCTGTGTAGAATTTTGATGAGAGTTGTATGAAGCAGACGGCAGCTCTGAGTGAACCTTAACATCAGAGTGAATGTAGTGTGAATGATGGAGTGAACTAATGCCTTCTCTCAGGTGATGATGTCATGACGTCCGAACAGAGAAATCATTTTTGTTGTTTTGATTTTCTGAAAATATAAATATATCTGTAGCAACTGTTTAGAGAAAATAAAAAGTTCTGTGTGGAGTACCGGAGTACCGATGAAGTACCGATGAAGTACCGATGCCAGGCAGACGCCTACGTTCTTCAGGCTCTGTGTGGGGGAGCACACACTCAGTTTGACAGTACTGAGTTCACATCCACCAGTACTAACTCCTGCAGCAAAGACCTGCTTTCAATTAGTTTCCCTTCTCCTTCTGAGCTCCTGCCTCCCCCTTTCCTCCCCCTTTCCTCCCCGTTCCTATCTCCTGCTTTGAAAGGGAAAACCAAGAAAAAAAACCCCAACGTCGAGCTGGTTGAAGAGTTTGACTTGTCTAACGAGCTCTCAGTCAGACTGCAGCAGAACTCCAGCTCCAGTCACAGACAAACTAACGTTAGCGTTTCTCACGTCCTACGTCGACGTCCTGCTCCAAACGGTAAAGTTAGCCACTAGAACCAAAACAATGATTATGAATGTTTTTCTGTCTTTTTGTACGGACTGAAATAACTGTTGCAAAAATTTCACAATTCCTTCTTCTCATTTCTTATATCATTTCTTAGATAAGAAGAAACCAGAAACATCCTAGAGAGATATGAAGAGAGGCTCAGAGCTGCTGAAGAAGATCTTTCTTTGAGTCTTTCTTCAATTCCTGTGAGTCTATCAGTTCTGATCGGTGTTGTGTTTGTGTTTAACTAAACAGCCCTTGTTCCTTTTTGTTATATGTTAGATGGTGCCATCTGCTGGAGTGGTGGATGTGATGACCCAACAAAAATTAAAAAAAAAAGCAGGGGTCGCCAAATATGATCTCGTCTAAGAGAAATGCTGAGAGTCAACTCTGCGTCCTGGTGTTGACTAAAAATCAAGTCAATAATCAATAAACAACAAAGAGAGCGGTGAATTCTGGGACACTCACAGGCTCGCCCGGCTCATTTCCTCCCAGAATGCGGAACCCAAAGCCTGTGTCCTTCCTCCAAAGGAAGATGTCCTGCTCCTGGACATCTGGTACTGAAAGACACAGGAAGTAAAATAAGGAAAGCTCTCTGAGTTCAGCCAGCTGGTCCTCAGGACCATGTGGACCACAGGACCAGGTTCTGCTGAACTACAGCTAAAAACACTTTAACAAAGTCACGGACCCCCGCCCCTCTCTCTCCCCCCAGACTGGATAGATCGGTCCACTTGATGTGGTTCAGTTCTACTCACGTCGGCTCTCGTACATGCTCCTGGACTGGGCCCAGATCTTGAAGGGGTCAGGCTTCTTCTGGAGGGTGAGGGTCCCGTCCGTGGGGTCCTGAGAGGGTAGGACCGGCAGAGGCTGGGTGGGAGCAGCAGGAGTCGGAGCTACAACCTCACCCGGCATGACGGAGGGCGGGTGGCCGGGAGAGTCCGTGTGGGCGCTGCGGTGGCTGCACACGCTGTGCTGGGAGCTGCTCTGACTGTCCTTCCTCTCCAACTGGTGCTGAGAGGACAGAACGAGAGACGGAGGGTGATGACGGGGTGGAGGTAAGCAGGTGAAAGTGAGCGGAAAGAATTCAGAGAGAGGGGTGAGTCAGTGTTAAGGCACGGTGGGTGAGGAGAAAGGTGTGGACGGAGGACAAAGAGGGAGGAAGTGTCCAAGGTCGTCTTTTTTAGACGCTGCAGCAGAGCTGAGAGCAGAGCTGGTTTCCATGGTTTCCAGACAAAGACACATTTGAGATGTGAGATCATTTTAACCATCAGAGATATTCAGTCGACCAATCAACGGAGGCCGCCAATGACGCCGGCAGGTGTCAAAGGACAGAGAGAGTTCCTGGAGGGTGGAGCTTCAAAGGAAACATTTGAAAAAGACAGAGGACGAGTCTTCACATCTGGACCAACTGGACTTTTTAAAACAAGACTAGTAAATGTTTGAAGAACGTTCTAACGTGATCCAGACCAGGGTCAGAACACGTCGGTTTAGTTCTGAATAATTCTGCAGCTGTCACTGGACCAGAACCAAATCATCTGAGATACTAAAAAATGTCTCTGACCTTCTTCATATTAGTGTTGGTGTGTTTCAGCACCAGGAGCTGTCCACTTCAACTTCTATTTCAAATCCTGTCAGCTCCACAGCGCCTCCAGCTGCCTGGTTGAGGCCACATTTTTATCATCTCTTTTATTTTATACATGACCAAAATCAGACTTGTATCACAGTAATACTCATTAGTACTACAGTAGTCCTCACTGCACAGTTCTGTTTGGAACTGTTGGAGGAGTCGGAGGACGGCAGCAGGAGACACTGTCATCATCAGTTTCTTAAACAACTCAGTAACGCCACCACATGGAGAGAGCAGAAGTTGTCAGTACTCACCACCAGCTTCGGGCTCCTCTTGGCTGGAACCACTCCTGCAAAACATCGGCACAAAGACAGAGAGAGCATGAATGACCTGCAGGTTCTGGTCCCCTCCACGGACCAGGACACCAAGTCTGTGGGACTGAAGGACAGAGTCCTGGGTCCTGCCTGTCCTCTCCTCTCCTCTCCTCTTCTTCCTCAGCAGCTCAGCTCCATGTCAGTCGACAGCCTGAGCTCCTGCCTCACTCTGACTACTGCCTGGTTTCCTCTCCTCTCTCCTCTCTCCTCTTCGTAGCTCAAGGCTCAAACTTAGATCTTCTTCTTCTTCTTCTTCCCCTTGTTCCCGCCCTCTTCCTTTCATACACCCTGACTTGTTCTTGCCCCCCCTCCCCCCCAATCTTTTCCTCAGCAGTGAAAGTGCTGTGCAGAGCCAGGAGGAAGACTGATCTCGTTTGTGCTAATGAAATATTAATAATTGAAGATTCACTCTGGGAATCTTCCACATTCCCACTTTCCTCCACCTCCTCCACATGATCCACTGTTCACACCAACGTATTCACTCTCAGCTGATTATTCACACCAGGCTCAGTTCAAACCTGATTCTGCAGCACGGAAATAAGTAACTGCTTCACTGCTGGGGTTGGGACGGAGTAGTGCTGTTGCCACGGCGATCAGGTGGCACAGAGTTACAGTGTTCTCATCTATGAATACGACCTCTACCCAAACAGGACTATTAAGGAGTACTAATGAAGTACTGCAGCCACGTCAACACAAACATCTGTCGGAGGATTTTTTTTTTCTACTGCAGTGACAAAAACAGAAATCATTAAATGTTAAACCTCCACACGATTCATAATTTATCTTCTGTTTCAAAACACCCCCTCCCCCCCGACCTCCTCGCTCGCTCTCTCCTTCTCTTGAATTATGGGATGGCGGTTAGCGGAATGCGTGAGAGCTAAATATAGAGAGAGTTTGTGAGGTCACACGTGAAGGTTTGATATTCAGAAACAGAGACGGAGGTTAAAGGTCACCTGAAAGACCAGGTGAAGAAACACAAACGTCCTCCTCAGACCAGGTGAACATGGAAGTGAAGAGAGATGGTTGATGTAGTTCACACTGACTCCTGCTGGCGTCAGCTGAAACTGCTGATTTAAATGCAAACGCCTGAAGGTGTGGCAACGTGACGCTGACGTACGAGTTCTACTCCGAGATGATTTCATCTGACTGGATCAAACATTAATGAGCAGCGGGAGGAGGAGGAGGAGGAGGAGGAGCAGTACATGTAGGAATGGCGTGTTCCTGCAGCTCCACGCCACGCTGCACAAACATCTATAAATACACGCAGTACACATCTGAGACGGGTGTACTCCTATGTATACTGTGCAGTACTGCCACAGTACTGATTTTTTCCTACCACTACTGAACGACGGAATAATTCCATTTCACATCGATGCTGTTGGCATGAACCTGGTGTTGCTCATGGGCACTGAGGAAGTTCACGATTCAAAGACACCAAAGTGATGACATCACAGTCGACGTCGGTAATGAAAATGTCCATGAATAATGAAGGAACCAGGAGTGGATGTAAAGGTCACCGTGGTGACGGACCAGTGCCACCAGGTGGCCACCAGGTGGTTATTACTACGACTCTGCTCGGACATGTCTGTGTGCTAACCGTTAGCCTCAGTTCCTAAAACACCACTGATACACGCCTGTGTTCAACCATCTGTCAAACCAACAAACACTTTTATATGTGAGCTTAGCACCACCTGCAGGCCACTGAAGGGAGCTGACATCCACAAAACTGTTCCACTGAAGGGAGCTGACATCCACAAAAATGTTGAAAACAGTGAACTAAACCCTTCACATCCATCCGTCCATCCTTCCATCCATCTGTCCGTCCATCCATCCATCTGTATCATTTTCATTTTTTGTTAAATTTTAGAGACACATTTTCAGTCTCACTGCAAACAGGAAGTAGTTTGACGACACAACTCCGCCTCTGTCCCTCTGACGTGTCCATGACAGATGATGTCTGAATGACAGTCACAGCACCTGTCAATCTGCAGCTCAACCACGTGGTGTCATCATTCAGTCAGTCATTCGTTCATCTTCTTAGGGTTGTGCATGAGCTGGAGTCAATTCCAGCTGTCAACAGAAGAGGGCGTGATTACACCCTGTACAGTGCACCAGTCAATGTCATGTACAGAGGCCAACATTCACACCTGACGGGGATGGAACCAGCGACCACGTCCCTGCTGCTGTTCTAAACATGTGTAACTACTGACACTGTACTGACACTGAACAACAGACAAACCAAAGAACCAAGGTCACAGTCAAGCAGAACCTTTAGAACGGATCCAAACCCTGACATACGTCATCATTCCTTTAGCTCCGCCCACTCTACCTGTCATCATCTTCATCTCCTTTGTTTCCTTCACTCTGTCTTTGATTTCATTCCTCTCTGTTGTCTCCGGGGACAGTGGGCTGAGCAGGATCGTCATGGCAACCACGGAGAGATGAAACTGAGGTGTCAGGGGTTTGGGCTCCGACAGAGAGGACGATGAAGATGAAGATGATGAAGATGACGGAAACATCAGCTGTTTCATCAGATGTTGGATGACAACTGATGAAGAGGCCGACAGAACTGGGCTTCACTGACAGACCAAATGATTGGACCCTGCCCACAACACTGGACCACAACACTGGACCACATCACCGGACCACATCACTGGACCAGACCAGTTCCAGTACCTGAGTTCCTCTCTCCTCTCTCGTCTCTCGTCTCTCGTCTCTCCTCCTTCTTACATCCACACTCACCCTTCTTCTCCTCACTTCTCCTATTTTGTCCCTAAGACTTTTATAACCTGCCCCTCTCTCCCACATCTCTCACCCTCTCTCCCATGACTCCCTGATGACATCAGACTCTGATGTCACTTCCTTCTCCTCAGTCACTGCGATGCTCTGGTATCTTAATAATACTACGTGTATTACTGCAGTACTTGGGTCGGACCTACCTCTCTGAACCAGCATGGTGACCTCACTCCCTCGTGGACACTTGCTCAGCAGGTCCACCACCTGGTTGTGGCTCATGTTTTGGACGTTCCTCTTGTTCACCTCCATCAGGATGTCGCTCTCCTTCAGGCCGCGGCAGCGCGGGTAATCCACGATCTGCTTCACCCTCTGCCCCCCGCCCGTCAGACTGTCGGCGATGGTGAAGCCGAACCCTTTGTCCCCCTTCTCCATGTGGATGGTGATGAGCTCCGGCTGCGTGGCTATGGCCGAGGCCAGGGTGACCACGTCGCTGGAGTAACCGTGGGAACCGTTTGATGCCACCTCCGCTGACGGACTGTGAGGCCTGGGTTCCCTCCGGCCGACGTCGGGTCCGGCCTGGCTCGTTGCCGAGTCGAACGTCTCCTGTCCGTTGACGATGATGGGCTCCTTGTCTAGGATTGCCACGGAGGTCACCAGGCTAGTGTTGGGGTCGTCGGGGTCAAAGGGTAGAGGATATCCACGGCAGAGCGCCAGGTCCACCATGGAGCCAATGGGAATGGATTGGAAGATCTTCACCACCTGAGCGTGGGTGTAGCCCAGAACGATGGTGTCGTTGACGCTGACGATCACGTCACCTGGACCAAACAAACACCGGCGGTTAGTCCTTCTCAGTCCATCGCAACAAAAAAACGCTAACTGAGCTTCAACTGGTGGTTTGTGACCCCCAGGTGGCCCCCTACGTATTTCTTTTGGAAGTTAAATGTATGCATGCCAGGCTGTCGCGAGCTGATGAAAAGAAACAGTGCTTCTGGTGGACGACTTGGTGTACTGCACCTGTCTCCATTTTGCCGTCCACGGCTGCAGGTCCGTCCAGCACCAAACTTTTGATCTGTAGAAACTCGTCGGGCTCGTCGCCCCCCACCACGGTGAAACCAAAGCCGCGGCGGCTTTTCTTCAACTTGGTGTTGATGAAGGTTCCCTTCAGCTCGGCCGGGTTTCTCGTGAAGAAAGGTTTCCCTCCTGAAAAACACCGCGGAGGTTAGAGAGAGAGAGAGAGAGAGAGAGAGAGGCTAACTCACTGCTGTAGACGTCTTAGACAGGTGTATATAAATTTAAATGTGTTCTTAGCCCCCCCCCACTTCAGTGTTGTCTGTGGTAAACAGGGGGACGTTCTGTGTGTATTTGTCGACAGGTGTATATAAATTTAAATGTGTTTTTAGCCCCCCCCAGTACCCGACCCCCCCTCACCTCAGTGTTGTCTGAGGTAACCAGGGGGACGTTCTGCGTGTATTTGTTCATGTATGGTTACTGTAGTACTGTGTGTAGTACACGTGCAGTATAAACCTTTACGTTTGACTCCCGTGGGGCCTGGAGGTAGAGCGGGGGGCATCTGTGGGTCTCTGTAGGAGTCCAGATGACCGGGGGTGTAGTTGGCTAAAGGAGCTGCTGCAGAGGAGTGCTCCTCGATCCACTCTGCACACACACACACACACACACACACACACACACACAGACACAGGTTGAACCTCCACAGGCCTCACTGATGTATTACACTGTGTTGACAACAACATGAAGACAGCTGCATTCTTCCACTGGACACTGTGTGGCGCTGTCTCTCGCTTTGTCAATTTGATCATTTTAATTTGTTTTTTTTCGTATCATTATATATTTTGATGTTAAAAAGTCAGTGTGAATATGGATAAATGGAAGAAGATGATGTCATCTCTCAGTCAGAACTTCACACACACACATACACACAGTGACCTGGTCTCAGACTGGTCCTGGTCCAGTCCCAGTCTCAGACTGGTCTTGGTCCAGTCCCAGTCTCAGACTGGGTCCTGATGATCATGCAGCTAACAGACAATGTTGACATTGACAGCTGATTTTAAAGTACGATGTTGTTTGTTAGTTAATCATCACCAGGTCAACGAAAAGGTCAAACTTTTAAGATTCTCATAATTAATGAAAAACTGGAACTGTATTTTAACTAATGAGCTGAATTCATCCGCAGTCAATGCTGCTGCTCAACCTATGGAGCACCACCCCGTCTGGACCGTCACTCTTACGGTCGCTCTGTTAAAGATCAAACAGATGATTCTCAGGGTGAAGTCGACGCCGCGTCAATGTCAAGTTGTCTGGACGGGACAGTCACCACCACGGACGTGAAGGAAGAAAGAAACGGTGCCGCGCCAGGGCAGGAAACCAACCTCGGATATACCGCTCACCTTCTAGAGGCTGCGGCTGTGGCTGCTGCTGCTGCTGCTGATGCTGCTGCTGCTGATGCTGCTGCTCCAGGATCTTCCGATGCTGTGCCTCCAACACTGGGTTCTCGTACTGCGTCTTTCTGTTTATGTGACTAAGAGAACAAAGAAAAAAACAGAACTTTTAGCCTAAAGGTGTGAAACCGGTTTCTAACTTTTCTTTGGATTCAGAACGTTTGAAAACTTACTCCACATAATACACTCCGTACACCGGGTCGTCGATCCTCTCCCATCCTGGGGGCAGCTCTGGAATAAACAGAAGACACACAGCCATGAACACACACCGGTGACGCCGACAGGGCACTGCTGTCTACAGAAGGGGGCGCTGCAGAACCACTGACGTATCTTAATATTTTATTTTCCAGTTCACACCCTGGAACCAGAGTCAGACAATAACACACAGGGATCCATCTGTGTGTACTGTAGTGTGTAGTACACACCGTAGTACACTATAGTATTTGAAACTCAATCCTCTGTGTGTGTGTGTGTGTGTGTGTGTGTGTGTGTGTTGCTGAGGGAACCTCCCTCCTCCAGTAAACTCTATCACACAGACTGACTTTCACGATCAATAACCTGAGACTCTGTCTGAGTCTGAACAGCAACAACAACGACTACAGTCAGAACTACAGTCAGAACCACACACTCGGGTTTTATCACGACTGATTCTGATCAAATCAAAACAAAGTAAAACTAAACGTTTCACTGTTTGTTTGTTTTTTTATCCACAGCTCTGAATTATAAATGTGAACAATGTGAACTCTCACCTAAATCACTCTCCAGGTCTTCAGTGTGGAGCGCTTCCTCTGTGAGGGGAACACAGACCCAGGGAGGAACAGGAAGTTAGACACCTTTTCACTCTGACACTTTTACATTTCACCAATTCAAATATTCAGCCTCGTTTGTCCAACGCCACATGAACGTCTCAACATTTGTCGCTGATGTCGACCCAAAATAACAGGAACACATTACAATACATACAGGGAGGGCGTTGAGCGCCACCTGCTGATTCCTGAGGTGAGAAAGTGCAGCTTTATAGTGTAAATGAGAGGCAGCAGCTCACCGTCATCGTCACACTCCTCCAGGGGGCGGGGGCCTTTGTCCCGGCACCGGGGGTCCAGCCATGACGTGGTCTTTGTGTTGTGGCTGCAGGAACACAACAGTTCAAACAGTGACGACAACAACAAAAATAACAACAAACAACCTAAAATAGCCTGACTGGGGTTGTTGTTCACCTGTCTGTCTGACTGTCCCTCTGTCTGACTGTCCCTCTGTCCGACTGTCCCTCTGTCTGACTGTCCTTCTGTCTCTCTCTACTAGGTACGTACTCTATGAAGTACAGCTCTCCGTTCTCGGTGTAGGCCATCTCCCAGTTTTCGGGCAGTTCTCCCAGGGGGTCGGCTGGAGAGACCTGCGGCTCTGCGAGGGTCTGCTGCCCGGTGTCTATGGTGGAGATGGCAGCATTGTTCAGACCACAGGATGGAGCGCCGTCACGCCCTGGGTACGGCCGCAGGATTCCACCGCGGCTCTCATCCTGGTCGTTGGGGTTACCTGTGCGACACAACACCAGAGTTTATCTTCACGCATGAGACGCAGCAGGACGGAGTTACTGGTTGGTTACCACTAAAACACGCAGAAAGAACTGGAACTGGAACTGGAATTAGAATTAGAACTAGAACTGGAACTGGAACTAGAACTAGAATTAGAATTAGAACTAGAAGTAGAACCCCAGGAACTGAATGTCACTGCCACCGACTCCAAGTGTAGTGATAAGGAATATGCT
>NC_024316.1:19942038-19942435 GCF_000523025.1 Cynoglossus semilaevis | reverse complement strand
AAAGCCATCACCCCATCCCCCACTCCCTCATGCTCCCCTCCACCCTGGCCCAGTGTTCTCCACCACTTCCACGACCTTTTCAGACTTGATCAAATGCTAATTCCGCTCTCAGGCAGGAGGACGTGGAGAGAACTTGGACGAAGAGCAGAAAAAAAATAAAAATAAAAACAGTCGCTGAGACTGAGGCCGACCACGAGTTCAAACAGAAGGAAAATATCAAATAAATGTCTGTAGAAGAAGAAGAGTGAAGACAGAGGAACGAGCAGAACCGTTCTGTGTTCCCCCGTCTGCACCCCTCCTCACAGGCAGATGGCAGTGTTTGGAGGTTCACACACAGGAGAGTCACGAAAACATGGAGTCACTGACAGTGGAGTAAAATTGAGCTGCACATGAGCCC
>NC_024316.1:19938548-19939217 GCF_000523025.1 Cynoglossus semilaevis | reverse complement strand
AAAAACACGCTGACAGATGAAGACCAGTCAGAGAGGATGGAGCGGCGACCCCCCTCCCCCTCCCCCCTCACCTGTAAAACTGTTGTTCATTTCCGTGGCCCGTTCGTCATCGTCGTCGTCAGCAGGCACTACGCGGGCGTTTTGCATGTCATTGTACGACTTGGTGCGTTTCGGGGGGGACTGCTGGGAGTCTGCATCACTGAGAATCACTGTCCCAGTGATGGGCTGCTGTGGTGGCTTGGGTGTCCCATAATAGTTACCTAGGCAACAAGAAAGACATTAGCATGCCTGAGAGAGAGGCAGAAGGAGAAACTAAGACTGAGAGAGGGGGAGGGACAGGGAGGGGGGAGGGGGGGAGAGAGAGAGAGCAGCAGAAACAGCCACAAAAATCTACGACACATTTCTTCCTCACACAGAGAGAAAGATTAGAGATAATGGAGAAGCAGGCAGTTAGCTGTTAGCTGTTAGCCGTTAGCAGCTCTGTGTTTGGGTTGTTTTCACAGCATTTCTGAACAACAACAGTCTCATCACAGAACAACAGACGGACGTTACGACTGTGTTCAACTCCAACACTTCTGATGGTTCGATTCTTTACTGTGTCTGCGGTGACGTACGACACCTGGTGTACCATGGTGCGGTACACCTGGTGTACCATGACCATGGTGCGGT
>NC_024316.1:19935515-19938502 GCF_000523025.1 Cynoglossus semilaevis | reverse complement strand
GTACACCTGGTGTACCATGGTGCGGTACACCTGGTTCCGCTCCATCCTCACCTTCATACGATCCTATCTCCAGTAGAACGCCACTCTTCTCCAGCTCCAGGAAGTCCTGCACGGACAGGAAGATGTAGTCCACACCAGGGATCTCACCGTCTCGAGGCGGGCGAGTTGTACCTGGAAAAAACAAAAAAAAAAGATAAACAACCTCACGATAATAAGTAGACAAACGTGGCTATATTTGAAGGATGGATGTCATGTCGGATGCATCCATCCAGACATCCATCCATGTATTTTTCGTGTGTTTTGTTAGAAGTTTATCTTCATTCACACCTGGAGACGACAACTGACGCTTCCTCTCTGTGTTATGACAGAACATACAGGCTGACTGTCCTGCTACAGTCGGACCATCACCTCACGACACAACTCAACAACCAGACTAACTGTCACAGAACACCAGGAAACACTCAGTGACGTTAGCACGTTAGCTAAGTGTCCAGTTAGCTGTGACGAGCTAACATGACAGTCTTCAATGGACTCATTCATTCACTGGGAGAAAACACTTCATGTTAGCATCAATGGGAAAATGGAACGCCGTCCCAACTGGGAATCAGCCCAGATGGAAATACAGGCAAACTCAGCAGAGAGTAATCTGTGTTCTCCAGGGAGTACCCAGCGCAGTACAAATACACACAGTACTTGTCTTACTCTCGTACAGCCCACATGTACAGGGTAACTGTGATGATGCCCTGGTCACCACGACGGAGGGAGGATTGACAGAAACTTTCGTTGTACAATGCAGTACTTCAAAGTATTTTTCTGTAGTATCACGCTGTACTCCGTCTGCTGCAGAGGCAGTTGTTGGAGAAAAAAAAACAAAGCTCATCTGAGGATGTGTTGATGTGAAGAATCCTACGCCGAGCAGAAATATTACGTAACTGTTGGAGTATTTTCACATTCAGCTACTTCTCTCCAGAAATAATACATATAGAAGTACCACGAGCTACGGAGGCTAACACTGCAGCACACGGAGCGTTAGCTCAGACGCTAACCACCACACTTCTTCCCTGTAGCGTCAGAGTGAAGCAGATTCTGCGGCCATCTGGACACTGAATCTTTAACAACTCAGGTTTTCACTGTTCCTGCAGCCAAACAGTTCTGCTCCACATTAGAACTGTTGATCAGAGCACGGACCAACACTGGGTCAGAACCAGGCCACCGAGGAGCGGAGACACTGTGTTCACTGGGAACTGGGTCCTGGCTGCTGCAGTACAGGGTTGAGGGTTTGTTTCTGTTGGCTTGACTGGGTGACCTTGGTGTTGTAAGGCAGCGGCACTAACCGCTACTCCACTGTGTGTCCCAGTAAACACTGTTCTGTCGGTCGTGAAACACTTTCCATCAGTTTGGATGGAGATGCAGATGTAGTACTGTGGTGATGTAGTACTGTAGTGATGTAGTACTGTGGTGATGTAGTACTGTGGTGATGTAGTACTGTAGTGATGTAGTACTGTGGTGATGTAGTACTGTAGTGATGTAGTACTGTGGTGATGTAGTACTGTGGTGATGTAGTACTGTAGTGATGTAGTACTGTGGTGATGTAGTACTGTGGTGATGTTTGAAACCTTCATGAACACACACACCCGTGCAGCCAAACATCTGCTGTTTTTAACCCCTGCTCCTGATGAGTGGGGGGGGGGTTAAAAACAACCTGGGAGTGGGACCACTAGTGGTCAGATCAGGGTATTTCATTGTTTTACATCTCTTTATTTAAACTGAACATTTCTGTCCGTGTCCTGAGAGAGAACGGTGACGGCGTTGGTGACGGAGACAAACAGTGAGCAGGGAGACAGGGGGAGACAAACAGTGAGCAGGGAGACGGGCTCCAGCCCTCCTGGGCCTCTCAGCCTGTTACTGCAGCAGCACTTGAACGCCTCATCAACACAAGTCGTCCTCTGACACACCGTCAGATGACTGGAAGTCTGCAGTACCACTACTGACCACTACTGACCACTACTGACCACTCACCACCCTGGAGACTGAAACCAGAACCCTCACCCTAGCCCCCCCCCACCACCACCATTAACATGACTGTCCGTCTATAATGGAGATCAGATAGACAGATATAAAGGAGATGTGGGAGGAGCTCCAGTCCTGATCCAATCAGAGACTGCCGCTCAGTCTTAGCGTGATGCTACAAGTTAGCATGTCCTAAAGACAGGGGTGTAGTTGGAGTCAATCATCTGGTGTATGATTAACCAAAGACACTGAACAAATGCTAATGAGGCCCAGTAATAAAAACAGAAGAATGACAGCGCGGGGGGGGGAACCCTGGGTGAGGAACTGCCGAGGTTAGGGGTGAGGTTCTCTCCCCCGGGCAAAGAGTTCAAAGTAAACTCAGGTTTCAAGACGTCAACGGTGGTTGGTTAGTGTCGAGCAGAACCAGCGTGAACCAGTTCCACCTGTCGTCTTAGGAATGTTCTAGAGAGTCAGGACGGGGGCATCAACGTCTGCCCCAGGATGAAGGTACGAGGCACCAAGAAACTGTGAAGGGGCAGCAGTGAACCAGGGTGGTTCAAACATGGGCTCCACTTCTGTGAGTCCAGGTCTGGTCCAGATGCAGCTGCTGAGCAGGACTGGAAACCAGAGCCTGAGGTTCTTCTGGAGAACATTCTGGAACATCTTTGTCCTTGTTTGTTGACATGAAGACAACGTTGGTCAGGATGACCGTCAGACAACAGCGTGAACATCAAACACACAGACAACAGCCATGTTCTGTCTGTGTTCACACACAGGTTCATGTTGTTGGAGAAAAACCAGAGGGTCAAAGGTTTGTCTTCTCTGGCTGTGATGATGGAGTCCCTCACTGTAGAGGGGGAGAGAGGGGGGAGAGGGAGGGGGAGAGGGTAGACACACAATACTACTGCTGCTGCTGCTGCTGCTGCTGCTGCTGCTGCTGCTCAACAAAACAGTCCATTCTTTCAGCTCGCGCCACA
>NC_024316.1:19931626-19935400 GCF_000523025.1 Cynoglossus semilaevis | reverse complement strand
CAGCAGGAGGGAGAAGAAAGAGGACGGAATTTTCGCGGGACGGAAGAAATCAGGACAACAAAGAAAAAGAAAGAGTAAAGGTGTGTGACGAAGACACTGAGGACAGAAGAAGAACTGAAGGAAGTGACCACAGGAAGTGATGACCACAGGTCACCGAGGTCAACGGCGGCAAGACACCAGACGGAAACGTCAACAACAGAGTGTCAACAGGCTGCTGCTTGAATCACACACACACACACACACACCTGCCTGTGTGTGTGTGTGTGTCTCAGCATCACTCCTCACTGATGAACACATTTACCTTCTACTCCAGCAGAGACCAGCAGCTGGCGCTGCTGCGTTCTTCTTTGTGTGTATTTTTCCCACAGAAACGTTCAAAAAGACAAATGCAGGCAGGATGAATCTGCTCTCCCTCTCTCACCCCAACCGTCCGTGGATTATCCATGTGTCCGTGAGTGCTGTCCCCCAGACGGGGAGCTCACTCAGGCAGGAGATTTCAACCGGCAGCTGCTGGGAGTTTTTTTCTCTGTAAAGCTCCACAGCCTCAGCAAATGAAAGGTCCAGCCCAGCTTAGATGCTAAGCTAATGTGAGCTATTCACAGTGGCTGCAGCCCCACCACCCCGGCTTGTTCCCGCCCACTGACCCCCTCCCACCCTGAGCCCTCTCTCTCTCTCTCTCTCTCCCTCTCTCTACCTCCCTCTTCCTTCCCCTCCTATCAAAGCCATAAATATAGACTATTGTCACTACTACACATAGTGTTTCCTGATAAACACTTCATGCAGGTCACATGACTGCTGAATGATGTGTTAATGCTGCAGAGGGCAGCAGACCAGGGGTGGGGGGGCAAGAGTTTGTTTAAAAAAAAACTGCTACACATGACTGCTGAATGATGTGTTAATGGTGCAAATGGGGTGGGGGGGCAAGAGTTTGTTTTAAAAGAAACTGCTGGTGCCAAGTGTTGTGTTCAGGGACCAGTGTTGTGTTCAGGGACCAGTGTTGTGCTGCTGTGTTTGATCATTTGGACATCATGGCAGTCAGTGTGTGTGCGTGCTCGTGCTTAGTATGAAAAACATTTTTTTTTAAATGTCAAAAGTCTCCGGTTTGTTGACAGTTGACAGTAAATGTCCGTTAACTAGTAACACGTAGTATTTCTGATGAAGTATTTGGTCGTTTTTCAAATGGCTGCAGGTTTTAGGACCGGAATAATGAAACTAAACGCCAAACATCTGTTAGCATTTGGTTGAGCCACTTTGACTCATCACAGTCAGGGTTGGACAGTAAACCCAGACCTGAATAACGACCTGTTCATTCTTATCAACTTAGTTAACGCCCGAGAACAAAAGCAGCGAAGTTTCTGTACTGACGTGTTCAGACGTTCATGTCAAACTCCTGCACCTCAGCTGAGCCGTTAGCGCACGAGCTACAGACACACACATCATGTTATCAACAGTCTGGCCACAGTCTGTCATGTGCGCTGAGCTGAGGTTTATCTTCAATTATTTTCAACAATTATTTTTTAGTCATTCAAAAGTTTACAGTTGACAAGAAGCGGAGAACGAGTGAGCTGTAGCAGCGACAGCAGCAGTTAGCATGGAGGCTAAAAACAAGAAGTGTAGCGCAGGTGTTCTCTACTTCAACATGTGTTTGATAATGAAATATGATAAAAAAAAATCTGATGAAACATTTGGTCTTAAACATGTCACAGTTCAGACAAACTTTAGGTTGGATTTACAGAGAACTGAATGGTGATGATGAATTCACGGCGAAGAGAGAATCCTCCGTGTCACCATAGTGAACCATGAAGGTCCAGAGCCCTGGACCATGTGTCTGTGTCCAGGCAGCGACCTCTACCTCCTGGCCTCAACACAGTGAGTTTTTTTCTGACTGTTATTTTAATTCTTCTTATTAGACTAGTGTTCTATAAAATTCTCCAGAGAAGGATGTGCTGTTAGGTCTGTTGGTTTCTGTTTGCTGCTGTCTCTGCTGGGTGGAGTTAATCAGTGGGATCACTCGTGTCACCTGGTGCCCTGTGTATCTACACCTCTGTCTTCTTGGATCGTTGTTCTGTCGGTTCTGTTCCAGCTTCTAGTCCGGACCGGTCCATGTCTAGTTGATGTTCCTGTGACCCGGTGAGTTTTTGTTACTTTGTACTTTAAAGCCAACTGTCTGAACAGAGTCTCCGTGTGCTGCGTTCAGGTCCTGCCTTAGCGTCACACAACATCTTCATTTCTACTATCACTTGTAACTTTTTCAGTGGAATTTTTTCAAGTTTAAGGAAATCCTCGTTCCAAAAGCTCAGCCGTGGCTGTTGAGTTCCCAGGCAGTGGACCAACATTTGTGGGACTGGAGAGTACACCATAGATCAGTGTCAGTTATTTGAACACAAAGACTGAGCTGCAAACAAATCATCACAAGACTCTCACACACAGATCAGTCTTTCAAAGCCTCACTGACGCTAAAAGACAATCTTTGTTCAGCCAGTGAATTGGAACAGTTCATTTCCATGACCACAGAACCAGAGTCACCAGAGTCGCTAATCACCACCACATCATTTCCATGACCACAGAACCAGAGTCGCTAATCACCACCACGCTTCCCCGACCACAGCCGGAGTAGACACAGGCAGAACGGCTGTAAGATGACTGCAAGACATGGAGGAAAAATACACACCAAAAGTATGTATTTCATTCAACAGGTATACCTGAAAAAACATAACATTTCTCCAGCCAGTAGGAGGTGGTAAAACACTTAATGTTTCTTTGCTAGCTCCAAATAAAAGGCCTAGAGCTAACGTTAGCTACAACAGTCCTGGTACAGACACCAGAGCTAACGTTAGCTACGACAGTCCTGGTACAGACCATCAGTGGACACCAGACCTGTATGGACAGAGAACTAGAGATGAAAAGAACATTTTTGTTTCTGTAACTTCACCTGGTATGTCATGTCACTGGTTTAGTCCTGGACCAGAATAGATTTGAACTGGAAAGTGTTGTTTATTGTGTCAAATATTGACCACAATACAAATGTAGTAACCATGACTACTATAAGAAAAACCCTCCACTAGTACTGAGTATCTGTCGGAGGTTGTAATCTGGTGTCAGTTCATCAGAGCAGATTAGATTAAGGACAGAGTCCAGGTCCAGTCTGCTCAGACCACACAGTGGAGGAGGGAGAGGGGGGGGTCTGAGGGGGATTGTTTCATCTGGATGAATTACTGTAAGGTGCCTTTGTAATGTTTCAGGCTGTCGGTACGAAAACAACAGCAGAAACAACAGCCTCCAGTACCAGAGTCCACCCACCGGGGGGAGTCTGCCTGGGTCCTGGTTCTACCTGCGTGACGGAGGTTCACAGGTATTTTGACAGTATATTAAACACATGTAGTAATGATGTCACACACACACACACACACACGCCAGTGTTGACATGTCGTCATGACTCCGTCGTAGCCTGTGTGTGAGCAGCTTCCTGTCAGTTAGCTTCACGTCTTCTCAGCGCTGCGTCCTTCCCCGGGTGAACGCCGTGTTGATGCGGTGTGTATTTGGCCACGTTAACTAAATATTAACCACACACACACACACACAGGAGCTGGGGGACGGGGGGGGCAGTCGTCTGTTACAGAAATGAATGGCGGTGGACGTTAGCATGAGGCTCCCCGGCTGCACCCCGCAATGCAGCGACACACACACAATGGCGAGTGCCACACTTCCCCCTGTCGTCCCCCCCGTGGAGCCCTTTTGTTTGAGCAGCATCTGGACCTGACCTCCATTGCATTC
>NC_024316.1:19930683-19931514 GCF_000523025.1 Cynoglossus semilaevis | reverse complement strand
TTACCATCTCCTTCCTCCGCCTCTCTCTCCTCTCCTCTCCTATGCACTGTCCGCTCCTCACACACAGTTACTCCCCCTCTACCTCACCCCCTTCGTGGATGAGGAGAACAGCGATCTCCTGCTTCTGTGGAGCCGTGGGCCTGACGCAAAGGCTTCAGGGTGAATTAGAAAACCAAAGAGGGCAAAAGCATCAGGGCTACTGGCCATCTGTCCCTCTGGGCCAGATATGCCCCCCCCCCCACTCCCCCCTTGTGTAATTCCCACCCCTATCCCTGCCATTCTTGATTCCTTTAGCCTATATAAACAGCTTCTCTCTCACTCTCTCTCGCTCTCTCTCTCTCTAAAACACACACACACTCAAACTCACGTACACACTCGTAGCCGTGCGTGCATCACAACCTTCAGATTCAATGGTAGAGTTAGTGGGAAAAGGGAGAGGAGAAGAACGAGCTGCCACTTGCCTTGATGCCGAACGCCCTGCAGCCGCGGTCGGGTCCTAATCCCTGTCTCTGTGTGAGCAGCAAACACACAGTTTTCTCTTTAACAATGATTTTTTTTTTCCCCGAGATCAGCAGTGGAGTGAAAAACCAGGAAGCAGGGAGCGAAGGACAGTGAGGAGGGGAGGGAGAGAGAGAGAGAGAGAGAGAGAGGGGAGGGGGAGATGCAGGGTGAGAGCAGCTTGAGTCTGACAGCGAGAGACAGGACGGCAGCAGCTACGGTGGAGACGCCGACGCTGGGTTAGAAGGAAGTGATGAAGAGAGAGAGAGAGAGAGAGAGAGAGAGAGGACAGGACTGAGGGAGGGAGGGAGGGGGAGAGTGTGTGTAAGATTG
>NC_024316.1:19930278-19930657 GCF_000523025.1 Cynoglossus semilaevis | reverse complement strand
GAGGAGAGTGGGGGGGGGGGGAGGGGGGGAGGGGTGGGGGGTGGGGTTTGTAGGGATTGGAGGGGGGGGGGTGTACGCGCAAGTGCAAGGGGGAGAAGGGTTGGGGGGTGGGGTCCTGTGCTGGGACAACATGGAGACGAGCGTCCTCCCGGGCAGCAGCTGTAGGAACCGACTCCCCGGAGGACGAGACTTTATCAAACAGCACGCTGGCTGTGGGCTAGAACAATGGCCATCTGTAGGAGCAGGGAGACAGAGAGGGAGGGAGGGAGGGAGGGAAGAATGGAGGGTGTGCTCGCCCAATAACAACCGCTCACCCAGCCCACTGTGGCCGGCGGTGGACGGAAGGACACCTGTTCACGTCAAACACAGGGCAGAGAGT
>NC_024316.1:19927386-19930150 GCF_000523025.1 Cynoglossus semilaevis | reverse complement strand
ACAAAGGGAACAGAGGGCAGAGAAGTGTGGCTTTTATTTGACTGCCTTTGTCGTTCTGCCCCGCCATGCTAGGACAATGTTAGCATGTGTGTGTGTGTGTGTGAGAGAAGGAAGACAATGACCAGGAGGTGGCGTCAATAACAGGTCACCGAGACAAGTGGGGGGGGGGGGGTACAAACCTACTGTATGACTACAGGTTGTTGTTGTTGTAAATACTTCTGTACTACTTTGTTTGGCTCCTCCCTTCAGGGGTCATGACCTCTCACCCTCACCCTCCAACACCAACTATGTCTCTGTCTTCTTCTCTTTGTCCAAACGTCTTCTTTTCCTATTTTCACTCAAACGTCAACAGGTCCGCCTGTTCCAAACGTCACTGCCCACATGCTGCCCTGTGAGCCTTATATTTGGAACACTGGCTTTCAGGCTAAATGGGAAAGGTTGTGTGAGGAAACTGTGCCAGTCTCTAATCTCACCACTAGAGGGAAGAGCTGAACATCACTGACTTTATCCTTCAACAAACTGAAGCTTTGGTTCAGATTCACCAGGAATTCTCTTCACCACAGATCAGCCCGGAACGTCAGCCCGGAACGTCAGCCCGGAACGTCAGAACTGAAGGTCAGAACTGAAGGTCAGAACTGAACGTCAAAACTGAACGTCAGAACTGAACGTCAGCCCGGAACGTCAGAACTGAACGTCTTCACTTTGGTCTAAACATTTGGAACATACACAGTCAAAGATGAGGAGGAGGAGGATGGACTGAGGAGAACCAGGACATGTGACCCACTAATAGATGTGTTTAAAAGTTTTATGTCCAATTCTGTCCACCAGGGGGCAGTGTCTCATGGCAGCCTGTTTCTCTGGACCAGTTGTATTTTTCTGGTTACAGGCTGTTGTCGAGTCGTTGGGTCACATGACCTGACCCTGTGTCAAAGGTCAGAAAAAGATAAAGACAAGTCCCGTCCAGATCAGTCAGTGTGAACCCGTCCTCCGTTGGTAGTCATGTGATCGTACTCACAGGGCACGGCGTGACGGTACAGGTTCGCTCGGATCGTCTGCTGCAGCTCGTGGTCGACTGAACTTTTATGAAACCTCAAGTTCAGGAAGTGCTTCAGGTCCACGGAGAGTTTAGGACCTGCAGACAACAGGAAGGAGAAACACCGAAACAGGAAGGTCACCAGAGGTCAACTATGACACAAACCTGACCCAGAGAGCCGTCATCATCTTCATCATCATCATCATCATCATCATCACCATCATCATCACCGTCATCGTCATCATCATCATCGTCATCATCATCACCGTCATCATCATCGTCATCATCATCATCTTCATCATCATCACCATCATCATCACATCATCATCATCACCGTCATCATCATCGTCATCATCATCATCATCAACCAGCCGCTGCTGCTGCTGATAGTTATTTCTGTTTACTACAGGACCAGATGGTGGCGCCATGGTTTCCTTTAGGCCTCTGAACATGAGCAGAAGAAGAGTTCCTCCTGGACGTTAGCTGCTGTGGATTAGTGCATTTAAGACAGTTCTCCAGTCTGTCACAGGTAGAGACAAAACGACCATTCACACTCATTCACACTCATTCACACTCATTCACACTCATTCACACTCATTCACACTCATTCACACCCACATTCACACCCACCCTACAGTGAACTTTAACCCAAACCCCCAGCTGCATGTTCTGGACTGTGGAACCAGAACCAGTGTTTGACCTTCTGGTCGCTGCCGTTGTTTTATTCACCGTCCAGAAAGAACAGGAAACAGTACTGGAACTGGCTGCACGGCTGAACTGTGCCGTCGGTACTGTTCAGAACCGGTCCTCCTACAGACAGATTAACAGGCAGATAGGGTTGACACACATACGACTGGATTACCCAGAACCCCTCTGCTCCAGTCCACAATTACATAACCTCTAATCTAGTTATGAATCCCTGTCTCCGTCTGGGTGGGGGAGGGGCTGAGGCACGCACTTCCACAGGAGGAGGAGAGACGGACGACCGTCCACTCACCACATCCCATAATTGTCATTCAATATAGAATTGATGGAACACTGTGCACGTGCACGTGCACTGAGGAGGATCAGAACCTCCACAGTGGATCCTGTCCAACAGAACACAGAACATCACCTGTCAATCATCACCTGTCAATCATCACAGTGATCACAACGACTGGACCGACGACTGTTCAAACCAATGAGGAAAAAGGTGTGTGTGTGTGTGTGTGTGTGTGTGTGTCCTCAGCTGCAGATTGGAATTCCTCTCTCACCCTCCGCTCCTCACTTCCCTCTCTGTCTCACAGCTTTACAACCAATAAGGCTCTTTCACATGGGGCCTGTTGCCCTGGCAACCGTGCACAGGCCACTAACTGGGGATGAATGGAGTGCAGCCCTGAGAGACTGCTGCCCTCCAGTGGTGGAACTGCAGTACATGAAACATTACAAACCAAGTACTGGGATCATTTAAAAAACATCCATTATTGTCTTCACTCCAAACTGACCACAGGTGGGAACGACCTTTGACACCACCGTATCAGCTGTTCAAAGTCAAAGATGAATTTAATCAATGACATTTGGTTTTTTTTAACTGTGTTGGAACTAATTTATTGATTCTGCGGACAATTAAGAAAAAAGACAAAACGATAAATCTGTCTGCAGTCGAGCTGATCGTCCACTTCAGCTGATCGTCCACCTCAGCTGATGGTCCACCTCAGCTGATCGTCCACCTCAGCTGACAGTTCCCCCTCG
>NC_024316.1:19911213-19927251 GCF_000523025.1 Cynoglossus semilaevis | reverse complement strand
TGGATGTCCCCCCTCAGCTGATGGTCCACCTCAGCTGATGGTCCACTTCAGCTGATGGTCCACCTCAGCTGATGGTCCACCTCAGCTGATCTTCTCAGTCATGACACTGGTCCACGACCACAGAGCAGATCTGTTCAGATTCATCTGTGAAGCTGTGACTGAGTGAGAACATCGACATCAGGAGGAAGTCGGACCCTGCTGTGATTTAGACGCCCCCCCCCCGACCCCCCCTCACCCACAGACCATAACTAAGTCCTGTCACTGCTGCACCTGTTTGATGTTGTCACTCCTTTGTTGACTTTTAACTTTTCACCTTTTCAGAGGAGAATGATTCGACAAACCTTCAACCTCCACAGATCAAAGACTGCTCTGATGGGGGTCTGGTCTCCACGGATGTGGGGGGGGGAGTGAGGGGGAGTGAGGGGGGAGATAAGGAGAAGAACAGACATGGTTTGTGGATATTTGATTCAAATATCTGAGGCTCACGCTGTAGACGTCAGAAAACAGACGTTTTGGACTAAGACGTTCTAAGACGTTGTGAGACGTTGTGAGACGTTCTAAGACGTTGTGAGACGTTGTGAGACGTTCTAAGACGTTGTGAGACGTTGTGAGACGTTCTAAGACGTTGTGAGACGTTGTGAGACGTTCTAAGACGTTGTGAGACATTGTGAGACGTTGTGAGACGTTCTAAGACGTTGTGAGACATTGTGAGACGTTGTGAGACGTTGTGAGGTTCCCAGCTCTCCTCGAGTCTCTCTTCAACCCAGCGTAATGACAGAGGAGAGCTGGGAAAGGAGAACGTTTCCCACACTGTGTGTTATTTGCCTTTGGTGGAAGGTGTAATTTTGGAGTTCAAACCCACAACAAAACCAAAGACACAGACTCAAAGTAGAAGTGGATCCATGTGTTTGGACCAGGGTCTGTCATGGTCAGTAATCCCTGGCAGATGTGTGAACAGAGGGAGAACGCTNNNACACACACACACACACACACAGAGAGAGAGAGAGAGAGAGGTGTGGACACCGTGGAGGTGCGTAGTGCGTCGGTTCCTTCTGTGTCTCTCAGATTCACTGCGACTCAGTCTGCGTCTGTCACCGACCTTATACCTGGTTGTCTCTCTCTCTCTCTCTCTCTCCCTCCCTCCCTCACTCTCTCTCTCCCAGGAGAAGACGACGAGAACTGAACCTACGAGCTGCTGATAAACAAAGATAAGAACATGACGGGCGTGCCAAGGTGGGTCCTGGTTCCTGTACTTTGACCACAGCAAAGATCTGCTGATTAGTCACATGGACTCAAAGTACTACACCGTCACTGAGTGTATTTACATTATGATTCCTACCTAACATTACTGATGGGCTGACAGGTTGTTCAAACACGTGGTTTGCCATGTCAACAGTTGAACGGTTCCTGTTGGACGTTTTAGCACAGATCTACAGAGATCAGCACCAACATTCCATGGCTGTCAGTCATGGTCCAGAATGAGACGGTTTCAAACCTGAGTTTGTCTAGAGCAGTGGTTCTCAATTATTCTTTGTCATGCTGCCCCTTGGAGACAGAAATGTTTTCACGCCCCCCCCCCCCCCCCCCCCCCCCCCCCCCCCCCCCCCACAGCAGTGAGTGTAATGTTCCACCTTCTCCACAAGAATGTAAAGGTGGATTCTGTTACTACATTCCACAGTGAGTGGGAGGGAGGGAGGGACACACCTGCCCCCGGCTGCCCAGCCACCCTGCCTGAGCACCGTGATAAAGTTTCCACTCAGAGAGGGGGGGGTGGGGGGGGGCTGTGTCTGCGTCAGTACCAGTTCTGCATGGCAGCTCAACACAATGTGAAGAACAATGAAGGTTTTGTCAGGTTGTCAGAGGACTGAGTTTCACAGATCATCTCAGTTAACTAGAGGAGAATCAGCGACAGACACCAGAGGTCACGTCTGTACTTCAGGTCCAGAACACAGGGGGCGCAGCTGCGTCTGTAAATATATATGTATATGTGTGTATGTATTTATATAACAAAAATAATTACAGACACACGTCTGTGTTGACCAGTCTAATTACACCTCTGCCAGTCACCTCAACTCTGGCACAACATTCACAGTGACGTCAACCACGAGAAAGTTCAGTGAGTGACGACCAGACTATGTTGCTGGGCTTGTTGAGCAGAAGGTTTTTAACTTCCTGGCCTCGGTTTGGATAAGATCAAGGATGAGAGTATTTTAGGAAAATAAATCACTGCAGTACTTCAAGTCCACAGTACTGGTACAGACACCAGAGCTAACGTTAGCTACATCAGTCCTGGTACAGACACCAGAGCTAACGTTAGCTACATCAGTCCTGGTACAGACACCAGAGCTAACGTTAGCTACATCAGTCCTGGTACAGACACCAGAGCTAACGTTAGCTACATCAGTCCTGGTACAGACACCAGAGCTAACGTTAGCTACATCAGTCCTGGTACAGACACCAGAGCTAACGTTAGCTACATCAGTCCTGGTACAGACACCAGAGCTAACGTTAGCTACAACAGTCCTGGTACAGACACCAGAGCTAACGTTAGCTACAACATGATTAATCCACAACTATCATGTAAATATTGAGAGTCAAATTTTAAATCTTTTGACTGCACTACGTGACTGAAGTACAAACTGTTTCCATGATATTTGACAACCATTCCAAATCTCTGAATATTTTTTTCATCTCCAGACGGTGTCAAACTGCTGCTCTCCTCCAACGACGCAGCTCAGAGCAGCGAGTGTTTGTCCTGTTGTGGAGGTTTTAGCTCCGAGGATGGAGCGTGGACTAATGGACACACACATGAGTGGACAGCACCATGCTATTGTTCTGGTTATATAACAGTGTCAGTGCTGCACCAGGGAGGATGATCAGAGGGCTCCACAGTCACAGGTCAGGGAATCAAACCGTTTCAGTGAAACATTAAAAACATCGCTGACGTTTTTAAAAAATACTTGTAAAAAACACACATAAAAACAAAAACAAGCCGTGTTTGACGCTGCCGTCGGCCGACTCTCAGCCGCAGCTGCAGTAGAGTTGAAGTCAAGCTTAGCTAACGCTCAGAGACGTGACACACTCTGCTCACGCAGTACGACGAGAGTCTACAACAAAGTACATCTGAGTACATGTTAGTACTGCATCATTAACACAGAGCCATCAGCTGGAGTATCTGTTCATTCCAAGACAATGGACTGAGAATACTTTACTTTAATTCACGTCGTTTGAACTAATGCTAAGGCTAATTTTATTTTCCTCATTTAATCACATTGTGAATTTTACCTGTGAAACTTAATTACCTACAAATAAACTCTTTCAGCTTCTCAAACACAAGCTCTGGTGAATTAGGACCAGTTAACGTGTTATTATGTTGTTAACACAGTAACCAGTTCAATTTACAGCTAAGTCAAGTCGTTTTATTAGCCTTGTGGTTTTTTTAGGTGTTCCACAGCCAAACCTGACGCACCAGTTCACCTGAGTCACAGATGGAAAATCTCACGTCAATTCCTGTGATTTCAGCTGAATCCTGGTGAAAACGGTGGAAAAAACGTTTCGTTTTTTAATGTAAAAACGAAATGTTGTTGTTGTTAAATGTTTGGTCTGAATGTCACGGTGAGACGGAGCCACGAGAACGCACGACTGTCAGTGATGTCACGTGTGACTGTGATGATCTGACCCAGATTGTTGGAAGAATCAGGGCAGCTTCCTGTCAGGCCTGTGAGGACGCAACATCTCCTTCATCATCATCTTCATCATCTTCATCATCATCATGGTGTTACTCCACTGCTGCCTGTGGTTCTGGAGGATGAACAGTAGTCTTCAACCATCAGGCAGCAGTTGAACTTTGACCTTTACTCCCCTCCGTGCCCCTGGGCCACGAAGCCCAACTGTGTTTCCTCCAGTGGTGAAAGACAGCTGCAGGAAAAGCAGCCACTGCCAGTGACTCCAGTCAGAAAGTCCTCAGACAGATGTGTAGTCCTTCCTGCAGGTGTGTGATGTCAACGACTAAAACCAGTTCAGACCGGTCTCCAGCAGCTGTCACCAGTTACCGTCAAGCTTTTTAAAACCAAACATCCAAACATCACATGGTCAGGTTCTCATCTAGAACCATCTGAATTTTTTTTTTCTATTTTCCTGAGAAAAAAAACTGAACATTTAAAGCAGGGGTGTCAAACATATGGCCTGTGGACCAAACCCGGCCAAATATTTTATTAATTTAAAGTAAAAAAACTGCAGAAACACCTTATGTTTTGTAAAAAGATGTTTGATTAAATGTTGTTGTTGTTGTTGTTGTGGTGGTGATCACTCTGGTCCGGCCCACCTGACATCTAACTAGGCTGAATGTGGCCCCTGAACCAGGGTTGGACACCCCTGGTTTAGAAGAAGTGGATTTCAGTCCTTAGACCAGACACCTGGTGTCAAAGGGAACCCCCCCACACACACACACACACACATACATTAAAGGAACCTTTGACTTCTTACCTTGACGCACAGTTTTGAGCCTGACTGGACCTCTGCAGAACTTAATCACGGTCATGACGTCATAGAGCGGTAACCCGGGCACTGGCAGCTCCTCCACCTCCAGCAGCAGCTCTCCTTCGCTCACTTTACCCTCACCAACCACCGCATCCTCACCGATCTGGGCCACAAACACAAACTGTCCGTGCTCTGCTCCTCCGCGCAGCTCCACGTTCAGCTCCCCGCGCGCGTCCCGCAGCAGGGAACAGTCCCGGACCTTGGTGATCCAGTGGTTCCTCTTCTGGATCACCTTTGACATCATCACAGTTATACCTGACGCCTGTTACCTCACTAGACCGGACGTTACCCGGAGAGAAGGTGCCAGGAAACTGGACTTGGGAAGTTCATGGTGAGTGTGTGTGTGTGAGTGTCGCGCCAAACTGAACACCTTCATCACCCTGGAAGCGTGTGCGCGTGAGAGAGAAAACACTTGGTTCCGCGGTTTCCACTCATGTTGTTTCCGCATCTGTGACACCAACACACGCTCTGATTCCAGTAATCCGCGCTCCCGGCTTCCGCGAACCGTCTTCTTGTGATTTCTCTGCTTCTTCCGTGTGAACAGTTATTTTCTTGAAACTTTCCAGGAGAAAACGCGTCGTCCCGGTCCCGGACCTCTCACTCCGCCGGCGGCGCCTTTAAGCAGGTAAAGAAATAAGTTGATTCTGCTGGTTCCTTCACTTTAAAGGATGGAGAAGGAGCGGAGACACAGCGCATGCGTCCAGCTGCTGTTCACGAAGAGAAAATCCCACATATCCACTTGGAGCCGCTCTCCAGACCCCTCCCCTCACATGTTTCCAAACAAACTACAACCGCCGTCAATAGAAACCCTGCTCTGTAATTTTCATTTATAAATACAGACATTTCAACATGGAAAAAGGTCAAGTCAGGGAGGAACCACGAAGACACCACCAGATCCAAACTGACGAACTAACGATTTAACCGAACAGGACGATATCTAGACTAACTTCAACGATAAGGACTTGGTTTATCGACTGAGTGAAAACGATGATGATTTAATGTTCGAATGTTCTTGAACTGATGTTGAACATCTGTGTTTTGTCGTTGTTTTCATACAAAAAATATGGCAGAATGATAACATGGTACAGTACTGCTCATGCGGCAGCGCCACCCACTGGGCCAGCTGCAGTAACGCCGCATGACCACAATATATAGTCTTTGGTGAACATGTGTACTAATAATACAAGGGATGACCACAATATATAGTCTTTGGTGAACTTGTTCGAACATGTGTACTAATAATACAAGGGGAAAAAATAATTACATCAAAATACATATTTGAATTAAACTCCGCTGTAAAACCGTTTCGTACGGAGCCAGTGAAGGGACCTGGGGGGAAATAAACAAATGTTTCTGGTGTCACAGGTGGAGTAAACGTAGATTTTAAACGACGAGGGGCAACTGTCAGAAAGATTCAGTTTCACCGCCACCATGTGGAGCCACGGCAGAGAGGGGGGGGCTGACGGCCCGTGGGCTCCCGGTAAGTAAGGTAAACTGGCTGTGACTCGCTACCCCGGTATTTAAAATGCCTCGTTAATGTATCGTAAATTGATTTTAAACGTTGTCTTGTATCTGTATTCATTATAAACGTTTTTTTCTGGATTGATGGTTGTTATGTGCTCCCCTCCTCTCTCACCGAATGGATTATTCCATATAACTGCGCACGCGCAGACAGATGGGGAAGTGATGGCGACAAAACAAACTTGTTGGCGCGATGTCGACAAAATGTCACGAAGTGGAGGCGAAAAGAACAGAAAACATAGAGTGAAACTAGGGTTTTTTAATTTAAAAAAAGCATAAAATATGTTAGTCCCCATTTTCAATGTGACACATAACGTTAAAACCACCTGCAAATGATCACCTAAGTCGGCGTCAACCTCAGCCCGGGGCGGACTGGCTGGAGAGAGTGATGAGACGCAAATGTGAGTTTACAAATAATTGTTGACTACATTTGATTCAGCGTTTAGTATTTATATATTTGATATTTTATTGTTGTAAAAGTTATTAATATTGTCTCGCACCATCCAAAGTAAGACAATATCAATGTTGGATAATATTAACGACTTGCGTGACGACATAAGAATCAAAGCAAAAGACAAGACTAACCAAGACTGACTGGAATTTATTTAAGTTAATGTATTAACAGTCCACCAACATGTGAGCAAATATATTGTGGTCTAATATATAAGATATAGTTTCCTAATATTTTAAATTATAATATAAGGGTTTTAAATTCCAATGCTATATCTGTTATTTGTATCTAATTTATAGCATTAATGTTGAAATTTATATATACATTTTGTATATATTTTATATTTTATTTTTCATTCTGAAAATGTACTAAAATCTCAATTGTGTTTCCTGTCTTTTGTTTTTCTTCTTTAAATATTACACCCTGAGTTCAACAGAAAAGTTCTTAGACATATATCACATTAGCTGCTCTTTTACTGTGCATTAAATCTAATGAGTGTAAATGTAGGTGCTTCTTAAAGCTGATATTTATTTGTCATTGTGTGGTCTATATTAAGTTACAAAAATCATCGCATCTTTTAATGCTGTGCAATATTGAATGTAGCCACACGGTGGTGCCGTTGACGCTTTAACCAACCAGGCTTGACACGTTAGAATGAGACAGATCACGGTGGTGGTAGTGGACTACTGAGACGTGTGTCCAATTTAAAATGAAACTAATTCTGTTAGAGGAAGTGTGAGGTCAGAGGTTATCAAAGGTCATCTTCCAGGATGTCACAGACACAAAAACAAAAACAGTTCCAGGATCATGCTCTTATTGACAACCATGTCCTGTTAGTCTCTGACCAATTGTGTTATTTCAAAAAAGTATCATACACACAAGTGTAAAGATGCAGTCATTGATCCTCACATTGGAAACTAATATTGATCAGTGTATTAGAGCATCAGTGGATGAGGTGGTAGTTCAAAACCCAGGTTTGACTGTTGATGTTTTAGTAGGGAGTTTGTCATCTCATAAACAACAGAAAGATTTCATCTGCCATTTTGGTTAAAATAAAAAAGTTTTTAATTTTTTGCTCGATGCCCCCAAGTTAAATGTAAAGTAGGTTGGAAGTGTCTAGAATTATAATAAAGTAAAACACCTTCTTTTAAAGAGTTGGTGTTTCATGTTTACAAAAGGGACACATATTTTATGATTTAAAAAAATAAATAAACATATTTATTTCAGGAACACTTCAATATTTCAAAAATGTTACTCCATGTGAACTACAACAAACATGACGCCACCCGGCCAGGCACCACTTGCAGTGCCTTCACGGACCACACGGGGGCCATGGACATTTATCAAAGTAAAACTTGTGATCCAGAGTTCTCGTTGTTTGTTTGATACAGAGATGAATCCACACAGTTCTGTGTCCATGACCTCCTGACCTCCAGGGTCCCAGTAAATATTCCTGCCCCTAGTTGACAGTGACACACGGTGTTGAGTGGCAAACACTGCAGCGAGGAGCTGCACGGGTTTCCCATGTGTTCCCCAGATGTTGGCTTTTTGAAAACAGAGAAAGTCTTTGACATGTGGGAACTGTTCTCACATCAGTTCACGTAGACCAGGCCCACAAACACACGTTCACTCTGCTGTATAATTGTAATGGAACACGATGGCTGGAATAACTCCGCTGTAAATCTCACACAAGTTCCAGGTAGTTATGGTGTGTAACATTACCTTCTCCTGAAGGCCTCACATGTCCACTGATGTCAGACTGGATCAGTTCCAGTGCCTCCTGTGTCCTTCAAGCTAAATATATATATATAAACAGTACTCACTGGACTGGGCTTTTTTTTTCAAACTGATTTGTTTATGTTCTGCATTTAACTGACTAAAAAAGGTTTGGTTTCAGCATTTGTTTTTCTTCATTCAGGTTTAGGTACTGGGAGGGGGAGGGGGGACCAGGGGGGGGTTGAACCTGGGGCCGTGGATTCCCATAGAGTTTGACTCCAGTCGATCACGAGTGATTTTGACAGGTGATTACTAACGTGACAGCTCCAGATCAGAGTCAGTGCCTTCATCGTGTTGTTGCTTCATGTCTTTTCTTTTCTCCGCTGCTACATTCTCCTCAGATGAACGCCGCCTCACATATTTGTCTAAATATTTCCCCCAGATGGATTCACACTCGTGTCTTTACCCAGTTCTTTGGCTTCAGACTGAAATTCCACACATCAGACAAAGAGACTCGGTGCTGTGTTCTTTTGAGGAATGAGCTTTTTTTATTATTATTTTAACATATTTTATGTAGAAAATCTTTTTTTCTGGTTGAGAACTGAAGCTGTGAGTTTTGCTCCCGAGTGTAAACAGAGCCGTGGGTGTCGACCTGACTCTGAGGTTCTGGTTCTGGTCTGCTGTTTCCCTCAGACACCCACCGCTCAGCTCCATATCTTTCTTATCATGACAGATAACTCACGAGATCCTCTGACGTGACTTGTGCCACTGATGAGTTTGGTTTTGTGTTTTTTGTTGTTGTGGCGGGGGTGGGGGGGGGGGGGGGGGGGAGGGAGGGGGGGGTTGAACCTGGGGCCGTGGATTCCCATAGAGTTTGACTCCAGTCGATCACGAGTGATTTTGACAGGTGATTACTAACGTGACAGCTCCAGATCAGAGTCAGTGCCTTCATCGTGTTGTTGCTTCATGTCTTTTCTTTTCTCCGCTGCTACATTCTCCTCAGATGAACGCCGCCTCACATATTTGTCTAAATATTTCCCCCAGATGGATTCACACTCGTGTCTTTACCCAGTTCTTTGGCTTCAGACTGAAATTCCACACATCAGACAAAGAGACTCGGTGCTGTGTTCTTTTGAGGAATGAGCTTTTTTTATTATTATTTTAACATATTTTATGTAGAAAATCTTTTTTTCTGGTTGAGAACTGAAGCTGTGAGTTTTGCTCCCGAGTGTAAACAGAGCCGTGGGTGTCGACCTGACTCTGAGGTTCTGGTTCTGGTCTGCTGTTTCCCTCAGACACCCACCGCTCAGCTCCATATCTTTCTTATCATGACAGATAACTCACGAGATCCTCTGACGTGACTTGTGCCACTGATGAGTCTCAGCGGAGTCACACGCTCCTCTTCACTGACCTCCATGATTTAATGACAATGGGATTTTTAAAAAAAATGTCCATGATTTAATGACAATGGGATTTTTTTTTAAATTTTTTTTTACCATTTGCTGAAATGAAGCCTTCTGTTTTTTTGAGTGTGAAATAGAAACGTCACAAATTAGACTGAGAATTTGAAACCAACCACAGGGGGGCGCTTCACGTTTCCCAGGCCGACCCACCGTGGACCAGGGCGGGTGTGGAGGTGGAAGGCCGGTCTGGAGTGACGCATGTGTCGCTCCACAGTCCGTGTGGGAACCAGGCTTGTTGTTGTTGGTTTAGTTGGTGAGGTCAGAACCCGCGTCTGCCCAACGCTGTTAGAAACGTCTGTTACCACGGCAACTCACCTGTGTGAATGTGGAGGAAGTGACTCAGAGGAGCTGGTTCTTGTACATGTCGGCTGCAGCACAGGTTTTGTGCGTTGAGTCTAAATCTGTGCTTCATTAAAAACCCATCAGACTGGAGAACAGTACCATCGAACAGTCGTGGAACTGTTCTCAGTTCACTAGTTGTCAGGCTGTAGTTTGTCACCGTGCCAACAACAATCGACGTTTCAACATTCAAACCCACAGTCTGACGATTGTTTGAACGGTTGGAGGAAAAAAAGAACCAACGAGGTCGAAGTCGACATTTTCTGGGACAAATTACAAAAATGAATTTTCCTGAAATGACCAAATCTCTGTCTCTGCTCCAGGTTGGACTCCGAGAAAAACACAATCAGAAGGTTCTAGATCAGAACCTACAACCATCTGCTCACTGTCCTCCTTCAGTCCACTGTCTCACTGTCCTCCTTCAGTCCACTGTCTCATCCCTTCAGTCCACTGTCTCATCCTCATCGTCCTCCTTCAGTCCACTGTCTCATCGTCCTCCTTCAGTCCACTGTCTCATCGTCCTCTCAGTGTGACGCCCCCAGTGGACACTTCAGGAGTCTACACCTCACCAGGTCGTTATTCAGACTTATTTTCTGACGTCGTCTTCGTTGGTTCTTCATGGAAACAGTTCTACACAGTTTAAGTCGCACATTGTATACTGGACAGTAGGGGGCAGTGTTTTCAGTGGAAAGCTCTGCTCACTGCATTTTAATGAACTGCTTTCGTGAGAGATAAAAAAAACGCCCCTCAAACTTAGAACGAGCCAGTTGTTAAAGGAAAATAATTTTTTTGTAAAAGTCCAAATGAGTTTTTAACCGTTTCTTCCTCTGTGTGAAACGACCGACGGGTCTTTGTTTTATTTATGTAGACTGTGTGAAAACACACTATCATTTTCTCAGGGCTCTGATGTCAGAGACTATCTGACTACCTCTGACCTCTGACCTTTACCACAGCTGTCTGAGGTCGCTCCTGATGTGGACCCTGGCCTGCCTGGGTGGTTGATACAGAACTAACACTAACAAGTACAATCCCACCCTGACAGCCCAGATACCACAGTAACACACCCCCCCCCCCCCCCCCCCCCCCCGTGGTTAAAGCCTCCTGAGCCCCAGCTCTGATCTAGGATCAAATCCCACTGGTCTTAAACCCTGTAACAACATGTGATGATGTTAAAGTAGGACGTGGGCTCTGTGAGAGGTGCTGACCTTATGTTGAACCTCCATCTCTGGGTTATACCTTTTATTTGGTCTGTTCATTTGAAGAAAAAGAAAAAAAAGGTCAGACTTGAGCGCAGCGTGGTCTTCAGGGACAGACAGACTGAGTCTGACCTGCACAGATCTATGGCTGTGGGAAATGCATGCTGGGTAAGTTTCCAGAATCTTTGTCCTGTCGGTGACGTCGGTCTAATCTGCTCCCAGCTCCTCTCTCCGTCCAGGACTCGGCACCCCTGCTTTCTGTCTGCGGTGGTTCCACGGGGTCAAAGTTCAGACCTCTCACTGGAACCCGTTTATCACAGGAGGGGTTGTGTGAGCGAGGCCGAGGGGCAGAGGGGCCGAGGGGCGGGGTCCCTGAAGCCGAATCACCCCATGAAGACTCCCAGCCGGTGTCAGTGACCTGTGGCCGGGATCATGGTGGAGAGGAGAGGGTATAAAGACCGGCGGACCGCAGCCCAGAGCACACAGACACAGGGGCAGCTGGGCATCGAACACCTGTGGAATATTCAACGCACTCCACCAGAGGGGACGCCATGGCGCTGCTGACGAGCTGCTGGCTGTGTTTGCTGCTGCTTTCACTTGGAGAAACTACGGGTCGTTCCCTGAGAAGGTGAGAAAACCTTTGACCTTTGTTTGATGATCGGAGTTTTAACAAAAATCCTATGAATCTGAATTTTATTTATAAAGAGAAATAAATACAAAAATGAGGGAAAGTGTCGATGTTTTACGACGTCTGGTGAGCCAATCAAAACGTCTGATCAACTGAGACTGACAAATGATTTTCATTTTGTTTCCATTCGTCTCAGAAGTTTTTCTTTCTCAATAATTTGTGAATAAAACTCTGGCCCGTGTCCAGTTTTTACATCAACAACACATTTGCCACAGTGATGGTTGAAAAAGTGTGTTTTGAAGATTGATGCTAAAGCTAACGTTGTTAGTGTTTGTAAACATGTGTTTGTCTTTGGTCTTTTTCATAAATCTGTTCCTTCTTAAAGGCAGTAAAGGCCAAACTGAGACCATAACCAGACTCTGCTGATTTCCCTCCGACCTGCTGAGGTGTCGTTCACTGTCCGTCTGTCAACAGAGTCGCTCTGAAGAAGATGCCGTCCATCAGGGAGACTCTGCAGGAGCTGGGAGTTCCTGTGGAGCAGGTGTTGACGGAGCTGTCACAGGGAACGGGCGCCGCCCACAACAACAACGGAACCGTCCCCACCCCCCTGACCAACTACTTGGATGTGAGGCACTCTGGAAGTGGGGGTGGAGGGGAGGGGGGGGTTGATGAGCAGAAATCTACTGAGTGGTGAAAACAGATTGTGCAGGAACTGGAGCCAAAAACAGTTGAGAGAACTCCGACCCAGGAGCAGATCTGGTTTCTGTTCATTTACACTTCAGAACTCCTCGTCCTCATCGCTCTGTGTTCAGAGTTTGTTTGTGATTCACGGGGGAGTGGGAGGACGACAGGAACAACTGTCTCTGTCTCTGTGTCTCTGTGTCTGTGTCTGTGTGTGTTCATGTGTTCGTTTCTCTTCCCGTTAGACTCAGTACTTTGGGGAAATCAGTATCGGTTCCCCGGCCCAGATGTTCAACGTGGTGTTTGACACGGGCTCAGCCAACCTGTGGGTCCCGTCCCAGAGCTGCTCCCCCTTCTCCACGGCCTGCTGTAAGTCTGTCTGTGCATCTGAAAGTACCAGCACGGAACTGATGGTTCCCACAGGAGAGTTCTGACACCAGAGAGGGAGAGGAAGAGGGGGAGGGGGGGGAGGGGGAGGGAAATAAATAATACTTTAACAAGTTACAGCTAGAACTAATCAGAACCAGAGCTGAAAGTGTTTGTTACAGAAAAATGATCCATAAATGTTTGAGTCCTGGGTCCATTCACACTCACATTCACACCTCTGCTCAGTCAGAGTGAATAGTTGCTGTAAGGCAAGTGAGCTGACCACGTCTGCCACCGTGTGGTCCAGGAGGACAATGACACGTTTTCTCACCTCAGCTTCAGATCTGTGGTTTAAACATGGTGTACAGTGGTTCTCAAAGTGAGGGGCGGGGGAGCGGCGGTGCATTCTGGATGACTGAGGTTCTGTTGGCTGGATGTGGACTGAGACTGAAGGATGAGTTGGTCAGAGGACGAACCAGGAGATGGATCACTGCTGACCTTTGACCTGCAGCACAAACTCTTCTACTCAGATCTTTCTCAAAAGAATTTTGAACTGTTAGTTACTCACAACAGGTACGACGCCAGTAAGTCCTGGACCTACGTGGAGAACGGCACGGGATTCTCCATCCAGTACGCTTCTGGAAGCGTCCGTGGTTTCCTGAGTGAAGACGTGGTGGTGGTGAGTCTGAGCTCCTCCCACGGTGAAATCAAACCCACTGACCTCCACCTCTGGGGGCTTCAACTGTTGCCCTCCCCCCTTTACTCCCCCCTCTCTTCCTACTGCAGGTGGGGGGTATTCCCGTGGTCCAGGTTTTTGCGGAGGCCACCTCGCTGTCTGCCCTGCCCTTCGTCTTCGCCAAGTTTGACGGCGTCCTGGGGATGGGCTACCCCCACACGGCCATCGACGGCATCACCCCCGTGTTCGACCGCATCATGTCCCAGCACGTCCTCCAGGAGGAGGTGTTCTCCATCTACTACAACAGGTCGGTCACAGAGAAGAACCCGCGGTGGAAGAACGCTCTTCACCTCCCATAATTCACTCTGTTTTATTGTCCTGGTGGGAGGAGTCAGAGAGTGGGCAGTCAGGTGACCTCTGCTGGTATTTACACACACTGCAGGAGGTTGGAACTCAGTGAAAATAAACACTGACTGTACACACACACACACACACACACACTCTCAGGTATTTGAACTTTAATTCTCATTTTGAAACTAAAGTCCATTGAGAAAAAACTGGACGAGTTTGGAGTTTTTATATCTGGGATGTTATGAATATAAATATATATAAATATGTGTGAGTATATATATATACAGTAAATATATATACAGTACATGTATACATATATATGTACTGCATATATATATTTACTGTATATATATACGGTACATGTGTGTATATAGTAATGTATATATGTATATATGTAGTACATGTATATACTGTATATAGTACATGTATATACAGTATATATATAGTACATGTATATTTTGCTGAAATCAGTTCTTTCAACAGTGTCATTTTTATATTGTTTTAATAAAGTTGCTAATAGTGTTTCATATTTTCACAGAGACCCTAAACACTCCCCTGGTGGAGAGTTGGTTCTGGGCGGTACTGATCCAAACTACTACACAGGAACCTTCAGCTACATGAACACAAGAGAAGTGGGAAAATGGGAGGTCACCATGAAGGGGTGACGACCATCATCATCAACCTCTGATGTTGTTCCATTTATTCTGGGTGTGTGTGTGTGTGTGTGGGGGGGTGTTTCTCCACTGACGTCCTCCCCCCTCTGTCCACTCTCAGGGTCTCCGTGGGGACACAGATGATGTTCTGCACAGAGAGCTGCACGGCTGTGATCGACACAGGCTCCTCCTACATCACAGGCCCCGCCTCCTCCGTGTCCCTGCTGATGAAGACCATCGGAGCTCAGCAGGATGAGAGTGGGGTAAGTGTTTGCCCCTGATAACTACCCCAACACACAACCCCCCCCCCCTGCCCATCCCGGTCGGTCACCGTCGGTCGTTGTCGTCCTTCAGTACAGGGTCAACTGTGACGGCGTCCAGACTTTACCCAGCGTCACCTTCCGCCTGGGGGACCAGGACTACGCCCTCACCCACGAGGACTACATCCTGTGGGTAAGGATTCATTTTTGAGAGGTCAAGGGTCAAAGGTCACACAGCTCAAGGCTGGACAGAGATGTGACGGTAAAAGCTGTCGGAGACCAGTCTGAACTGGTTTGAGTTCATGAACAGGTGTCTGTGGTGACTGCAGCGCACGGACCTCCTCCGCCACCAGGGGGCCTTCACACACACACACACACACCTGTTTCCTGTTACGTGGCTCATTAGAACTTTAAGACGGTGCAGCACCAGCCGTGCTGGGATTTTAGTACAAACTAATAAGAGCTGTAGGATTACAGGATAACTGCCCTGGGGGGGGGGGGGTCTACAATTTGATTATCAAATCCGGACGTGGTGCAAATTCTTTACGCTGCACTAGTTAGCCTTTAGCAGTGAGACACGATTAAACTACGAAACACATTAAGAAAAGGCTTCGTAAAACAATTCGTCCAAATAATCGAACATTTTATTATTTTTATTTTTCTCACGGTGAATGTTGACTGTTTGACAGCTCATAACACCCTGTTCTTTTTGTCTTTAGCAATCACAGATAGATGGCGATGTTTGCACCGTCACGTTTCGGGGCTTGGATGTGCCGCCCCCTACAGGTCCTATCTGGATCCTCGGGGCCAACTTCATTGCCCGCTACTACACAGAGTTTGACCGACGCAATAATCGAATAGGATTTGCAGCAGCAGTCTGAGCAGAGGGTTAAGAACGGCGCCACCTGTTGGTTTTGTCCACAGTTTAACTTCTGCCTCAGCGTCCGCTGTCGTCATTTTCTGAAGCAGTAAATAGTGCACGTAGAGAAGGAACTGTTCTGCTGCAGTTCCTCTGATCACCTCCAGAAACATGTTCCACTTTCCCGGCGCTGCCATGTGACCGTCTTGACCGTCTTGACCGTCGAGCACTTGATGCACATCCGTAATGAACGAGAATAAACTTGTTTGCTTGGAATTCACTTCCGATGACTTCTGGCTTCATTAAAGACGCCATTGTCTTTTTACATGTTTGTCAAAT
>NC_024316.1:19910659-19911119 GCF_000523025.1 Cynoglossus semilaevis | reverse complement strand
GAGGGGGCGGGGGGCAGTACATAAACATTGTCTATGAGGTTAGAAACAGACAAATAGAAGTTCAGTTACACAGTGTCATATGTGTCGGGGATGAGAACCCTCTGTCTCTGTGTCTGTCTCTGTGTCTCCCTCTGTCTGTCCCTCTCTGTCTCTGTCTGTCTCTGTCTCTGTGTCTCCCTCTGTCTGTCCCTCGGACTGGTCGTCCAGTCTGAGGGACATCTCAGCTCCTCTGTCTCTGCCTCTGATCTGCGACACATGGCATCTGTTCACAGAGTTATTTTTGGAACCAAAGGAATCATCAAACTGCTGGAATCCTGCTCTCATTGTCTAAAGGCTGCACTGTGGGACCCCCGGGGGCCAGAGTGTCTTCTGGGTAGTTGTAGGAGCCACTGAACAAATGTGCTTTTTATGCTGAGTTAGTCTGAAGACGACACAGTCAGATAAGAGAACAATAAAGGCA
>NC_024316.1:19909470-19910518 GCF_000523025.1 Cynoglossus semilaevis | reverse complement strand
CCCCGGGGGGTCAGCGCTGCCACATCCTGGAATTGTCTGTTTTCTTTTTACTTTCTCTTTTCCGAGTGGCTGACGTTAGCTAACTGTTGCCTTTGATCAGGGCCTTTAATGTCATCACTTCAAATGGTTTTAATACTGTATACGATCACAGCCACACGTACGCCTTTGATCAGGGCCTTTAATGTCATCGATCACAGCCACACGTACGACCACCTGGGTCTGACCAGTCTGACCTTTGACCTCTGATGCAGCGTCTGTCTCCAACCATCACAACCAAACATGTTTTATAATCAGACAGAATTTGGGAACTGATAATAATAACCCCCCCCCCACTAGTATAAATATATATATTTTAAACATAAAAAATATATAAATAAAATATATCTATGAATGAAAATATATATATTTCTGTGCCTATAGTATCGTAATATGTCATATATCCTTGTCCCTGTATGGTGGTCTGTACGGTGGTCTGTATGGTGGTCTGTACGGTGGTCTGTATGGTAGTCTGTATGGTGGTCTGTATGGTGGTCTGTATGTCCTGTAGTCACCTGACCCGCCCGTCGTCACCAAGGTCAACAGTTCTAGGTCCTTGTTCCTCCTGACCGACATGTGGGCCAGATGGTGGACAGAAGTGGACAGTTCTAGGTTCACTGGTGTCCGACCACCTGGTCCAGAATGGTTCCGTCCAAACTGACCACACAGCTGTCCAGTGGTGTACCCCCCACCCCCCGGCTGGGTCACAGGGCTCGGTGCCCGTGATGGTCCTCTGTCAATATTAATGTGTTTACTGACCGACGTCCTGTGACCTCAACTGACCACATGGACTTTTTATTATTTCTGTGGTCGGAGCCTGGTGATCTGTAACGGAGGAAAATCCCCTCAGAAATAGAAGCTGGTGTGTGTGTGTGTGTGTGTGTGTGTGTCAGTGAAGCCACATTAATCTGGACATAATGAAAGTTCAGTTTTCTGTCAGACTGACCACAAACACTTGTCCTCAGCTTTGAGGGCGAAGTTTTTTCTAATTTGTTTCTCTGAAGTCATTCAT
>NC_024316.1:19905801-19909214 GCF_000523025.1 Cynoglossus semilaevis | reverse complement strand
AGGGGGGAGGAAGAGGGAGGGGGAGAGCACGCCCATTTCATTATCATAATGATTCTAATTGTAGTTAATTTTTCCTTTGTGTCATCGATGATCAAACTCTGACAGACTTCAACTGGTTTTTGTTTTTGTTTCTTCTTCTTCTTCTTCTTCTTCTTCTTCTTCTTCTTCTTCTCTGTGGAGACGTGTTCTAAACAGTTCTAACACACCGGCACCAGGGTGATTTGTGTGGAGACATCTGCAGGGACCACGACTGTATCTTTTCCAGGAGAAGACAGATGGGAGGTCTTTAAAAAGGGCTGTCTGTCAGCTGAGCCTCTGAGTCGGGGTTTGAACCGACCCAGTGAAGGAGGAGCACACCAGGCAGCGCTTTGAAGAACGGCGCCGCATGACAAAGTGTCAACCGGACTTTCTGTGGAGCGGAACTAAACCAATGAAGAGGATCTGTTCGCTTCAATGTATGTGATAGAGGAGTCTGGTACTTTCCACAGTCAAAGCCGTACCAGATGACCATCCCTGGGCCACCCCTGGTCCACAGCGAAGCAAAGGTAGGTGAGAACGTCTCTGTGAGAACCTCTCTGTGAGAACGTCTCTGTGAGAACACCACGCTCTGTGCAGGAGAGCAGCGAGGCTCCGAGGAGTTAGTCAGTGTATGTGTGTGTGTGTGTGTGTGTGTGTGTTCTGTGTTCAGCCTGAGCTCCAGGGGTGTGAGGAGACAGCAGCTCATGTGATCTGTGCCCTTTTCCATCATGTGTTCCTGGAACTGTTATTGGATTACATTCATTTGATTATCTGTCAGTGATTTATTTGTGGTCAGGATCCAGACTGTTTCTAATCAGGTCTAGAAATAATCAGCAGAACCTGTGGACGTCCCTGTCCTGGAGGAACATCAGTGAGAACACCCTGAGGTTCTCCTCCTCCTCCTCCTCCTCCTGCTTCCTCTTCTTCTCCACATGCTCTGCACACTGTCTATTCAAACACATGTACGGCTGCGGGCCCGCGCGGGCGCGCGCGGGCGCGCGCGTGTCCGACGTCAGCTATCAGCACGTTATTTTTGAACTTCGACTGAAGAAGGAACTGTGTCGAATCTTCTTTCAACTCACATCAAAATAAAAACTCCCAGGATGCACTGCAGTCGACGTTTCAGCGCCGACTCCATGTGGACCGTGTGAGGAGCACGGGTTCGTCACCGACCGGACCGGATCAGCCTTCCATCTGGATCTGTTTTCACCGCCGCGGTTGCCAGAAGATGCCTGTTGGAAGTCACAGCTGACGGCAGGAGGCGCTAGTGCACGCAGTTTTTTTCATGCCAACTTTCCTTGGTAGAGGGCACTGTTTGACCACAACTGGACCTCATCAGGTCCGACTGGGTTCCTCTGAGGACATGAGAGAACTTTACAGAAGCAGAACTGATGTGTGGAACTGACTGCGGGCCCGCATCTGTGGAACCGATCTGTGGAACCGATGTATGAAGATACAGTGGCTGACAGTAGAACAGAATGATTGTCTAAGATGAAACGAATTTCTGAGATCACTAACATTTCTGGATTCAGTTGTCAGTGGTGACGAGAGGGAACTGTTGCTGTTGTTGTTGTTGTTGTTGTTGTTGCTGTTGTTTTGTGTTGTTGTCTGGTTCACAGAACCACAGCTCTGAGTATGAGATGCTGCGTTCACTGACTGTCGTTTATTCCATGAACTTTGGTCGCTTCAACTAAATCATCATCAGAGAAGAAGAGAAAAACGTTAGAACCGCACGGTAACTGTGTACTACGAACTGTGTACTACGAACTGTGTACTACGAACTGTGTACTACGAACTGTGTACTACGAACTGTGTACTACGAACTGTACACAACTGGCCAGAACTGACTGAATTAATGAAGACCTGGTCCAGGTCTGGGTCTCTGGACTCGTGGGAAGAGTTTCATGAAGATCCAGGTCTTTGTGGAGCGTCTGTAAAAAGGTGAAAAGGTCACAGAGAGGAGCAGCTTCTCCTTCAAAATAAAAGACTCCTCCGTCCACAGTCTTCATCACCACAGCTGACCGTCACCTGACTGACCGTCACCTTGACCTTGGTGACCTTTTCTGTTATAGTCGATGCCGTCGTCTTATGTTGTTGTGATGTTTGACGACCGGTCTTTGAGAACGGCTCAGACTTTTCTTCATGATGGTTTTGTTTTCCCTTCGACGGAGGTGAAACTTTAAACCTGAAACCACAGCAGGAGATTCTGGACCCAGATCTGTCCAACCTGGAGCCTCAGAACCCACAGGTCCTGACCTACTGAGACTACTGCAGTCCACAGACCACAGTCCACAGACCATAGACTACAGTCCACAGACCGCAGACTACAGACCGCAGACTACAGACTACAGTTTACAGACTACAGTCTACAGACTACAGTCTACGAAGTAGACTACTATACTGAAGTACTGCTAACAGTACAGTACAGTACAGTACAGTACAGTAGTACTGGTTGATGGGCTCCAGCTGTGGGTTCTAACCCATCATTTTAGTACTGATGATGATGATGATGATGATGATGATGAAGATGATGATGAAGGTGGACCACTGTCTTAATTACGGCCCACATGGTGTACTACGTGGGGTGCTTCCTAAAGATTGAAATACCCAGAATTCCATCTGTGCCCAGTACTAAATGTTTCCCACCAACGTGGGGCCAGGTGGAGGACTGTGTCTCGGTGAAGCCCGCGGGCCGGACCTTCCCATTTGGCCCACATTAGCAGCACACTGTTCTCTGAGGAATGTTGGTCAACTTCAACTGTGAAGATGAACTCAGCTGTGGAGGGGGGGCAGGAAGGGGGGCAGGAGGGGGGGCAGAAAGATCAAATGATCAGAGAGAGAGGGAGAGAGGAAACTCCAGAGTACTGTAGTAGTACACAGTGTAGTACTAACACACGTTGATATTTTTATTTTTACTGTGAACTCCTTCAAACTCTGAGGGACTGAGGCCACTATACGTGTGTGTGTGTGTGTGTGTGTGTGTGTGTGTGTACCATCAGCACTGAGGTACCATGTGACTAACGCTCAGCTGTTGTAGTTGCAGGTGAAGTATCTGTTTGTGCTAATGTTCCTGAGCGTCCCTGTGACCATGGCCGAGGGTCCCGGTCCGTGCCGTCACTCCATCACCAGGGAGCACCTGCTCACAGTCAGGAACCTGGTCTGTGTCCCGACACACACATGTGTAACACCCTGTGCTGTGGACAGGGGGCGTGTGCTCACCTGTGCTGTCTGTCGTCCCCGCAGATGGACAACCAGCTGAGGAGCGGCTGCTCCATCACCTACACCTTCATCGAGCGGAGAAGTCTGGTACGTTCCACTTCCCTCGTCGTCTGACCGCATCGTTGAGACGACCGTCTAATGAACATCTGTTGTCCCCCTCCCCCCCACCCCCCTCC
>NC_024316.1:19904371-19905530 GCF_000523025.1 Cynoglossus semilaevis | reverse complement strand
CCCCAGAGCAAGTGCTGCTTCGTCAAAGCCGCCCTGCCCTGGATCCTGGAGCTGCTCAGCACACACTTCAGATACAACCGCCGTTCAGTCAACTACGGCTACGTTCAGTCCATCCGAGCGCTGGTTCTCAACATTTATTCTCAGAAGTGCGTTCCCCAGATCAACGAGGAGGTCGAGGTGAGTTCCACTTTTTTTCTGTCGTGCGTTTGAAGCCCAGTGACACGGGAAATGTTTATGTGGATAAAACCGAGGCTCGCGTGATCTGTCAGGGACAACGTCCAATCAGCACTGGTTGGATGAGACGACAGGACAAATCTGGTCCGTTTGTGGGACAGATACTGGTCCACAGAAATATTCAAAACTGAACTCCAAATAAAAGAGCAGAGAAGAAGAGACCAGCCCCCCCCCTCATCTCCCCCCCACCTCCTAACCTCAAGGTTATTTGGAGAATGTTCCGGACCGTTTCTGTCTATATATACAGAGTTCTGTTCTATATATTTACTGTGTATTTAACGCGACCAGAACCTGTCAACATATCTGAGCTCTCTCCTGTTGCAGGATAAGCCCGAGAGTTTTGAGACGCTCTACCGGGGGTCTCCAGCAGAGGCGCTGCAGAGAGCGGCAGAGGTGCTGTCCGTTTACTGGGAGCTGGTCAGTACCAGCAGCGCACCAGTGGACTGGAGATGTCAGCACGAGTACACGGAACCATTCAGTTCCACCACAGAGTTCTACACAGAGACCCCAGAGTATTTGACAGGTGTGGCTGAGACCATGTGACTGTCCTGACCTCAGGTCAGACCATGTGACTGCCCTGACCTCAGGTCAGACCATGTGACTGCTCTGACCTCAGGTCAGTCGGTGAGTTCACCCACTTCTTCTCTTGTCTTTCTATAGACAGTTATGACAGGAAGTCGGCGAAGGCGTCTCAGAGAAGACCAGTCAAAAACCTGTACACACCAGGACTCGTCCTCGTCTCCGTCAGTGTTGGACTCCTGTTCGTCCTCATCGTCTACTGTCTCATCAGACCAAAGGTACCAGTGACCAGTGACCAGTGACCGTTCTGCTGGTTCGTCACATGGTGTTTCAACCATTCACACTAACGTTCACACCTGTGGTCAGTTCAGAGTTAAACTGGAGACACACGTGCCCCCCCCAGCTG
>NC_024316.1:19902677-19903621 GCF_000523025.1 Cynoglossus semilaevis | reverse complement strand
CTACGGGGGCCGGGGGGTGGACAAAGTCAATACAAGTGTATGAACCTGGTTGTAGAAATGTTTATGAGAATGAAGTCGAACACGTCTAAGACGTCAAATCTAATTTCTGATTTCCTTCACAGAGAACGTTGGAGCGTCACAGGTCACAGAGCTCAAACCAAAGGTCAGGACCAGGTGAAAACCAGGTGAACACCAGCGTTCATGTTGTTGATATAAGGTGGTCTGATTGTCTTCTCTTCTGGTTTGACACAGAGAACTGCAGGACATGGAGATGGACACTCAGTAAACGTGAGTAGATGATGGGAGGAGGATTTAACCAGGACGTTCCTCATGTTCTGCTCAGTTGGGTTCTCCTGACGTTCCTCATGTTCTCAGGTGTTCTCCTCTCTCCTCAGGTGGACAGAGCTGAGTCACCGCTGCAGAACCAGTGAAACCAGTGAAACCAGTCCATCATCCAGATTGAAATCTCACTCTCCGGTGTAATATATCACGCTCACCTATTTAATCAGCAGCTGCACAAAGACCAAAGGCTCATGGGAGATACTGAGATACTAGAGTGTATATTGTGTATATGAGTATGTGTATTTTTTTGCAGATATTACCTCAAGTTCACAAAAACTTTATTTTTTCACTAATGTTGAGTTGTGTGACTGTATTTGCTGCCACATAATCCCGTGTTCGTACCGACAACCACTTTATTTATTAGTGTTACTCCATGTTACAGCAGGAAGTCCTAATAAAACAGTACTCACCAAAGAACTCTCCTCGTACGTCGTCAACGTTCAACCCTGATTGGTCAGGAACGGCAACAGCTCCGTTCTGAACCACTGGTGTCTTTACCTTTAACTGGTGAACGGGCACCGTAGGCTCCGCCCACCTGAGGACGGCTCCGTGTAACCATGGCAACAGTCCATCTGAGTCTGTCAGTACAGGGACAGGTGTAT
>NC_024316.1:19899686-19902624 GCF_000523025.1 Cynoglossus semilaevis | reverse complement strand
GGGGGGGGGGTCAGATCTGTCTTCACAGCTGCAGCTCACGTGATGATGTCACTGTTCAGACCATGATGCATTTCTTCAAAGACCAGTTAAACTCAGAAACTGATGGAGTCCACTTCAGTCTGATGTGACGTCACGGACCGTGGGAGCTGAGGATTTGTTACTGAAGTCATACCAGGAGCAGGTGCCAGGTTTGACGCCACCTAGTGGCGTCTAGTCCACACTAATTCCCCAAATCCCAGGGTGGGTTTTTGTTTTGTTTGGTGTAAATCCCTGATGAAGAAGTCAGTGAAGGAACCGTGGAACTGAACACTTCCTGTGACTAACTCTCTCCATCCTCAAGTAACAACGTTGTCTGACCTCTGACCTGGCAGAGAGACGATGAACACACACACACACACACACACACACAGGGGTGAGGGGTCGTCTGAATGATGTGGACTGTGAAGTCAGTGATGTGGTGTTTTATTTTGAAGGACACTTGTTTCACTGACTTCCTGTGGAGGTTGTTGACACGTTTGTGTTTCAACAACAGAGTTGTTTCATAATATAACAAAAAATATCAAAAATCTGAGTGAGTTGAAACCGACCTGAAATGATGACAAAAACGTTTGAAATGAATCAAAATAAAACGTAGGTTTAATTGTGTTTATGAAAACGTTGGTTACAGAAGGATTTAAAGAAACGTTTCCTCATTCATCAATGTTAGTAAACTGTCGTTAGTGACGATTATAATCAACTTTGTTATGGTTTAAACTACTGTTTGTTCTCACTGTGCCACAGGGTGGAGGCAAAGATTCACAGAGAATCTGACGCTGGTCACTGGCAGATTCTTTTCTTTTCTTTTCTTTTCTTTTCTTTTCTTTTCTTTTCTTTTCTTTTCTTTTCTTTTCTTTTCTTTTCTTTTTTTCTTTTCTTTTCATCTTATCTTTTCTTGTCTTTTCTTTTCTTTTCTTTTTTTTTCTTTTCTTTTCTTTTCTTTTCTTTTCTTTTTTTTAACAAAAATTAAATGTGATACAAACATAATTCTAACATTTCTTGGTTTGACTGGAGCGTCCAGGACAGGTCTGACCGTCTGGACTGGTGTCCCACAGGAGGACGCCGCTCTGAGAGGACGCCATCACCATCTGGGACAGAGATCATCAGGAAGAGCTACACGTGCACGGAGGAGATGTGTCGCAGGCAGTACGCCGCCTCGGCTGGAATGTTCCTGGCACCGATGTCGTTGGCGTCCAGACGCAGAACTCTGAGCCTGGAGAAGTGGGTCACGTCGATCTGACTGCAGAAGCTGCTCAGGGAGAACTCTGGAAGACAGAAGAAGACAGAAGGAGACAGAAGGAGACAGAAGGAGACAGAAGGAGACAGAAGGAGGAGAGGAGTTTAACAGTCGGCCAGTGGGCGTGGTCGAAAACACAAACCTGAGCAGAAACATGGAGGTAACAGTACTGGTTGTTAAAGTACCAGTACTGGTTGTTGAAGTACCACAGCTGGGTACCAGTACTGGTTGTTGGTACTGGTTGTTGAAGTACCAGTACTGGTTGTTGAAGTACCAGTACTGGTTGTTGAAGTACCACAGCTGGAGGACAAGGAAAAGTCCAACAGAATTTTGGATTCAATCTTAAAAAAACATCATGTAGTTTTGAAGTCAGTTTCACATTGGTGTCTCAGTGCTGCCCTCTTTCTGCAGGACTCAGTACAGTATTTCAATCACATTTGTGTTCCCTGACCTTTGATCTTGTTGGCCTGTAAGTAGAGGTTCTCCAGGTTCCCGCTGACCACGGGGATCCGCTCCAGGCTGTTGAAGGACAGGTCCAGCTCGATCAGAGTGCTGATGTTGAAGACGTTGGACGGGAGGCCTCGGTCCGTCAGCTTGTTGTGGCCCAGGCGGACAAACCGCAGTCTGGGCCGCGAGCTGAGGAAGTGGGCCGGGACGCTGTCGATGTGGTTGAACTCCAGGTAGAGCTGCTGCAGCGTGTCCGGGAGGCGGTCGGGGATTTTCCTCAGTCGGTTGTTGCTCATGTCCAGCACGGTCAGGGACTTCAGTCCTCTGAGGACGCCGCGGGGGTCTTCGATGGCGTTCTCCTGGAGCTGCAGCGTGGTCAGGTGGACCATTCCCTCAAAGGAGCTGGGCGGGATCTTTGAGATCTTGTTGTGACCGAGTCGTAGGGTGGTCAGAGACCTGGGCAGGTCGGGGGGGACCTGGGTCAGCTGGTTGTGGTCCAGGAACAGCCGGTCCAGGTTCTTCAGCTTGCTGAAGACGTTCTTGCCGATTTTGTCAGAGCGGAGCTGGTTTTGGAACAGTACGATCCACGCCAGGTCGGTGGCGTTGTCGAACACCCCGTCCTGGACTCCTGTGATCTGGTTCTGCTGCAGGTAGACGTACTTGATGTGCGAGGGGACGTAGGGCACGTGCTGCAGGTTCCGGTTGTGACAGTACATGGCTGTCGAGAAGGTGGGGGGGCAGTCGCACTCCAGAGGGCAGTCCACGTCCGCGGACCGCCAGCTGGCGTGGTGACGGCGCCCTCGCAGGTGCAAAAGCCACTGGAACTGACTGTAGCGCTGACCAGAGCTCAGATCCACGGTGAAGAGGAGGAGGAGGAGCGCGGTCTGCATGATCACTAATGAAAAAGAACATGACGTCAAACGGACAACGTTCTCCGGTTCCACGACTGTAACACAAAGAAAACTGCAGGACGACAGCAACCAGAACCTACCTGTTGGTGGACCAGGACTGTGGACCAGGACTGTGGACCAGGTCTGTGGACCAGGACTGTGGACCAGGACTGTGGACCAGGACTGTGGACCAGGACTGTGGACCAGGACTGTGGACCAGGACTGTGGACCAGGACTGTGGACCAGGTCTGTGGACCAGGACTGTGGACCAGGACTGACGCTGCCTCACGGTGCCTGTCTGTCACTGACTGAGCAAATATGTTGTTGG
>NC_024316.1:19899350-19899608 GCF_000523025.1 Cynoglossus semilaevis | reverse complement strand
TTCCACTTGTTGTTCAACCTACACCGTCGTCACCTGCAGCCATTCAATATCAGCACCATCTGCTCAGACATCTGCTTTCACCACCTCCCAGTGTTCAGCCTTATCATTACCTCCACTCTGTGTGGGGTGGGGGGCCGGGGGGGGGCCGGACGTGTGTCACAGACTGAACACCTTCATCTTCATCATCACAACCTTCCACCGACTGTAACACAACAACAATCGTTCTGGTTCTTCATCTCTGTTGAATTTGATCTATTC
>NC_024316.1:19891909-19899230 GCF_000523025.1 Cynoglossus semilaevis | reverse complement strand
TTCGTTAAACCCTGTCATTTGTCCACGCTCGCTGCTGTAATCACCACTGCAGTAAATGACCGTGGAGAAAGTCGACACATGTTGGCGCTGGAGTCTCCCCACGTGTCTGTAGAACGTCTGGAGCATGAAGGTCCATAAAGAAGGTCCATAAAGAGGAGATGTTCTCAGGAATTTAGGTCCAGTTCTAACCCAGAACCTGGGGAGAACCAGCTGCTCCTTTGATCCTCTGATGATGGAAACAAATCAGGTCAGTGTGCAATTGGGTAAAACAATAGAAGGAGAAGAAGAAGAAGAGCTGCTAACATCGACTCCCATGATGCACTGCTCCCCAGAGACAGTCAAATACGAACAATGCCGAGGCATTTCCTGCCTCACTCACTGGTCCCATAAACATCACTGATGGGAGCGGTGAGGGGTGAGGAGGGGGGAGTCCCTGTAGGGAGTCACCCCTCCTCACCCCCTCCTCACCCCCTCCTCACCCCCTCTGACCTCTGAACACCTCTGTAGCATCTTCATAAATAACAGAAGAATCACAGACGTCAGGAGGAGATTCAGTTTCTGAAGGTGAAGCTTCAGGTCGCCGTGGTGATGACCTGATGACCTCATCACTGCCTCACAGGCCAGAGTGGAGCGCTGCTGCTCACCATATATATATATATATATAAACTGAGCTGCTACATCAGGGTGGTGTACCACAGTAGTACTCTCCTTCTACTGCAGTACTACTTCATGACACAGTGTGTAATAATGGCACTGACTTCAAGCCTGAACCACGGTGCGCGACGGAGGAGTCTCAACATGCTGCCTGTACCGTAGACGACGATCTGACGCCGGTACAAAGGAGGTCGTGTCTCCACAGGCCTGTGTTATGATGTATATGAAGAGAGAGTCAAGAAACCAACACTTACCTCATCCAGGAACCCACGGAACACAGAAGAACAGTTTATGTCTGGGACAGTAAACACAAACAGTAAAATAAAACAAAGAATTTACAGTAAACACAACCTGTTCAGGGTCAATGGAACAAAAAGAATCTGCTCCTCGTGGTGTTAAATATATTCTCATCATTTCTCAGTTTTGTTATGACGTTTCTTCAGTTTTTATACAAAGAGTCATTTTAATAGTTTAATAGTTTATATTTTACTACTGTGTCATTTTAAATAGAACGAAACTAGGAAACAAAGCCTTTTTTCGGGCTCTTTCGGGGGGCGGGGGGGGTTTGGCTTCATCGGTCCAGTGTTATGACCGCCCCTGGCTCGATTTCATTTCGTATCGGTGCTTCAAAAGTGACATGGTATTAAATATATGAAGTAGCAGCTGTAATAAAAACACGACTGTTTTGTTGGTTTAATGTTTTGTTATTTTTGTTTGTTTGTTTGGTGTCTGTACAATTGTAGCCACAGATTTTTTAAACCGGGAGAAACGATCGGTCAGTGTTCGGCACCAGCGCTGCGGAACCAATGTTTCGTGCACCGATGCCATTTCCGCCGGATATAAATAAGTGACGTACCGAGCTTTACAACGAGGAATGTTCTGATGTTCACCGTGTGTAGAAATGTTCTTTTAGCTCAGTTATCGACTTGGTCGATTCGCTGACAAACTTTCTTCACTTTATAGTCGTTCCTTTATTTATTGTTTCGCTGAGGAAATGTTTGCCAAACCGTTCCGTGTCAAATCCAACACCCTTATCAAAGGATCAGACAGGTGACTGAAGACGGCCGCCGTCTCTCTCCCCCTCTCTCCTTCACACACACACACACACATCTTTAGGTCCAACTCTGTCTACATTCAGACAACACTGTATTTACATGTAAAAATGTTTTTTTCATTCATCAGATCGTGTCTGTAGTTCGTTGAACTTGAACGTCGTCTTTAACTCCACCTCAGTTACAGACACGTGACCGACGGTCTGTGTGTGTGTTTACTACAAACGTCCTCATGTTTCTGTAGTTATTACTGGAAAATCGAAACAGTGACCGTGAAGTCCCTGTGTGACAGGAAGTGACGTGAAACAGACGCTGATGTTTATGATCTGGAGAATTTTCTTCAGTCATTACAACATTATTGGTTGTTAGAAGTTTCTTCTCTGGCTCATACGGCCGTATTTAGACACGTCATCAAACACGTCATTTCCAGGATCTTGTGACGCTGCATGATGATGAGAACTGATAATAACGTCACAATAATTCTACAGTTCTTTGAATCGTTTTGTTATTTTCACAGTAAAACCACAGACTCTGTAATGAACAAACACGGACAAACTGCTGTTTTTAGTTATTTTATTATTTGTTGTGTGAACACAGTGAGTGACGTCAGCCCTGACTCTGACTCTTCTTTGTTCCCGTCTTCAGGAGGAAGCTGAAGGCCGACGTATCTGCAGCGTTTCCTTCGTTCACGGCTGAGCAGCTCTCAGAACTGGTCTCCAACAAAGACGAAATAAACGTGGTCAAAACGTATGCACATAAAGGAGACGCTGTGACACTTTATGTTGTGCACAGAAACCCGCTGTTCTTTGAAGTGGATAAAAAACTTTACCCCACAGGTGAAAAACTCCACCTTCATTCAAACTCCTGGTCAGTTTCCCCTGGATTTTGTTTTTTCTGTAATGTGTTGATCTCTGTTTCCAGTGTATACTCTTTGGCGTTTCCCTGATCTCCTGCCAACGTTCAAAACATGGCCGCCGGTGCTGCAGAAGTTGATGGGAGGAGCAGGTTCAGTTCTAACACACGCTCCTCAGTTTAACGAGGTGAAAACTCTTCACTGAACTCTTGATGTTCCACAGATCTCATGCTGCCCGGTGTGGTGGTGCCACCAGGTGGTCTCCCCGATGTCCGACAGGGGGAGTGCTGTGCTGTTACGTTAGTCAATAATAGGTCAGATATAACCAGAGGTCCCTGAACCCCATGTTTATCCTCCGCTCCCATCTTTAACTTGTGCTCCTGTTGACCGTAGAGCTGCGGTGGCCGTGGGCAGAGCCTCCGTGTCCACTGCACAGATGCACAGCTGTGGCATGAAGGGAAGAGGAGTTGGTGTCCTTCACACCTACATGGACAGCCTGTGGTAAGACTGGTCTCTGACCGACGCTGGTTGGTTTTACTGCTGTGGTCCAGTGACGTTCCCGTATCAAACATGAAACCACAAACTTTGGTTTTCTTCAAATAAACTCCTGTAATTTAACTGAACATTTGATACAAATCTGTTCCAGGGCTTTTGGAGACAAGTTGTGTCCACCTACTTTACCAGATGTGGACAGACAAGGACAGAGGACCTGTGAAGACGAAGAGGAGGAGGAGGAGGAGGAAGAGGAGGACTGTGTGGAACAGAAGCAGAACTCTGAGGAATCAGTTACTGACCAACTGTGCTGTGACACTGAGGAGCTGAACCTAGAACAGGAGGAGGAGGAGGAGGAGGAGAACCAGGGAGGAGAGGAGGACCAGGAGGAGCAGAAGACTCCTCAAGGTACAGTCTGAAAAATCTACCTAAAACTGAACTTCGACGGAGGAGAATGTTCTGGTAACGTTCTGTGGTTCTACAGAGAGAACGGACGCTCTGCTGCTGCAGTGTTTTCTTCACGCGCTGAAGAGTAAAGTGAAGAAGTCGGACCTGCCTCTGCTGACCAGCTCCTTCCTCAGAAACCACATGTTCTCCTGCTGGTAAACACACACACATACACGTTCCTTCAACCAACGGTTGATAAAAACATCACTCCAGTTTGTTTACAGAATGAACAGAGTGATAAAAAACGCCACCTGGTGGTTGTCGTTATTTTATGAGATAATAAATAATGTTTTTGTGTTTTTCATAACTAGAATATTTAGTATTTCTTTGACTGGATCAAATAAAGGCCCGGTCTGTGTCTTTCTTTTTCCCAGCCCCAGGGGGCAGCAGCTGGACCTGAAGAAGTCCTCGTACAAGAAGGTAGAGAAGAAGATCTCCACAGAGTCCTGGACTCTGTGGAGATCTTCATCACTGACCTCCCCTCATCTTTGTTTCCCACCAGCTGTCCAAGTTCCTGCAGGTCATGCAGCAGCAGTCCGGTCTGATCCGGGTCAAGGAGCTGACCAGGGGGGTGGAGAGCATCGTGGAGGTGGACTGGAGGAGCCCAGAGTCTGTCCCAGTCGGCTGACAGGTCCAGGTCCAGGTCCAGGTCCGCACCAGACTCACCTCAACTCTGTCTCTGTCTGTTGTTTAGACTGCGGTCCTTCAGTGTCCCCGAGGAGACGGAGGCGGAGACGGAGGACACACAGCATGACGGGGACGGAGGGACGCCGTACCATCCACCCGACATCACCACCCTGTTCTCAGTGTCCACTCGGGTGGAGCCTCTCTTCATGGATGCACACAAAAGGTGTGTGTGAGACCACCTCTGTGTCCTCTGTCCTCTCAGAGACCGCCTCTGTGTCCTCTGTCCTCTCAGAGACCACCACCGTGTCCTCTGTTGTCTTTGTTTCCAGGAAAGGTTCGGTGGTGTCGGCCGCTGACGTCAGGAGAATCATCACTGACTTTGTGAAAACGAACGAACTGGTGGATGAGAAAAACAAGAAGTGAGTCCATCTGATCTCCTCCGTCTTCTCCTCTGTCTTCTCTTCTGTCTTCTCCTGTGTCTTCTCCTGTGTCTTCTCCTCCGTCTTCTCCTGTGTCTTCTCCACTCCAGTGTCTAATCTTCTGTCCGTTCCTCTGACAGTTATGTGATCGTGAACCCAGTTCTCTGTGACTGTCTGCTGGAGAAGTCGGAGTTCTCTGAGGTGGAGGTTCTGAAGTGGGAGGATCTTTTTAGCAGGTTTCATTCTCTCTTCATCAAAGTGGAGTACAGTTCACACACACACACACACACATATATATAAATATATGAAGTATTTATCAGGTTGTCCTTGTCTTCTTCCAGGACTTTAGGCAGAATGCAGGAGTGTTATCAGGTGGTCTTCCCTGGACAGACAGCAGAGGTCAGGAAAGGTCGGATTGAGCCCATAGACGTCACTGTGGCTTCACGGGGGTCCAACAAGAAGGTGACTGTGTGTGTGTGTGTGTGTGTGTGTGTGTGTGTGTGTAAAAGGTATCATGTTTTACATCATCAGATGAAGGATCGTGTTTTTAACACTACTCTCTCTCTCACCCTCTCTCACCCCCCCCCCCCCTTCAGGGGACTCTCATAAAGAACCTTGAGGTCTATCACCTGGACCCGGCTCTTGTAGCGTCTGCTCTTCAGCACCGGGTCCAGGCCAGCTCAGTTCTCCAGCCCATCCCTGGGACCAAGGATAAATTCCTGGTCCAGATCCAGGGAAACCAGATCCACCACGTCGGCCGTTTACTCTTAGGTTCAGACCAGAAACTCTGAATATGTAAATATGGGAAGTATTTGATCCTGATATTTGGATTTCTCTCCAGAACACTACAGGGTTCCCCGTGAGTACATCCAGGGGCTGGACAAGGCTCTGAAAGGTGGGAAGAAGAAGTAGCTGCTGCACCTCCTCCACCTCCTCCACCTCCTCTGAATACTGTCACATCAGGATGCTGTAAAGTCCAGGGTTCACTACTGCAGTATCTTCAGGAGTAGTACTCAGTACTTACTACTACGTGTCATTTATATGAGGATGAAGACACAGAGCAGTGGACCACCAGAGCAGAATAAAGACCTCCACCACAGCAGAATAAAGACCTCCACCTCCCACATGATGGTCCCTGTGTGTGTGTGTTCAGTGTAACACCCCGCCCCCCCCGGTCCTCATTGGTACTACAAACAGTTAAGACTGTTGTTGTTAACATTACTAGCTACAACTCATGCAGGTACTGGCCTGAACACCTTTGACCCTGTTGGTATACCTGGAGCCACGGGTTGGTTACCATTAGAGTGAGTGTAGGTCAGTCGTAACCACAGCTGAAGAACTCCTCCGCCCTCCTGTGGTGGAGTCGTTCATGACCGCGCACCGACCGTCTCCTCTTCACTGTTGTTGTCAGACCTGAGCTGTGACACGGCGCCCTCTGTGGTGAGACTGAGACGTTTCATCTGTTCGTCTGTGCCTGAGGTTTGACTTGAATCTTATCAGATGGGATCGAAGTCGGGCTTTGATGAGTCGACCAACGTTGCCAATATTTAAGTGACTTCAGGCAAATGATCTGAGGGGCCGCGCCCCGACCTGTCGACGCCAAGAAGATAAAGAAGTCGATAATGAATTAATGAGTGAAATACTCTGTAGTACCTGGAGACAGTACTGCAGAGTGACTCAGTGTCCCCCCCTGTTGGTCAGTACCTAACACAGCTGGAAGTCATCACAGAGGAGCAGTGTTCCAGGAGACCTGCAATAAAAACGCTCCTCCAATCCATAAACTGAGAGGAGTGTTGGATCTGTGTCAGAGGGGTCACAGCGGGGGGGCACGCCGGGGGTCACGGTTTATGAAGCTCCCACTCGAAATTTGTTCTTTACAGTGATGTTATAGGGGGGGGTTACATCCTCCTGTTAACCATTAGAATCAAACCTCTGACCCAGGCCAAAAAATACAACATTAAAATGAAGAAATAATCAGGAAAATGAGCTCAATATATTTATTTGTAGTACATGACGTTGGACCTTAAAAAAAAAGGTCTGAAAAAAGCCTTCAGTTAAGATAAAAATCTAACTTTCATTACAGCCTTTCCTCCTGTGTCAAAACATGAAGGTTGATAATGTGACCTGTTCATTTTATTTTATTGTTATTTTAATTCCGTGCTGCAGTAATAACTACAACAACTAAAACGACTACATCTGCTGTGGTTCTACGTCGGTTTCGGTTCGTTTTCAGAGCCTCCCGGTGCTTGGCCAAACGGAGCAGTACCGCTAGGAGTCGTGGGGGCGGTGTCGCGCGGTTTATCTGACGAAGCGACCATAAAAACAACATCAAGAAGAAGACAATGCCGGAACAACTGAAGTGTTTGAAGCGGGGACAAGAAGTCGTCGTCCACACGTGTCTCTAATGTCCACACGGGGACCAACACCGTCCCTGTTTGGACCTCCCTCCCAGCGGGAACTCTATCATCACCTCCTCCGCTGCCGCCATGTTTGTTACGGTCTGAAACTGCGGTCAGACCGGAAATGAACTCTGAACTCAGCACTGTCCTCTGGCGGATGTATTGCTTAACAACGTGCCAAACGTAGAGTTTAGAAAAAGTATTTTTGATATTCCGTCGTGGCTGTGACGTCAGTCTGGTTGTTGCCCCCCCACTGCCCCTCGGTCACAGCTGTCAGGGGCAAACTCGCTGTTTTATATTGTTTAAGTAAAGAACAAAGAGAAAAGGGAGAAAACATTCACTGAAACCCAGATCAGCACTGACCTGTCAGTCAAAACA
>NC_024316.1:19885968-19891687 GCF_000523025.1 Cynoglossus semilaevis | reverse complement strand
GGGGGGGGGGGGTCACAGAGACAGAAGCTACATGTGAGTGACAGAGCAGAGTTGGTCGTCAGGACGATACGGTCCAGGCAGAACCCGGAGCAGCCACCACGTCCTCATCACTGATGCTGAACAACAGGGCCGGTCGTCAGGAGGGAGAAGGAGACGCCGACGTCGGGGGTGAGTGACAAAAACACCTGCCACAGGCTGAGACGTGTGTGTGTGTGTGTGTGTGTGTGTGTGTGTGGGAACCAGAACTGTTCTGTCAGGGACGGAGTTCCAGGGGAACTCCAACACAGAACTTTGAATGTGTCACTGAAAAGTCTGATTAAATCACAGCTGCAGACCATGAGCGTCACCTCCTCCGTCACCTCCTCCGTCACCTCCTCCGTCACCTCCTCCGTCACCTCCTCCGTCACCTCCTCCGTCACCTCCTCCGTCACCTCCTCCGTCACCTCCTCCGTCACCTCCTCCGTCACCTCCTCCGTCACCTCAGTTAGAGTCTTGACCAGAGTCCAACTTTGGAGGTTTTAAAGTCTCAGAGGTCACAGAGTGGAGTCGACTCACTCACAGTGAGTGTGAATTCAGTGTGAACTGAGTGTGAACTGACGTCTCAGTTTTCATGTTATATTTCTGTTGGCGACAGAATGAAGTGGTTGTGTGTGTAATCTGACGGATTAGATTAAACACTGTGTTTGTGCAGATCCTTTTGTTGTTTGACTGTCAGAAAACTCCTGTTTGTCTAGAATCGGTTCCTGACTCACAGCTGTGTGTGTGTGTGTGTGTGTGTGTGATCACTTCACCCTGACGTCTCAGACAAACGTCTGAAACTGTTTCCATAACCTGACATTCACTCTGTTGTGACTCTTTCATCTTCATCTTAAAGAATCTCTCCAGACAGATTTAGCTTTGAAAGTGATGTAGTGCAGAGAGACGGCAGATGGGATGGGGGTGGGGGGGGGTGCGAGGTCAGAATCGAACCTGAGTTTATGCAGAAGGCTCCGCTCTTACAGTCTCAACACGTCAACATGTCCAACTGTTTAGAAAATGTGTTGTTGATGATGTGAGAGTGAAATCGTGAGACTTTGAAGTTCTGACCAATCCCTGGTCATTCTCTGATCATCTGATCAATATTGACAGTTAAAATATATATAAGACATAAGTCAGAGCTGAGGCTAACACTGGATTCACATCAAGTCAGTGTTGTGTTGGGAAATATATCTTTGTGTTGTTGTTGTTCTCAGTTTAACAGTCGTCGTTTATCCATTTGTTCGACTTTATGTCTTTGTTAAAAAGACTGAGTCAAAGGAAAGTTAGCAGAGAGGACGGGTGACAGCGTTAGCTGCTCTCGGCTAAGCTACATGCTAAAAACCAGTTAGCTGAACAACTGGTGCAGAGGATGTTTTTGTTTTCCTGTCACCAGTGTTTCAGGAAAATGTTTTTTTAGGATGACATGTCGTTATAAAAACCAGAGTCAGTCGTAGAAATGGACTGGACGTCAGAGCGACAGAGACATCTGGCCCACAGACTGCGTCCAGCCCAGGCTGCGGTTGTGTGAGAAAGAGCAGCATTTGCCTGGGATTAACTTTAAGTCGTACTGTTTGGAGATTGTACTTTTTCAAACGTTACAGTCTGTTGATCTTGACGGAACAATCCCATCTGTCTGTTCCACATAGAACCGGAGCTCGGTGGAGATTAGAGTCTGGAACACGGGGTTTTGTCCTGCGGCTTTGTGGGAAATAATCAACCAAGGCCTTCAGTCAGACTCTCTAGAGGGCAGTGTTTTTTCTTTTTTGTCTACTGCTATTCGTGTTTGTTTGTTTTTCAAATATAATTTGACAAAATTTGCCCAAAAGAAACCATAATTATGGTTTAATTATTAATTATTAACCATAAATATGACAGTGATTTTACTACAGTTGGAGATTCTTTCTTCCTTGAAAACTGTCGTCGTCAGGAATCAGCGCCGATAGGAAACTGAAAATATATTCTTTATATTTGACCTTCATGCGTCGGTAATCCCAAAACATATAAATATTAATTTGGGTGTCTGAGATTACAGACGCACGACGCCCCAGGGACCGTCTGAACATGTTGAAGTGGTTACACCTGCAGACAGAGCTGTCATCTAGTGGTCTCCTAGTGCGCCCCCTGCTGCTTAAAAGAATAAATAATAGTAATAATAGTAATAGTTAACAGGCCTGACTTCTGGCCTTTTCTCTCTTAATTCTTCTTAAGTTCTTAATTTAAAGAACGCTTCAGTATCTTAATCACATCAAACCCAGCTGCTCCACAGACGGGCTGTAGGTGAACCCTGGTCTGTTGTTCCAGTCAGTCACATGGTCACAGCTGTCAGTGTACCATCGACTGTAGTCTCTGGTTCGTGGTCGTCGTCAGTGAAGGTGACAGATTATAATTAACCAAATGACTTCATGGAATTATTTCCAATCGTCAGTTAGAGCTGACCAGGTGTCAGTGACAGATGTGATGGGGGGGTCAGTGGGGGGGTCAGTGGGGGGGCGTTGGTTGTAATCTTTTAGGAGCAGTAGAAACGAATCAGCGGCCGTGTCACGTGACGGTTCCAGATCATCTGTGGTCCAGTCTCCGCTGCTGCTGCTCCTGGACATTAGCCATGAAACAGGAAACAGCTTTTCCGTCTGTGACCTTTGACCCCACGAAGACAGTTTTTATGGCGTTTACAGACTTCTCCGACAGCTGTAAAAACATTTCACCGTTTCACGTCCAGAACCTCCAACACGATACAGTAGGAGCACCGCTGTAGTTCAACACCTTCAACCAACAGTACCTGGTACTGTTAGCACTTTGATGATGTCACCGCGTGGACGTCTCACGGCTTCGACACCAGCGTCCGCTGGAATGTGAACACAGAACCCTAAGTCTAACCAGATGTTGGTGCCAGGAGGCCTCTTTTCCTGGAAATCTAATATTACGCCTTTGCATGTGGTCACTTCCTGTTCCACCACCAGCCTACGGCCGGCGCTGACAGTCGGCTCCATGTTTCTGGAACATGATTCACCTTTAACCTGTTAGTCGCTGGAGGACGACGGCGGTTCGTTTTTATTGTAACGATACCAAGAAAATAGAAATGAACTGTGTTTGATTAGAACCTCGCTATTCTCCCACACTAGAGTCTAACCTCTCTCTACCTCTCTCTCTCCCCCCCCCCGCTGCCCCCCCCATCTGTGTCTGTGTTCCAGTCGACGTCAGAGAGAGTTGTCCGTTCATCCACAGTCGGCAGTATGACAGTAAGAACATGGCTCTGTTTGAGGTGAGTGGTGAACCTGGTGTCCAGCAGGGGGCACTGGTGTCAAACAACCACTGACTGTGTCTGTCCCGCAGGAGGAGATGGACACCAGTCCGATGGTCTCTGCTCTGCTCAGCAGCCTGGCCGACTACTCCAACCTGCCAACAGGCAGCAAGGAGCACGAGGAGGCGGAGAACCACGAGGGGGGGCGTGTCCCTCCAAGAAACCTGTCAAGGTAAATCTGGGGGGGTTTGTCAACCCAACCTGCTTCACACCAGGCAGGTGCATATATTAACAGCTGCATCGCTGCCACCTACAGGTTGTAATTATTTCAGTGAATGTTCTCGAAATGAAAAACCATGAACGCAGGTTTGATGAACACCGTGTCTTCTGATGGACTACCACTGGGGGCAGAGTGGAGACAGCATACAGTGGACGTTCAGAGACGTCCTTCACTCCTCTCGCCTTTTTTCTCTCCGTGTTTTCCAGGCCCCACAGTTGGGGACCCTCATGGGGGTGTACCTGCCGTGTATCCAGAATATTTTCGGGGTGATCCTCTTCCTGCGGATGACCTGGATGGTGGGGATCGGCGGAGTCTTCGGCTCCTTCGTCATCGTCTTCATGTGTTGCTCCACGGTGAGTCAAACAGCAGACGACAGACCACGCCTTCACGGACCTTCGGTCCAGACGCTCATGTCTGACCACTGCATTAACCGTTCTGTCGACTGTTACTGCAGCGCTCAGGTCAGAGTCCTGCCCCTTCATCAGTGGGGGCCACAGTGGTGGGGGCCACAGTGGTGGGGGCCACTGGTCTTCTCTCCAGGCCACGCCCCCAATGTTTGATACTGTATATAATTATATTACATACCATATTTGATGTGTTGTTGTTGCAGGTGCCGTGTCTGGAAACTATCAAAATACACTTGACTACAGTTCTAGTTGGGGCAGAGGTTTTCAACGGGAGGTCTGAGGCCCGTAGGGGGGTCAGAGGAATTAACCACAGGGACTGAGATTCAACGTTTCCTCGTGTTTTTCCCTCATTAAACTTAAATGCGACCAATTTTCACAGAGCAGCTTCATGGGAAATGAAACACAGGCCTACGCCCCCGGGGGGGGGCACCAGCTTCTGGGGGAGGGGCAACAATCACCCCAAATCTTACATGAAAAAGATGCCATTGGGGGGATTTGAGGGGGGGCATCAACCCTTGGCCCAGTTCCATTCTTGGTGTTTTGTTTCAGACGATGCTCACGGCCGTCTCCATGAGCGCCATCGCCACCAATGGAGTTGTACCAGGTGGGTTGACTGTGTGTGTGTGTGTGTGTGTGTGTGTGTGTGTGTGACACAGGTGACTCCTCTGTCTCTGCTTCACAGCTGGAGGTTCTTACTACATGATCTCGCGCTCCCTGGGCCCAGAGTTTGGTGGCGCTGTTGGCATCTGCTTCTACTTAGGAACCACGTTTGCAGGAGCCATGTACATTCTTGGATGCATCGAAATTCTGCTGGTAGGTTCCTGTGGTTCCTGTGGTTCCTGTGGTTCTTCAGTCTGTTTGTGGGTCAGTCTGCTGTAATCTGATTACTCTAATCCCACTGAGAATGGAGACGTGAACGTCCTGTTGGTCAGATATTCACTTCCTGTTCTGGAGCAGTGGGATCTAGTCCCAGTGTGATCCTAGTCTCAGACTCTGCTGCTGATGAAGTCAATTACTGAAGTACAGTTTTCACTGTGACCCACTGCCGCCCGGTCCCTATGACCTACAGTCCGGTGCTGGTCCCTGGACCAGGGGTTGGGGACCCCAATATTTACCAGAGGAGTTTCTGAGGTTTTCAGACTTTGTTTTTCTGTTTCTCTCCAGATCTACATCGTTCCTCAGGCGGCCATCTTTAAGATGGAGGGTCTGGAGGAGGGGGGGGCAGAGGCCGCCCTCCTCAACAACATGCGTGTGTACGGCACCGTCGTCCTCGGCTTCACGGCACTGGTGGTCTTTGTGGGGGTCAAGTACGTGAACAGACTGACGCTGGTCTTCCTGGCCTGTGTCGTCCTCTCCATCCTGTCCGTCTACGTCGGCATCATCAAATCAGCCGTCCACCCCCCCGACTTCCCGTGAGTGGGGGCTGGACTCACTCAGTACACACACACACATACTGTACATATGTTTACAGTACATATATGTGTATATATATGTGAGTGTTCTCGTCTGTGTCCACCTACAGCGTGTGTCTTTTGGGGAATCGAACCCTTGTCTCTAAGAGCTACGATGTGTGCGCAAAGGTCATGGAAATAGCCAATGAGACGGTCGGCACCAGACTGTGGCGCTCCTTCTGTGATTCTGACTCGCTCAACGCCACCTATGACGACTACTTCACCAACAACAACGTGACGGAGATCCAGGGAATCCCAGGGGTCAGGAGCGGCGTCCTGGCTGGTGAGACACGGTGGGGGGGCCGGGGGGGCGCGGGTAAGGTCG
>NC_024316.1:19877057-19877999 GCF_000523025.1 Cynoglossus semilaevis | reverse complement strand
GGGGGGGGCAGAGGCCGCCCTCCTCAACAACATGCGTGTGTACGGCACCGTCGTCCTCGGCTTCACGGCACTGGTGGTCTTTGTGGGGGTCAAGTACGTGAACAGACTGACGCTGGTCTTCCTGGCCTGTGTCGTCCTCTCCATCCTGTCCGTCTACGTCGGCATCATCAAATCAGCCGTCCACCCCCCCGACTTCCCGTGAGTGGGGGCTGGACTCACTCAGTACACACACACACATACTGTACATATGTTTACAGTACATATATGTGTATATATATGTGAGTGTTCTCGTCTGTGTCCACCTACAGCGTGTGTCTTTTGGGGAATCGAACCCTTGTCTCTAAGAGCTACGATGTGTGCGCAAAGGTCATGGAAATAGCCAATGAGACGGTCGGCACCAGACTGTGGCGCTCCTTCTGTGATTCTGACTCGCTCAACGCCACCTATGACGACTACTTCACCAACAACAACGTGACGGAGATCCAGGGAATCCCAGGGGTCAGGAGCGGCGTCCTGGCTGGTGAGACACGGTTAGAGTTCTGACAAAGACAGAACCATGACCATTGATTCACTGATGTAGAGAACCTGTTTGGGACCTACCTGCTGAAGGGGGCGCTGGTGGAGAAGCGTGGACTGGTGTCAGCTCAGAGTCCGGACGGAGCCACGTCAGACTGGAGCGCCTACGTCCTGGCTGATGTCAGCAGCTTCTTCACCCTGCTGGTGGGAATATACTTCCCCTCTGTGACAGGTCAGTTCACACACACACACACACACACACACACACACTTCAGTGGCATCTAGTGGTAGAACTTCAGATTTCACCTGATAACCTTTTTCTCTCCGTCTAAATGTGAATTATGTTTCTGAAGATTTACCGTCTAACACCTCCCACCCTTTACCTCCCCCTCTCTCCCTCTCCCTCCCCCCACCTCCCCCCCTCTC
>NC_024316.1:19872224-19876713 GCF_000523025.1 Cynoglossus semilaevis | reverse complement strand
CACATATATATATATATGTATTTATGTATTTATGTATTTTATATTGTGATATATTCTGGGTGTTTGATGGTTGGACTGAATCACTATGACATTTATGTTCCACCAGTTGTAGCACACAAATGTAGGACCACTGGGGGGCGCAAGTCAACACAGATTATGTCTCTTAATGTCGTGTTCTGATATGGATATGGCTGTTGTGTACAGTAGGGGGCGCTGTTCTAGTCCTATATAATAACCAGACGTACAGGTGTAGACTGACTCTGTTCTCCCTCCACTCCCAGGTATCATGGCCGGCTCCAACCGCTCCGGCGACCAGCATCTGTGAGATCGGCATCATCATCGCCTCCCTGGATTCAGTGGCACCGATTCTGTCCATGTGAGTAGAACAGAGTGACCTGGACCAGAAGTTCTGTTACTGCAGCTCAGCCAACATCTCTGTCTCTCCCCCTCCCTCCCTCCCTCCCTCCCTCCTTCTCCAGGTTCTTCCTCATGTGCTACATGTTTGTGAACCTGGCCTGTGTCCTGCAGACTCTTCTCAGGACGCCAAACTGGAGACCTCGCTTTCGATTCTACCACTGGTAGGTTGGAGTGTCGGTGCTGAACGGTACTGGTACCACGGGGTCGGGACTGAAGTTCCCTCTGTGTTTGGTGCATGAACGTCCGTCTATAAACTCTGATTTGTCATTCATTACATCATCACGGTCTGACAGCAGGGTGTAGGTTGGTCATGTGACCTCCTGTCTCCCACAGGGCTCTGTCTTTTCTGGGGATGACCCTGTGCCTGTCGCTCATGTTCATCTGCTCCTGGTGCTACGCCATAGTAGCCGTGGGCATCGCCTCCTGCTTCTACAAGTACATTGAGTTCTGTGGGTGAGTGGACGGAACGTACGTGTGTGTGCGTGACCAAACTGAAACACTTCCTGTTCACTGTGTCACGTGTAAAACATGAACTTTTCTGTGTTGTGGAAAAGGGCTGAGAAAGAGTGGGGGGACGGGACACGTGGGCTGTCACTGAGTGCTGCTCTCTTTGCTCTGATGAGGCTGGAGGAGGGACCACCACACACCAAGAACTGGAGGTACCACCGCCTGACCCCTGACCCCTGACCCTCAGCACTGACCTCATAATCATTATATTATATTATATTATATTATTGTTGTCTTTGCATTAAGTTCAGTAAGTGTTCCGTGATAATGAGGCAGCTCCACTACAGTCCCTCAGCAGACGGTGGAGGCCCCTTCATTAGTCTGTACCCCATACTGAACGGTTCGTACCTAAACTCCAACCTGATGATCTGGAGTTGAGGATAAATTGTGATTAACGAGAGTCAAAGAACGTTACGTTGTCCTCCACGTGTTTTTAAATGGAAACAAACCCAGAGGGGGGCGTATTTGTAGTCTGTATGTTTTTCCATTTCAAATGTGTTTTGTATTCATTTCTGTAAAAAGATTAAGTATAGTAAATGGCCCGTACCAAAATGACAACTTTAAATGCTTTATTTTATGATCAAAACAACAGATCTATGCACTTAAACTTCAACAAATGTTTATTAATGAGTGGAAAAGACACATTAGCTCCATAAATCCATGTTTGTAACATAACTGCTTTAATAATCTGGTATTTGGGCTTCGACCCGGTGGTTCTGTGTGCTCTGTTTTTCATGAGGCCTCAGGTCCTGGTTCTGTTGTCTGTTGATGCCCAACAGAATGTGGAGGAACCTCGTCTGCTGTCTCTGACCAATCAGCTGAAAGCAGGGAAAGGCTTGACCATCATTGGCACCGCGGTCCAGGGAACCTTTCTCAGCAGCCATACGGAGGCTCAGCGGGCAGACCAGGTCGGTTCAACGGTCGTCTGTTGACAGAACCACGGTCGTGGTCACTGATCTCACGACTCGCTCCGTGTTCTTACACTGATGCAGTCTCTGCGTAAACTGATGGCGGTGGAGAAGGTGAAAGGCTTCTCACAGGTGGTCATCTCCTCCAACATACGAGATGGAACGTCCCACTTGATCCAGATTGGAGGACTGGGGGGTCTGAAACACAACACTGTGATGGTCAGCTGGCCCTGTAACTGGAAACAGCCAGAGTATCGCCAACAATTCAAAAACTTTATTGGTAAATAAAAAAAATAATACTGTTTACCTATTATTGTTTACAAACTATTAAAATTAGCTAAACAATTTTAAACCTTTAAACCCTTTCAATGTAAGGATAGACATTGTCACCATTGTGCCTGCTGCTTTTCTCTCTGACCTGTAGGGGGCAGTGTACGTAGTACATATTTGTAAGCCATGTTTAATGATTTACACACACGATTATATTTATATGTTTGTACCTGGTGTTTTGCGTTCAAACGGTATGTTAGTCGTGCGTAGGCCCGTACTTTATGCCGGTAAGTAGCGGTTTATGTTTTTTTTAGTGTGCCTTTATCGACAACAAACCATGCTAACTCCGCTAACACCGTTAGCCGTGCTTCTTCTATGGATATACCGGCATCTCTAAACAGTTTGAATACAACACTGCCACCTACTGATTCTATTTAACACTGCTAAATACCAAACCAAGTGAACAGCATAATGACGTCAAAGTGAATATCGTCAAAGCGGAAAAACAAGAACATATAGAAGTTATTTTCACGGCACCAGATAACGCTCCAGCCTTGACACTGATCTCGTCATCGATGTAATCCTAGATGTTTACACACCAATCTATTCAAAGACAGGCATACGGTGTAAAAAATCCACAGAGATGTTTTCAAAAACCTTAGAGCTACTTTCAGGTCACATTGAATAATAAATAAATGTTGTCGTCACGGTGCAGAGACGGTCAGAGAGACGACGGTGGCCGGTCTGGCCTTGTTGGTCCCAAAGAACGTCTGCAGTTTCCCCTCCAACTGTGAACGCTTCACTGACGGCTACATAGACGTGTGGTGGATCGTTCATGATGGAGGCATGCTGATGCTGCTGCCCTTCTTGTTGCAGCAGCACAAGGTTGGACTCTGTCGTTTCTCCATGATCACCTGGGGAACAGATGATTCTTTAGTGGGATTTTTTTTATTTTGTGTTTTCTTATTGTTTTGGTCTCAAAGGTGTGGAGAAAGTGTAAGATGCGTATTTTCACCGTGGCTCAGATGAACGACAACAGTATCCAGATGAAGAAGGACCTCCTCACCTTCCTGTATCATCTGCGCATCAAGGCAGAGGTGGAGGTGGTGGAGATGGTGAGGGGTTGGTCTGACTGTGGTCTTTTTTTCAACATTCATTTGTTATTGTTAATCAGTGTGTGTTTAAGTGACATTTTTTGACGTTTTTTATTTCCAGCTGGACAGCGATATCTCAGCCTACACCTATGAGAAGACACAGATCCTGGAGCAGCGATCACAGATCCTGGAGCAGATGCATCTCACTAAGAATGAGATGGGGAGAGAGGTAAAACAGACAGGCACTGACAAGAGGCCCGGTCATTAGAAACCAGACTTTCCATCGTCGTCATCTGCTGCCAACACTCACTGTGGGAAACTGATTTATGATTGGATGAGTGGCTCTGGACTTTTTCACCATCATTGCAGGAAGATTAATGGCCAACCTGCAGGGAAAGAAAACAAAGGGGATTTTTTTACCTCTCTTTTCTGAATCATTTGTTATATTTATAATTCTCCAGATCCAGAGCATCACCGATGCCTCCCGTGGGTCCATCCGACGAAAGAAACAATCTGTGTTACACGCACAGGAGGAGATCACAGTGGCAGGAAAACCAGAGGAGGAGGTGACGCTGCAGCTGTGTGGACATTCAAAAGCTCATGTATTTTTTAGAAGTTAAAACAAAATATTAAGAGAGAGTTGAACACACAAACCTCTTCTGGGGACCAAGGCCGTCCGGCCGCCGCCTTCTTCGCTGCTTCCTATATTTGTTGACTGGTATATATTCCTAATCTGCCTCTTTGGTTGTTTTTACATTTCAACAGGTGCAGCTCATCCACAGAACAAACTCCTCAACACCAACCAGCCCTACAGGGCTGACGCCCCCTGCTGTGTCTGCAGAGGGGGGAGCCCCCAGGCCTGAGCGTGAAGTCTCAGACGAAGGAAGGAACGTCTTAGCAGTGAACCCAGAGTCAGGCACAGACCCCCCCACCATGAAGCTGTGAGTGACCCCGACACACAACAGGAAGATGGGACATTATACTGACCTACGACAAACGGCTCCAATTTGGCAACGTCTAAATCATCACAAAAGGAGAGGATACGGTTTGTTTTTAGCAGCAGCAGTAACAGCAGCAGTAACAGTAACAGCAGCAGCAGCAGTAACAGTAACAGTAACAGTAGTAACAGTAACAGCAGCAATAAAAATCCTGATCTTTTTGTTTCGAGGTTGTGATATTTTTCTCTTCATCAACAGAACAGTTCCATCCTGTCACATGTGAGTTAACTCCCATCATGCACACTTCCTCCCCTCCTGCTTCTGTCACCACCTCCTTCCTCCTCCCTCACCCCCC
>NC_024316.1:19841870-19865126 GCF_000523025.1 Cynoglossus semilaevis | reverse complement strand
CCCACAGGAGGAGCTCACGGTGGCAGGAAAACCAGAGGAGGAGGTGACGCTGCAGCTGTGTGGACATTCAAAAGCTCATGTATTTTTTAGAAGTTAAAACAAAATATTAAGAGAGAGTTGAACACACAAACCTCTTCTGGGGACCAAGGCCGTCCGGCCGCCGCCTTCACTGCTTCCTATATTTGTTGACTGGTATATATTTCTAATCTGCCTCTTTGGTTGTTTTTACATTTCAACAGGTGCAGCTCATCCACAGAACAAACTCCTCAACACCAACCAGCCCTACAGGGCTGACGCCCCCTGCTGTGTCTGCAGAGGGGGGAGCCCCCAGGCCTGAGCGTGAAGTCTCAGACGAAGGAAGGAACGTCTTAGCAGTGAACCCAGAGTCAGGCACAGACCCCCCCACCATGAAGCTGTGAGTGACCCCGACACACAACAGGAAGATGGGACATTATACTGACCTACGACAAACGGCTCCAATTTGGCAACGTCTAAATCATCACAAAAGGAGAGGATACGGTTTGTTTTTAGCAGCAGCAGTAACAGCAGCAGTAACAGTAACAGTAGTAACAGTAACAGCAGCAAGAAAGTTTCTCTGTTTAACTTTGTCTCCTTCCAAACAAACCTGAGGAACATAAGAAGTTCTGTGTTTTAGGAACCAGTTGGATTTAAGGCGTATGCACACGGCAGTGCGGCTCAATGAGGTCATCACAGAGAACTCCAAGGAGGCCAAACTGGTGCTGCTCAATATGCCCGGGCCACCAAAGAACCGACTGGGCAATGAGAACTGTATCCTTCATTACTGTGTTCCTGTGGGTTCTGTGTTCTAGATACTGCTGGTCTGGAGAGGTGGTGGAGGCTCAGTACTGTACCATTCTTTAAACTTAGTGTTCATGTTTAAACAGGTCTAAGGATGGACATGGAAATTGTCCGGGGTGCAACTGCGCCCCCACCTGATGACTGCTGGGAGTGAGACTCCCGCAGACTCCTATAAAAATGTTTCTTTTTTGGTGTTTTAACCCTGATGAAATGCATCATGACTTTGAATGTCATGAACTATAATTTCATCCATCAACTTCAGATCATTTCAGATTCACAATGTAGATTCCTTCACTGTGCGCCTCCCTCAGATATGGAGTTCCTGGAGGTGCTGACTGAAGGCCTGAATCGGGTCCTTCTGGTACGAGGAGGAGGGCCGTGAAGTCATCACATCTATTCCTGGAGAGCATTTAAAGATTTTTTTGTTTGTTTGTTTTTTCTGTCTCCTAGTTCAGTCTCTAAGAATACACACAACACAGTCTATGTCCTGGGCTGTGGGAACTGAAAACTGCAGATAAGACTAGGTTTGTTAATAACTTGTACAATATAGAAACAAAGTGTCTCATTTGTAAGAAAAAAGCACCTTTCCTTTTTATTCTTATTCTTTCATTTATGTGTTGATTCATCTATTTCTGTTTGTCTGTATTCTGTCAACTTCTATTATTGACCTGGATTAGAATTGTTGAGGATTTGTATCATCTGAAACTAAACCTTCACCTATACCGTCTAAAACATAACAGTTATATTATAAGGTGATTATAAAGTGCATGTAACCTTTAATCTATATAAAAATAATATTTTGAAAAGTAAATCTAATAAAGTGCATTGATTCAGATTCATGACGATTTGTTGGATGTTTTTATAACCTACACAGATGGACTGGCTGCATTGATTCAGATTCATGACGATTTGTTTGTCACATAAGGGAAGAGATACAGTTCATAGGACGCGAAATTTGCAAACCTACCGTTAGGGGGCAGTGGCGCAGCAAAAATACATGCAAATACTGAAACAACGCACTCAGAAGAAGAAAAGGCAGCGCTAGCGCTACAGGGAAGGAGCGAAGGAGGGCAGATGTTTGTGACGAGGCCGCGAGTTTTTCTTTTACACTAAATATCTTTTTGAATTTTTCATCGTTGTTTTAACCGACTACGACCAGGACTACAGGCGATTCGCTGCTGCATTTTCTCCGTGGACCTGTGACCTTGAAACGTCGTTTCGACCACTGAACACGGTAACTTAGTTTGTTGCTACTGCGGCTAGCTTGTTGCCGCCATATTGGCACTTCGTGGATAACAACGTCCGTTTTCTAATACACATTACTTCTTTAAGTGCATGCGCTGTGACGGGGCGTCCAGTTTGTTTTGCTCCGGTGTTATATTAGTTAATTATCAACGATAAACGAAAAACGAATAGGTTAGGTCATAAAAGGCAGGGTTAAAATTACTTGTTTTAACGTCCTGTGTGGCTAATTAGCATTTAGCTTGGTGGATGTCTCGCGCATGTTTACGCTTTGCGGTGGCCATTACGTGCAGTGGAAATGAATGGACAAGAACTTAAAACATTTTTGAGAATATCTGGTCACATTTTATGTGAAATATGTCAACATTTAATAAACACCTAATGTTCCAACCAATCTCTAAATATATAGATTTAAGATCGTGCGCTGCAGCATTAAGCTATATCCAAATTTCAGCTGGTTACCCGTTGGCCTAAGCCTGTTACGAAAACAGTATTCGTTTGTTTTTCCAATAATAACTCACAAAGTAGTGAATTCATTTTTTATTCCAATTAAAATCTAATACTAAAACTCACGGCTATTAACTATTCTTTATAAACTAATAATAATATTGGTGTTGTGACCAGGGCTGCAACTACAGGCTATTTTGAATGTCAGTTGGTCACAGGTGATTGAAGTAATTGACCAACTAATCTTTTACTTACTAAAAAAATAAAATTATGTAAACGTGTAAAAACTATGTTAATTGTTGATTTTTGTGGACTTATCGTCTCACCGTTGTTTATCATCTTTGTTGTGACATGATTACTGTGCCTTTTGTATGCTACTGCACTGACGCTCTCTCTTCACAGGATCATCATGGCTGACGATTTCGATGTTGAGGCCATGCTGGAGGCTCCATACAGGAAGGTGGGTTCAGGATTACAGAGGCCACGTCTATTTGACTTTTGTGTTTAACTCTGGAACCGATATATCTGCTACAGTGTAAACATTTGCTTGAATGTTTTGTGGTTTGTGATTAAGTATTTAAATCGCAATACAGAATTATAAATAAATCCGCATCTATCTCTCTTTATAGACTCCCCTAATGATATCTCACCTCTACTCCCATGAATTCATCTTTGATTCCACTGTGAACTGTGAAAAAAAAGGAAGGTAGTTATTGTGCATATACTGATGTACTGTGGTTCACCTTAGGACTAAAGAAAATCCACTCTCGACATCCAGTCCCTATTCGGTTGCAGAAAGGTGAATGCCAGTGGTACTTAAGCCCATCTCACTTGTCCAGCAAAGGAGGCAGTATTCAGTGTTCAACTGCAGGCCTTACTGGTTTTAGTTAATGAACATTTCAACCTGTACAAATGTTAGAGACATATTCTAAAAGAAAAGCTTTGACTGAAAGGGAGTTTTGTTGTTTTTTAAGCTTAAATGCTGCATCTATAAATTTATCAAGATTCAGAAACATGTTCTAGTGATACTGAATTCTGTTTATATCAGACTGTCACTTTATTAATTTTCAAAGCTAATGTGGAGCTTACGCTTAAAGTAAAGACACTAGCAGGTTTAAATCATGAATGTAAGACATGATTAAGGCTGGGCGATAACAGTTAGGATGTCAAGACAATCATCAGTAAGAGTTAAAGTGATGAATAATGTGTAATAATGGCACACAGAGAAACTGTCCTTAATATTTAGGCCGCTGCGTCTCCACCTAGCTGCAGGAGTATGTGTTGCATCTACTTTACTTCAAAATAGACACAATTTGAAAACATGACCTTCTCTGTTGTGATGCTACCGTACAGTCAGTCACTTCAAATACAAACAGACGAGCAGTGGAGCAGAAAAACACACGTACATGTATATCTGTGCTCAGTGGACAGTCCAGTCAGTGTGAACTAACTCAACAGGACCACGGCTGGATAATTAAAATAAAATGCACTGAACAACAAAACTAAGTGACAAAAAAACTCCACTGTAGAACGACTAAATTAGTTATACTAAATGTTAGCACTAAGATAATATAAAATATAAATAACTTGACACCTGTCATTCATTTCATTTTCGTATGCCTAATTCACAAATCCTACAAAATATTCACAGATTGACAAATGTATTGATCTGTGGTATCGCCCAGCCCTAGACATGATGACGATTGTGGCTGAAACAGGTGAATGACCTTCTCTGCTCCTAATTGTACGAATACTGCCTCTTTGCCTGTAATATGATGAAGCATCTTGATTTGATTTATTACCTGCATGCCTGACAACATCACAGACTTTACTGCAACTAGACCTTAGAGTAAATACTACTTTTCTAGCAACATTGTGACAGAAGCACTTTGTTTTTTTAGTAGCTAATCATTAAGTGTCAAAGCTACTAGTCTTATTCACTCAGTAAAAGTTAGTGTAATGGAATTTTGACAGGTGGCTGAATTTATGGTTTTTTTTTTCTTTTATTAATTATTTTTTTTTTCACTGGGCGTCAATATTACTAAGAAGTGTGAATCCCTGTTTGCTTCAGGGCAAGATGTGTGACAGAGGTGGCATCGAGCTCTTACAGTCCAAGAACGAAAATGGGTGAAGATCACTGGACTGACATCATCCCCACAGGATCTCTTTATAGTGGCCGTGAGCCAAATGTGGTCACATGATTAGGCAAATAGTGGAAATTGGTATGATGTACAGGAGGGGGAGTGGTAGAGATAACCTGACAAGAACTTCCTGAACTCAGCTAAAATGTTGGACATCCTCTCTGTGCTTTGTTGCATTAAGTACTAAACAGTGGGATGGGGGAGATATTGGGGTGGTGAAAGAGACGGTCGAAATTGACAGTAGAAAATGATTTAAATATTTTTCATTAAATATCTATTCTGCATTTTTCTCTTGTCCCCCACCCTCACCCTTCTTTACCTTGACGACTAAATGTTTCATCTACGTCCTCACGATGTTCTCCTATCAACCTTGCTTAGGATGAGACCAAGTCCTCTCATGCAAACGGTCACGAAGACCAGATCAAGAAGTAAGTCTGATCTTTTACAGCGCCATCTGTTGATGATGTCGAATTCCAGCAACAACAAGAACAACTTTGGGTTTTTTTTTTAATAGGAAAAGGAGGAGTCGAAGCAGGAGTCGGAGCCCAGGCTCAAAGAAGAAAAGAAGCAGAAGTAGAGAACGGAAAAAGGGCAAGAAGAGGAGTCGGAGCCGGGAAAGAAAACCGAGCCGCAACAAAGAGCACCACCGCAGTCGCTCCCGCAGTAGGGAACGTTCTGGCCGCTACAAAGCAAAGAAGAGCCCAGTGTAAGTGTTTCTCAAACCCACACACCAGACATTCAAAATGAATTCATTCATACAGTTCAGTTACCTTCAGAAAAAATATTTATTTTCCACTTTGTTTTTCAGTCGGAAACGTTCCAAAAGCCGAAGCCCCGTCAAAAAAGAAAAGAGTCCTGTCAGGTGTGTACCGAGGCAGGCGTTTGGTTTATTAATGTTTTGGTGGTTCATCTTCTTCTCCTGATTTATTCAGATAATAAACAGATCAGGGCTGATGTGACAATTGTTTGTTTGTTTTTTTTTTCACTTATTGTTTAAGCTGCCGTTGTAGAAATTAATTTCTTAGTAAATTCTTTTGAACTTAATAATTCTCCAAAATACTAAACAACATTTTCATGTCAAATGTCAAGAACAGCTTTAAAGACTGAGCCGCTCGTTTTCCTGGGGCTCCAACAAAATCCCAGCATATTTATGGGCAGACGTTGAATTGTATTTCATCTTTTTCTCTTGAAGGCAACCAATTGACAATCTGACCCCAGAGGAGAGGGACGCCCGCACCGTCTTCTGTATGCAGCTGGCTGCTAGAATCAGAGCCCGAGACCTGGAGGACTTCTTTTCTGCTGTTGGAAAGGTCTGTTATTTTTCCAGGAAGTGTCTGTGAACATGGAGAGTTCAGTGGAGGGGAGAATAATCATGTCTGGTCCCTGCAGGTCAGAGATGTGAGAATCATCTCAGACAGAAACTCCAGGAGGTCAAAGGGCATCGCATACATTGAGTTTGTGGACTCCTCCTCCGTGCCCCTGGCCATCGGTCTCACAGGGCAGAGGCTTTTAGGAGTTCCTATCATCGTACAAGCTTCTCAGGTGAGTCTCTCCACTTCCTGTTGACCCTGTGTGAGTGGCAAAAATGTTGTCGTTCATCAGTTATAGTTTATGATTGTTAGGTTACTGTGATTTGAAATATTCCATTTTTTTATCTCAGGCTGAGAAAAACCGAGCGGCTGCTGCTGCTAATAATTTACAGAAGGGCAGTTTGGGTCCGATGCGACTCTACGTTGGTTCCCTGCATTTTAACATCACAGAGGAAATGCTTCGTGGGATCTTTGAGCCGTTTGGAAAGGTCTGGTCATGAGTTTTCTGAAGCAGAACTTCATGACTCTGTGTTCTACTCTAAGGCCTGTGTCTTTGTTTATCTTTAAAGATCGAGGGAATCCAACTGATGATGGACAGCGAGACCGGACGTTCCAAAGGCTACGGCTTCATATCGGTAACAGGAACCTTGTTTCAATGTTCTGTCTTGGCGATGAGCGACACACAGTGGACAGCCTGTGAACATCACTGTTTGCTTTATGAAGTTTGCAGACGCAGAATGTGCAAAAAAGGCGCTGGAGCAGCTGAACGGCTTTGAGCTGGCTGGACGTCCCATGAAGGTGGGCCACGTGACGGAGCGCTCCGACTCGTCCACGGCCAGTTCCTTTTTAGACAACGATGAACTGGAGAGGACCGGCATTGACCTTGGGACCACCGGACGTTTACAGCTAATGGCTCGACTAGCTGAAGGTTGGTTCTCATCCCACATGAAAGTTATGGGCAAGGCAGAGAAGTATGTGAGGGTGGTGCCTGACAAAGTTTGTCAGGCAGTGGTGAGGTGTGCCTGCAAAACTAACAGATGGGTTTAGGGAAGGGGTGGGGTGACCGTAGCCCCTTCGTGTTTGTTGTGGTAATGACAGATAAGATCAGACAGGAGGCGCTGGGGACCAGAAATGTCCATGTCACGTTGGTGCTGAGAAGAGAGCAGGTGGATGAGATAGTTTGGAAATGTGAATGTTGAAGGTAAAGCATGAAGGCAGGACAAAAGTGGTGAACGTGGAGGTGTTGGGTCAGGGTGGAGACGGGCGATCTTTAATGTTGGTCCCTGGAGAAGAGCAGCATATCAAACAGTTTGTTGTGAACATCAAACTTCCTCTGCCCACAGGAACTGGTCTGAAGATTCCTCCTGCTGCTCAGCAGGCTCTTCAGATGACCGGGGCCATACCTTTTGGGGGCATGGGTTCTCCAGCAGGTGAGGAGTAAAGATGAAGATGTTGCTTTTCTCTGTCTGAGGAGCCACAGGTGTTAACTTTGTTTTTTTTTTTTTTAATTATTATTCTGTGCAGTTCCGACTCCAGCTCCAAATCAGGCTTTGAACCTTCCATCACAGCCACTGGCGACACACTGCCTCCAGCTGTCCAACCTCTTCAACCCACAAGCGTGAGAACAGTTTTCAGCATTTTTTAAAACTGACCTTCACTTCAGATCTTCAGCGCCCCCTACTCTCAACTCATATTTACACACCAGCTCACCAGTACTATAGAGTTTTTCCCTGAAGTGTAACCAGTTTTAACAATGCTCTCTGTCTCGTAGTGAAAACGACCCCAGCTGGGCCACAGAGATCCAGGATGATGTCATCGAAGAGTGCAACAAACACGGAGGAGTCGTTCACATTTATGTGGACAAGAATTCAACACAAGTGAGTAGGAGTTCTGATGAAGTCATCTTCAGGATCACTTTATACCACACAGGTGTATGACTTGTCTGTACACGTGTACTCAGTGATGATGTCACAATACTCACGTAGAAGAAAAGAAAACAACCTTGACAAAACAAAACAACCTAGAATTCTGCTGTAGTCAATCTTGACTTTTTCCACTTGTGTTTTCACAGGGTAATGTGTACGTCAAGTGTCCATCCATACCAGCAGCTATGGCTACAGTGAATGCTCTTCACGGACGCTGGTTTGCAGGTACATCACATCACAACCTGATTTATTTTATATCTCACTGATAAAGTTTGTTTTTTTCCCATGACATTTGTTCATGTTTTGTTTGACTTCTCTCACAGGTAAAATGATCACTGCTGCCTACGTCCCCCTGCCCACCTACCACAACCTTTTCCCTGATTCTGTCACAGCCAAGCAGCTTCTCATGCCGGCCCGTCGATAGTGTGACGACGATGGGAGGAGGTGTAAATACATTTTTTAATTCATGCAGCAGTTACTGTTAAAGATGCATTGACATTTGTTGGCTGTTTGTAACGAAAGCCTCAACCTCAACATGGAAGTTCAGCAGAATTAATAAGCAGGGTTTTTGTTTTTCTGTTTGTGTTTTGTTTCAGTTTCAGACTTTGTAGGTTTGTGTTAAACTGTCGCTCAGACGAACTCAAGTATCTGTTGGTCGGTCGGTCGGTCGGTCGGTATATGACGGTCTGTCTGCTGCTTTTAAGTCTGTGTTGGATTTAAAATGGCAGAGTGTTGGGTTAAAGGACTGAGAAGCCAAACCAACGTTTATGTCTGTTATCCTTTGTACCTTTTTACAGCTAGAACTTCATTTTTGTAAGAAGGTTCCAATAAACTTTGACAAATTGACTTTTCACTTCACATTTGTCTCACATGTTTAAATAAAAGCTTTGATTTAAAGAGTGTTTCTCTGATATCGACTTGTTTTTCACAGATTAACAGTCAATAACAGAAAATAAAGTTCTGTGGTATCTCAGTTCTTGTTTGAAGTCAGGGAGAAACATTTTACCCCATAATCTGACAGTGAATTCTGAGGTCGACGTGTACCACTTCAGTGAGCTAAAATAAAGAATGGAGCTTTGGGGTTTTTGTTTTTTTTCTTTACTTGCCTCAAATTTTCCATATTTCTAATAGCCATTATGTATAACTTGAAAAAGTGTAAGTATAGTAAACAGTTTGAATGCATCCTTTAAAAGAAGCTTATGAAACAAAGTGATGTGTTAATGTCATACAACAACAAAAAATAAAGTCTTATAAATTCCAGTTTTAGAAGAGGCAGTAATGAGATCCACATGTTCCTGAACTGCGTCAGACTCTGATGTGTGAAATCATTTTGATCTTGAATAAATAAACATGCGAACTTTCTGCGGTGTGGCGCGCCCCCACCCGTCATCAACTGGGATTGACTGCAGCGCCCCCTGCAAATGAATAAGCGGTAGATACTGGATGGACGGCCGCAAAATGTGATGTTCTCTAAACGAGAAACGTGTTTAGTAGAAGACAACATAATTCACTGGAGAACACCCCCATTGCTTTATGCAAATGTCATTCAATTGCGTTGATTTGGGATTATCCCTTTGCGTTTGTCTTTTTTGTCCCTAAAGTCTTACCGTAGAGCCTTGAACGAGGATCACCTGACCAGGCTGTGGCCGCTGCCTGTGCTGCTGCTGTTGCGCTGTCAAAGGAGCGTCACCTGACCAGGCTGTGGCCGCTGCCTCTGCCGCTGCGCTGTCAAAGGAACATAAACTGTCAACAACACTGTCCTTGTTGGATTTGTTTTCTAGTAAAATGACCGAGAAAAGTAATAAACATGTGAGTATTTTAGAAGAAACGTTTGACGGTTGTTGGTTTGATGTTGAACAAGCGGCTGGTGGAAACCAGAGCTAAAGAAAGTCAGGTTTACCGCTAGCATGGTTTGGCTAACGTTGCACTTTTGTTAGCATTCTCAGGGGCCGGTGTTCAACGAATATCGAATATAATGTATAACATTCCACGTTACACACGTTTCTCTCCGTTCAGTTACGGTAAACGCGCTGGTTAACCGTATGTCGTCATTCAAGTTTACGTGTTAGAATCTTTTATTCACATGTTTCAGTGTAATATCCTGTTGTCGTGACTTCCACAAACCTTAAACCTGTTTCTTGAACAGTGTCAGTGTTTCTGAATGACGGAGCTCGTTGTTTTCTGACGTTTGAACCAATCACAGTGACTTAAACGTGTGACCAACAGTTACAGCCTGTTTCCTCCTCCAGCGTTCGTAGATTTCCTCCACCGTGATGGGGTTCATGTGTGGTGGGTTTCTCGCCCTGTGACCCTGGGATCGGAGGCAGGATGCTTCCACGTTGCACCCCCCCCTAACAACACAGCTGTATGCGGTCATGGCTTCCAGCCACCCTCCACCGTTCGAGGAGTTGAAGGAAGGCTTTCTCTGTCCACTGTGCCTGAAGGACCTTCAGACCTTCTGCCAACTCAAAGACCACTACGAAGAAGAACACTTTGGGGACGACCGTCACGTCAGGGGTCAGATCAAGAGTGAGTCGACAGATCGGTCTGGATTCTTTCAGGTGTTCTTTTCACCCTCACTTCAGAAACATTTCATTCTAAATTCCATTTTGCTCAGATTTGGTGCAGAAGGCCAAGAAGGCCAAAGACCGGCTCCTGAAGAGGGATGGGGAGGACAGGGGGGAGACTGGCTCCTACGAGTCATTCTACTATGGGGGTGTCGACCCCTACATGTGGGAGCCTCAGGAACTGGGTGAGACGGCCGTCGCGGTTCTAGACCGAAGTGTTTCTTAAATGAATGAGTGAATGAATGGACTCTGGTGTGTTGTGTTTAGGAGCGACTCGGAGTCACCTGAGTCTGTTCAAAAGGCACCGCGCAGCACGGATCGATCATTATGTCATCGAGGTCAACAAGCTGATCATCAGACTGGAGAAGGTCTGTGACCTCAGTCTGTGCTCATGATGTTTTCACCATTTTATTACGTAAATCCCATAATAAGAAGGTTTGTGTTGACGTGACACTCACACAGAGTGACCTTTGACCTTCTCACCGTAGTCACAGTTAACCTGTCGTTGCAGTTGACGTCGTTTGACCGGACAAACTCAGACGTTGCCAAAATCCGAGGTTTGTCTGGACGCGTTGTTACGTCGTCCAACGTCGTAAATTTACGTGGATCATGAATGTGGTTCCATGAACTGACGTGACCTGCTGACTGTGCACTCTGCTCCTCCAGCCATCGAGAAGTCGGTGGTCTCCTGGGTGAACGACTCGGACGTCCCCTTCTGCCCCGACTGTGGAAACAAGTTCAACATTCGGAACAGACGTCACCACTGTCGCCTCTGTGGCTCCATCATGTGTCGGAGGTGCATGGAGTTCGTCCCCTTACCTTTGGCCCGTACGTCATAAAAACACATCTTCATTATCTGTCTGTCACCTGATCAGCCGTGGTCTCTCAAAGACTGCTTTGAAAAACATGTCTGAATTAAAAGTCATTTTGTAATTTTTGGTGTTTTTTTTTATTTGACAGAGAAGCTGATCAACGGGACCCGAGAAGCTCTGTGTGTCCATGGAAGTCCTCCCAGTCACTCCCAGTCTCTGCCAGCAGGGGTCAGCAGCAGTAGCATGGGCTCCAGGCGGGGCAGCATCAGCAGTCTGAGCAGCGTCACGTCCATGCTGGAGGAGAAGGACGACGAGAAGATCCGCTGCTGCCACCACTGCATGGACACCCTGGTGAAGAGGCAGCAGAAGCTGGGCGAGAAGGAGCACACGCCCGCCGTGGTCAAACTGTACGAGGTGAGGACGCGCTCACGTCTTCATCAAACATCAAATGTTGCCGTGCTTTCATTTGTCACTGACCGAACCTGTGGTCCTGACAGAGGCTGAGGCTGTGCATGGAGAAGGTGGACGAGAAGGCTCCGGAATACATCCGGATGGCCGAGTCCCTGAAGTAATCCTCTCTTTAAAATGGACTTTGGAGTCAGACCTGGGACCAGGACCAGGACCAGTTCTACTGGACCACGTGTTGTCCTACAAACCATAATATTGTCGACATTATTTTCAGACCAAATTAATCCGTGATGTCATGATAATATGTCATAATAACGAGGTTCACTCTGTCAAATGAAATACATTTTATTTCTCATGAGTAATTTTTACAATTTTATATATATATATATATATATACACATATACATGGTGTTCATTTTCATTGATCATGTGATCAATAAATGTATTGAGTATGGTCCCAGGCCTGTCTGTAATGATGAAGTCATACCATGTGCCCACAGTGCAGGAGAAACCAGCTACAACCTGGACACAGCTGCTGGACTCAGACTGGAGGTCCATAAGTACTACGAACTGATCGACGCTCTGAGGTACAGCAGCTCACACACACACACACACACACACACACCCTGAATTGGTGATAAAAGATCAATAACTGATCAATGACTGAGGAGATTGATACGGGATCAGGAGAGACTTCAGGCTGAATAAACTGACGTGATTGATACGGGATCAGGAGAGACTTCAGGGTGAATAAACTGACTTTTCTCACAGTAAGAAGATTTTAACACTCGGTTCTAAAGACGATCCACCCCCCCACCCCAAAGTCCTCCAACTGCAGAAGATGATCCGATACTCGGCCACACTCTTTGTTCAGGTACCAACACACACACATCACACACTCATTTGACTCCAAATGTAAACTCACTTCTCTGTTGAAGTTGGTTTGGTTTTGACATATGATATATGGCATAAACAAACCTGATCCTGAATCAGTGTTTAGTTTGACCCAAAATGTAAACTCACGTCACAGTGGGTGGGGTCACAGTGGGTGATGTTTCCACCTTCTGTCTGGTTTCTCCTCCTCTTCTCTCTCTCTTTGCTCCTCAGGAGAAACTCTTGGGTCTCATGTCTTTACCGACCAAAGAGAAATACGAGGAGCTGAAAGAAAAAAGGAAACAAGAACAAGAGAAGAGACTCCAGCAGGAGAGACAGGAGAGACAGGAGAGACAGGTGAGACGGGTGAGACGGGGACCCCGTGTCTCTTCTCTCTCCACCTTTTCAGCTGCTCGTGTTCTAACGTGACCTTCTGAACCTCAGGAGAACCTGAGAAGACGGCCTGTCCCCGTCAGTTCAAACGGTGAGCTGCAGCCCGCCCCGCGGGTGCCCCGTATGACCAAAGCCGGCGGCTGGCTGCCCTCCGCAGACTCAGCTCACACACGCAGCGCCCTGGACGACCCCCTGCTGCAGCAGATCGAGAACATCCAGTCCTTCCTGCGTCAGGCGCGCCAAGCCCAGAGAGTGGACGAGGTGGCGCTGTTGGAGGAGAACCTGCGTCAGCTGCAGGACGAGTACGACCAGCAGCAGACACGCCTGGCCATCGCGCTGTCCCAGAAGCTGGCGGAGGAGGAGAGCGTGCAGCGGGGGGGGTGGAATTCCCAGGAGGACTGGGAAAAAGAGGAGAGCTGGTGCCACGCCGTGGAGAAGTCTCCGGATGTCGGTCTACGAGTCGACGGACAGAAAGAACGAGACGCGGCGGCCGACGACCCGACCTTCAAGGTCCAGTCCAGTCCGTCGTCTGTGAGAGCCGTGTCTGTGGAAACCAGCCAAACGGAATCCCCCCCCAGGCTGAGAAGTCTAGGAGGACACATAACGCCCCCTGGTAGCGAAGGACAGAACAGCTCCTCCTACAACCCCTTCGATGAGGACGACTCCACTCCCACTGAAGACGATCCGTCCAACCCTTTCTCCGAGGACATCATCAGAGAGCAGAAAGACGGAACGGACAGGAAGTCCAACCCCTTTGATGAAGACGAGCCCAGACAGAACCTCCCTGGAAACCCCTTCGGTGAGGACAACGACACCGAGTCTGGAAACCCGTTCGTGGAGACGCCGGGGAGTTCCCCCAAAGTCTCCACCAACCCCTTTGACGGAGACGAGGACGACGAAGCTCAGCCGGATCTGGACCTGATCGAGGAGGAACTGCTGCTGCAGCAGATCGACAACATCAGAGCCTACATCTTCGACGCCAAGCTGAGTGGTCGCCACGACGAGGTGGAGCTGCTGTCGGAGAACCTGAGGGAACTACAGCGCACCCTGCAGGAACAAAAGCAAAAAAAGCACTGATTTTTTTTTTTCTTATTGCATCCGAATTTCTGCTACTAACGACGTCCACGGAGACGAGTTTGTTGAAGCCCACTGCTCCTCCACTGCTCCTCAGGCATGAGGAGGTGGACCCGGGGTCAACTGGACGACCTCGGTTGTTCTGGAGCGGTGACATCACAACTGAAAGTGTGTTCGTCTGGAAACACTTTGACGATGAGACATTTTAGAATTCTGACTTTGACAGGAGACCAGTCAGCAGGGGGCACCCATCAGCTGATGCATCAGAACATGAGACGCCATTTTAATCCATGCTTTCTTACAGTGCAGCCCCTGGACAAACACTGGTACTGCAGCCACGACCGTTTCAGACGGAGGAGCAGGAAGGAGAAATGTAACTGTTCTGGAATGTTCTGCAGTCGGCCTGTTGACCCTGAAGAGCACCCCCTACTGACGTGAACTGTGTTTGTGACTCAGTGTGACTCCAGACAGTGAATGAACACCAGACCGTGTGGATCAGGACTCCCTCCGACTGACCCCGATGTCATGGCAACGCCACTCGAACCCTGCACAGAATTGTCACATTCCTTCACCTGGAGGAAGTTCTGCTTCGTCTTCAGGATCTGCATCAGAGTCACACACACACACACACACTTTAGGTCCATTTGTGTGTCTGTGTCCAGGTCCTGATCTCAGTCAGGCTGCTCTGACACCAGCCGGGCCGCTGACCTGAGGTTGAAGCACCCACAGACACATGCTGGAGTTGATGATGGGACCAGAAGATCCTGAAGACCCAGGTGTCCACCTGTCTATGAACCACACCAGGTCATCTGACCGGTCGTCAATGAGCAGATTAACCAGTAACTAATCTGACATTCAGGTTTGGACTGAGTCCACGTCTCATTACAGGAAATGTCAGAAGAACAAACTCACACACACACACACACACACACACCTCCTCACATCCACAATAATATAATGATTTAACAATTGAATTGTCACATTAAGAGGAAAAACACGTCTTTTCATTTTGCCCTGCTGAGTACTGCAGTACATCTGCAGTTGTACTGCAGTACTGTGGTTCCCAGAACCCAGATTACCTGAGTAATCCGGCTTCCTGTACCTGTCAGACTCAGCAGTGTGATGATCTAATAGATGATGTCACTGTGATGTCACAGCTCGTTGCACAGCGCACACACACGAACCAATCACTAACCAGGACACACTGACGTCCTTTAACCCTTTAACCACAGCACCATTAGCACTACGTCAGTACCAGTATTATGACCCAGCGCCGCTGCTCTCTGACGTCCAACCACGTGACACTAAACGTTCAGTGATGGACGACGTCAGGAGCAGCTTCTCACTGTGTCAACAGCAAATCAACTAACAGGAAAAGTGAGGAGTGAAATGACAAATGTAAAGAAATTCAACTTCACTAATAAAATGTTGTCTTCGTTAACATGTGACCAGACTCTGTCTTCTTTCACTGTCGCAGTACTTGTACCCACTGTATGTAGTACTTGTACCCACTGTATGTACAGGTACAGTGTACCACGTATGTGACAGTGTATGTGACTTTTATTTTGTTTTATTTTAGGAGGTAACGATGCATCAAGAATCGAATACAAACGCGTGACAATTCGCATCGGTTGAAAGAAAAAAATGAATCGCGTATCAAGTTGTACGGAGTAGACCACTTCGTGTTTTTGTTTTTTTATTGACACAAAATGGCGAATCATATCAGCGTATCCAGGCAGTTTTCAGTTGACCGTATCGAACGTCATCTGTCCTCCCAGACCGCCACACCCGAGCCCCATGTGACGCTACCTGCCAATCATATTTGTCTGGTATTTGCCCTCCACTCTTCAGGTTTAGTTTCCGTTGGTCTGTGTCCAGTTGTTGGACTCTGTTCTGTTCTTCTGGAGGGAAAACATTCCTTATGTAATTGCTGGTTTTTTTCCCAGAGTAAAACATTCCCTGCTGGGTTTTGTTCTAATGGTTAATTTCCCCTCAGGTTGCGGCTCGTTGACGCAGGTGACGTCGGAGCAGCTGTGGCTGTATTTGTTGAGGTAAACAAAAACATTTCCAATAAAATACTAACAGATTATTTCAGTGCTGGTTCCACCAATAATCATTTTCTTTATTTCAGCAAACATTCCTCAATGTGGCCCCAACACGCTGTTGTACAATTCACGCAAAACATTTAATAATTCGTTTTCAAATGTTTGTTTTAGTCATTTGACTGCCAGCCTGTAAGTCAAACTTCGAGGTTTAATTTACAACGAACTTCCTGTTTAATGGACGACGGTTGGTTGAATCTTTCAAATTTAAAATGTAGCCATAGTTTTGAATAACAACATTGATCGATAGACGGCGCCTTGTCGTCTTTTTTTCGTTTCGTTTTAGCAACAAAACGACCGTAGACGATTTCACATTCAATTTGGGCGGCAAGTCAAATTAAAAGTGTTGTACGTGCTGTATGGTACACAGCCACCAGAGGGCAGCAAATGACAAGCAAGTCTGAGATGTGGTAGTTACAGGAAAAACATGACTAATAGAATGTAGATCAAATAAATAAATAATCCTAATTTAAAATACAGCACAGTTATTTTTGTACTGATTTATTTTGTATACTTTCAATTTAAAATACAGCACAGTTATTTTTGCACTGATTTATTTTGTATACTTTCACTGCTGAGCTGCGTTCCTTTATGTTGAATCAGGTTTTTATTTAAACCCACCCCCTAAGTCCCCCCCAACATATGAAGAATTTTCAAATATCCTCTGAACTTCCCTTTATTCATTACCAACACTTCCTGTAATCCTAACCATAAAAAAAACAAAGACATTCACGGGCGATGACTTTGACCCGGTTTCTAACTCGTCACAAACCACAGAAGGAATGTGCTGTAGAAGATGACTGAGTGAGTGAGTCACCTCAGAGGTTCAGTGGAGATAATCCTAACAACAAACATCTCCAGTATCTGCTCTTGTACTCTTTGACGTTTCATTCAGTAGGTACTGTATACTGCCTGTCAGTCTTTTCTGTGGGCCTCTTTCTTTCAACAGTACTTCCTGTTCAGACTAATTCCTGGATGAATGGAAGAAAGCCAAAAAGTTCAACACGGTGTGAATTTTAATCCAGCCAGAAAAACCTGAACGTGTCTTCTGTACAATAACTCTGAGGGAGCTGGGACACCTGCACAGGTAACTTCCTGTTGTATATCTGAGTGTTACTACAGGTTTGTCCTGCTGTCCTCACACTGTTCTGACTGGGAACAACTTTAACGTTAATAATGTTTCTTCCTCTCAACAGTTCTTCACCTGCACAATGGACAAAACCATGGTTCTGAGTCACCTACTCCTGGAGACCAGGGGCACGCCAACACTTCTGGGAGGGGAGCCGTTAGCCAGAGTCATAAAAAGTAACAAGTACGTTGTCCAGCCGAGCACCGAGGCTCAGCAGGCAGACACAGAGGTGGACACTCTGGACCGGGCCCTTCACACGGCCCTGTGTGCTGAAGTCAAAGCTGTGCTGCTGACGGGACCAGAAGGTTCTGGAAAAACTACAATTCTGGAGAAGCTCATGGTGGACTGGGCCAGAGGAGACGCGCTCCAGCACTTCTCCTACATTTTCTACTTTGGTCGGTGTGAGCTGAAGGCTCTTAAAGGGCTGGTGTCCCTGGAGACTCTGATTCTGCAGCACTGGACCAATCGGAGCGCTCCTGTCTCTGTGGACGTGCTCCTGCAGGAGCCCGAGAAGGTTCTGTTTGTTTTTGACGACCTCGATCAGTGTGAACTTCAACTGGAACCATCGGCCCACTCCCCCTGCTCTAACCCCGCCCTGGCCATGTCAATGTCCTGCCTGGTGTCCAGTCTGCTCCATGGGTCCGTTCTAAAAGGTTCTGTCAGTTTGGTGTCAGCCAGGTCAGCAGAAGGTCTGAGGTCCGAGTCCTTCAACAGACTGGAGGTGCCGGGCTTTCTGAAGGCCCAGAGACAGGCCTACGTCCACAGGTTTTTCTCCGACTCCACTGCTGGTACCACAGCTTCAGCCCAGATGGAACGGACTCTGGGTTTCCATGAGTTCTGCAGCTCTCCCAGGTTCTGTTGGACCGTTTGTTCTCTTTACCAAACTCTCATGGATGCTGGAGTAGAACTTCCAGAAACTTTGTCCCAGCTCTGTGTCCACATCCTGGTCCAGTTGTTGAAGGAGGTTTCCACGGATCAGACCCACAACAGAGAGCTGGTCCTGGTCCTGGGGAGACTGGCCTCCCACTGCCTTCTGCACCAACATCCACGCTACACCAAAGAAGAACTGTGTTCCGCTGGGTTTTCACCGTTCCTCAGCCAGATTCACGTGTTCATGCCTGTGGACGCCGACCTGGAGTCATGTGACTTCTCCTTCGTTTCACGGCCGATGCAGGAGTTCATTCTGGCTCTTTCTGTCTTCCTGGACAAATCTCCACCAGGGGGCGTGTCAAAGATGCTGGAGGAACACAGAGGTTCTGCGGGGTACCTGGATCTGTTCTTGGCCGGGCTGTCGGAGCCACAGCAGTACCGACCACTGGAGGCGCTGCTGGGGCCCCTCGACCCTGATCCTATCATGGGTTTCAGACGTTGGTTTAAAAGCAGCTCAGAGAAGGTCCTCCAGGGGTATGACAAGGACCAGCAGCTTCACTGCTTCAGGCTCCTGCACCAGGCCCAGAGTGAGACGTTGGTCAGAGAGACCGTCACGGCCTCGGCACGCACCGGCATCGGCCTCGGAGACATGGACCTCCACAGCTGTGTCGCTCTCAGCTACGTGGTCTCGTGTCTCGGAGAGATGAAGCTGCTGAAACTGTACAGAACCAGGGATCTGACGGAGGAGAAGGCCCGAGTCCTGGCTCCGGTCATGAGTCTGTCACGTAAAATCCTGTGAGTCACAGCGAAGGGGAAAGTATCCCGTCTTCGTCTGGTTTCTGTCATCCTCATCACTGGTACTGATGTCTGGTACTGATGTCTGGTACTAATGTCTGGTACTGATGTCTGGTACTGATGTCTGGTACTAATGTCTGGTACTAATGTCTGGTACTAATGTCTGGTACTGATGTCTGGTACTAATGTCTGGTACTAATGTCTGGTACTGATGTCTGGTACTAATGTCTGGTACTAATGTCTGGTACTGATGTCTGGTACTAATGTCTGGTACTAATGTCTGGTACTGTCTCAGGTTGACATACAGCTCTCTGACCACTGGGGCGGTCCGTCATCTGGCCTCAGCTCTGACCACAGGAGTGACCTCAGAACTGGACCTGTCTCACACTGGCCTTGGAGATGAAAAGTTCAAAGTTCTCAGTGATGGACTGAAGAACTGCGCTCTGCTGAAAATAAGGTCAGAGTTAGACCTGAAGATGGGGCCATTGAGCAAGGCACTCATCACTTCCTCTTCCTCTCTTTTTTATTTTTTTCTTTCCTTTTTTTTCTGTTCGTATCTTTCTTCTTCTCTTCCTTCATTTCGTCCTTCTTTGTACTCTTCTATTCTTACTCCCCCCCCTCCACACACACACACACACACACACCAGGTGTAGGAATACGATACCATATGATTCATGATCTCCTCTCTTTGTTAGAACTGTGTCAAACTTTACAGAACGTTTTTAGGCACATACTGCCACCTGCTGTATTAGAGCGTGTAGTGTCATGGTATGACCAGTTTCCTTCCACGATGAGAACAGTCGATTCACGGTGCATCGTTACATCCCTACACCAGGGGTCAGAAAATGGAATTCTTCTAGATGAAATCTGACCCTAAACTCTATTTTTCCAATTTCTGTTCCAATTTTCAGACTCCCATCATGCACCCTGACTGAAGTGGCCTGTGACCACCTGGTAACTATTCTGACCTCTGGTTCCTCTCAGCTGTGTGAGTTGGAACTGATGTTCAACCAGTTTGGAGACCAGGGCTTTGTGAAGCTGTGCAGCGCCCTCCACAGTCCTCACTGTAAACTACAGCTGCTCCAGTACGTACCGTGAGAGGAGGACGTTGACTAAAGTCTCACCTGGTACCAGAGACAGGGAACCAGTCTAACTCCACTGTTGTTTTCCAGGCTCCAAGCTAACAATCTGACGGCCGTGTCCATGGAGTCTCTGTCTGCTGCCCTGAGGTCAGGTCACTCCAGGCTGAGGTCAGTCAACCTGACCCAGAACAGGATCACTGACAGTGGAGTCAGGGCTCTGTGTCAGTCCCTGAGACAACGGTCCTGTCAGCTGAGCAGCCTGAAGTGAGTTCTCCTCCCTGTCGTCCAGTTCCTCACCTGTCACTTCTAATCAAACTGGAACAAGTCTTTGTCCTCGTGAAGTCAAAAGATTTTAGAAAGATTTATGTTAATTGTAAATATTTAAGTTGACTAAAAAAAATTTTTTTTTAACTATTATTTATTAAAATTCTCATTTTAACAATTCAAACTACTAACGATTTACTTTATACTTGGAGAGAGAAAATCTTCCCGGTATTTATTAAAATTCTCATTTTAACAATTTGAACTACTAACGATTTACTTTATAAAATCTTCCCGGCGTCTGTGTTCGGTTTCTTCCACTTCTGGACACAAGTCCCGCCTCCTTGTCAACAAACAAAGCTCTGATTGGTTATCAGGCAGATTTTTTTTTGTCTCGTTTTTATTAATGCACTAACACACAAATTATATTCCATTGCGTCATTTAGCCCTACATCACTTCCTGTTTAGTTTTGGTCTTAGACGAAACGGAAACTATCAATTGTTTTAATGATCTGTGGCAGTTTTTCCACTTGTTTGATGGATTTGATGTTTTTTTATCTTTCTGCTTCTTCGTCTTCGTCTCTCTCTCCAGTCTGTTTGATAACGACCTGACTCACAGCTGCTGCCATGATTTGATGGAGGCCCTGACGTCAGCGAACAGCTCCCTGTTGGAGCTCGATCTTTCATTGAATGATTTAGGCCAAGAGGGGGCGCTGCTGCTCTGCCAAGCACTGACTCATCCTGGATGTGCATTAAAAAAACTGGTGTAAGGGCACACACCGTGACCTTTTGTTTGGAGTACTCGTACTACTTTAAAGTTGAAGTACTACTTTCACATCCATTTCCAAAATGTCTTCTTTCTCTGCAGCTTAAAACGCTGTGAGTTGACCCCCGTGGTGTTTGAGGAACTGGGGTCACTGCTGAGGGGGGGCTCATCCCGACTCTGCAGCTTGGACGTGGGAATAAACAATGTTGGAGACGAGGCGGTCAAACATCTGCTGGCTGCTGTGGCAGATCCACAGTGTCTGCTGGAGGAGCTGGAGTGAGTTTGACCTTCAACCTGTGGTTCACTGACCCACACAGGTCCAGACTGAGACACTGTTGTAGGTAGAACATGAGTAAAAAACATCGGAGTCTGTCTGAAGAACATCCACAGCCTGTGTTCACCTCCAGATTAGATTAGAGCCAGGGTCAGAGGTCAGACCAGATGAACTCTTCTTCTCTGTCCCAGTTTGGAGATGACCGGCCTGACGGACGACTGTCTCGAACACCTGTGCACCGCCATTCAGAGCAGCAGAACCCTGAAGAACCTGGAGCTGAGGAACAACTCTCTGACGGACTCTTCTGTCCCGGCTCTGGTCCAGGTGGTGGAGGACAGCACCAGCATGATGGAGCTGAAGTCAGTATCTGCTGTTGATGATGATGATGATGATGATGATGAGGTTCACTGACCAGTTCAGTTCTGGTCACAGTTTGACTGGAGATCATTGGGTTTGAAACAAACCTAATTGTCCTACAACCGTGAACAAAAACAAGAGTTTGTTTTTTTTTAACCTCTGTTTTTGTTTCAACTCTTTCAGCCTGAAGTACAACGACTTCTCAGAGGACGTGTTCCCCTGTTTGGACAGCTGCGCTAAAGTAAGGTACTGAAGAACCGATGTCACAGTGCTGCAGGAGCAGGAACTTTTTAAATTCAGCGCCGTCGGTCCATTCAAATATGTCAGCGATTTAAGAAGTCCTGTGGTAAACTGGAGCGGACAGGAATGTGTTTGTTATGTCAACAATCAAAACAAGGACAAATATAATCCACAGTATCCTGGTGGAGTATTAGTTATTAACAAGGTCTGAAGCTGAACTTTTCATTGAACTTTCTTTTTACCGCTGTTTTACTTCATCGCTTTCTGTTTTTCTTTATCGTTGACCTCAGGGTCAAATCCCAACGTTAAACCGACATCAGAACAAAACAAACGGTGTTAATGATAAATGGCTTTAACTGAGTGAACTGTCAGCAGAACTGGTGTTGGTGAAGGTCAGGGTTTCTGAACTCTCCCTCCCCCTCTCGCTCCCCCCTCTCTTTCCCGCCCTCTCTCTCTGCTTGTGAATCAGAGAAACTAAAGGTTCTGAAGACCTTGGACTTTGGTGTGAACTTTGAAAGTGTCTTTGCTGACGTTCTGTTTTGCAGATGATTAAAGAAAATCTGAATCAACAGAACAGGTGGTAAAAATGAATCATTACTGCTTCAGTGGTGAAACATTGGCTGCAGTGACCCTGGATCCTCGGAGAGGGTTCGATCCCCAGCCCTAACACTGCTGCACAGGTCACCCTGTGTGTCACTGTTTGCATGTTACCCCGGTTGTCACTGTTTGTCCTCCCCACCCCCCCCACCCCCCTGAGAAGGATGAAGAGTCAGAGGGTGAATGAATCCAGGTTTTTTATTTTCTTGTTCAAAAAATCTTACTGTCCATAAAAATATAAAACTCTTCAGTGTGAAAATACCAAACCCACACCGCTGGCACCTGGTACCGATACAATGTTAGTGTAGAGTCTCCAGCCTCCTGTCCTGACTGACCAATCACAGTGCAGTCTGTCAGTTGACTGAAAAGAAGTTATTTAAAAAGGCAGTCTGTCAGTTGACTGAAAAGAAGTCATTTAAAAAGCACCAGTGGACACCAGTCAACACCGGTGGACACCAGTCAACACCAGTGGACACCAGTCGACACTAGTGGACACCAATGGACACCAGTGGACACTAGTGGACACCAGTGGACACCAGTGGACACCAGTGATGATCGATGACTCAGCGACTTCAGAAACAAACATCAGATCAGAACTCTTTTCTTTCAAATGAACTTTTTAAGATGTGAACTTTGAACAAGGAGAAAAATATACAAGCAGTACTGAGCAGAAGTACCAGGGAGGAATAGACCTCACCCAGCCCCCCCCCCCCCCCCCCAACCCCCCCGACCGCCCTGCCCGCACCCAACAAAAATCCCTCTGCTGTCGGGG
>NC_024316.1:19835131-19841862 GCF_000523025.1 Cynoglossus semilaevis | reverse complement strand
GGAAAAGCCCCCCCCCCCCCCCCCCCCCCTCCCCATACCCCTGCAGCAGGTCTGACCTGACACTAATAAAGTTCCTGTGTCTGTAGGAGCCAGGCTGCTGGACCGGTTCAGTCAGGACCAGTTCACAGGGTTCACACGGAGAATGTACCCACACTGTTTGTCTTCTTTTAATAGCTCTGCCCCCCCCCCCCCCCCCCCCACACACACACACACACACACACACACACACACACACCTGAACCATCTCAGTGTTTCATCCTCGGTTCTTGTACTGCTTCTTCACCGGGTCGTCACTGTGGATGAGAACCGATTCACCGCTGACCCACCCGACGTCATGAAGGTTAAATAAATACGTTTAAATAACTGGGAGACGGTGAACTTTGACCCTAACCTGAAACCGTGGCTACTGTGTTTATATTTGGATATATATTTGTTGATATACATGCAGGATTGTCTCGTTGTTTCAAAGCTGTATTTAGTGATGACATCACATCCTCTCTGTGCAGGAACAGACTGGAGCACAGACAGGACCACATGTGACCACTAGGTGGCCCAGCAGGGATAAGTGAGGAATGTGTGTAAATATGTGTCGTAATACTCTTAGCTGCAGGAACGTGTGTGGGGGAGGGAAGGTGGGGGGGGTGAAGTATTGTACAAGTCCTCACTTCACTGCCATGGTCACATGGTCACATGGTCACATGGTGTGAAGAGTGTGTGTCAGTGTTTCACACAGGAAGTCCTCCAGTCTGTTTCTCTGCTCAGGAAAAAACATGAACAGAAATGAATTGATTGTCGTAACGAGTCCATGTGGTCAGCAGGTGGCGCCGGCCTCACAGGTGCTGGACGTTAAGGCTCCTCCTGAGGCTCAGTGCTCAGCAGGGTCTCCATTAAGATGACCAGTGTGACTGAAGGCCTTGGTGCTCCGGGTCTGACTGGAGTCCGGTTCGTCCTCTGAGCTGCTCTCCACGTCGCTGCGGTCGTCTTTGGACACCTGCGAGGAAAGACAACGTCAACGCCTGTGATGACCAACAAGCTTACGCTAACGTTAGCGCTGTGAAGAGCCTGTAGAAACAGACCGCACCGACCTTTCCCTTAAATATTGCTTTGATGGCGATCCGGGCGATGAGGTAGAACCAGATGACGTGAAGAGTCTGCAGAACCAACAAGAGGCCGTTGAACAACCACCAGGCCTGGTACGGCCCCACGATCTCCCAGCTCTGGATCAGAACACTGTGGATGATCCTACAGGAACCACAGACAAACAGAACCGGCTGACGTCAGACTGTGGTCCAACACGTGGGACACACTCATCCACAGCAGATTATACATTTGAAGGCCTGTGTTTGGACAGACTTCTAGAATCTTTAACCCTTTTGTTTCCTTCTTTCTTATATTCTATAATAGAACTACTGAAAAAGTGAAACGTCTCACCAGAAAGGATGGATGACGAGTCGGGTGATGAAGAACATGATGCTGAAGACGATGAAGAGACCGTCACACAGCCTCTGGTACTTGGCGTAGTTGGCCAACTTGGCCGCCTACAGAAACAAGTATCAACAACAACACGGGTTAATGGTTGTGACGGTGTCACATGACCGCGTCAACAGAAGGTCAAAGGTCCCGGCGGCCGCTCCCAGCATCGACCGTGTTGACGTTTTACCTCGAGGAAGATGTCGGAGGCGTCGTGCACGCACATGACCAGAGTGCCCGCCCGCAGCATGTTGTTGGCGTAGGAGAACGTGATGAGGACGATGGTGGCCAGGTGGTGGAGCAGCATGATCAGAAAATCCTACGACAGAGAAACTGAACTTCATGAAGCCTGAAGGTAAACTAGGCAACAGGTTTTCACTGTTCATACATGCCCCCCCGACGCCCCCCCTCCCCCACCAGACATCCTTGTACTGCAGTAGGGAGTGCTGGTACAACAGAGTTCTTTCAGTCCTTTTCTAACACTTCATCATTTTACAGCTGGAGCCAATCACAGCAGCCGTCAGGTGAGGGCGGGGCTCCACCCTGGACAGCTCCACCATCCATCACAGGGTCACCTGTAAACTTTCACACACACACACACACACACGTGTCGATCAGTGACATCATCTCACCTTCCGTTTGATGTCGGTGAACTGGGAGAACATCAGGGACCAATAAAAGGCCAGCTCAGCCACATAGAGGTTGTACTGCCCAGGACTCAGAGGCTGAAACAGGAAGTGAAATAATAAACATGTCAGTGGTGTGTAAGAGTCACAACAACGATCATAACAGCTGTATTCACTGAAGAACAAACGAACCTGGAGCGGATATTTGTGCCAACACTGTCTGAGGTCCCACAACCAGGGAGACTGGGGAGAGAGGGGGGGGGGGGGCAGTGGGTGAACTCTCTGGGTGTAACAACACTCATTAACGCCGACTTTGACGATTTCTCTGGACATATTTACACAGCATTAATAATTATTATGATTTAAATTAGTCACAAATAAAAACAGGTGAGAAACACTGACATCTACCTGCTGTTGTTGGTATGTCAGCTCCAGTGACAAACAGATCAAATCATATATTATTTTTTTATCTATTTTTATGGCTCCTCTGTGATGAACCACATTAACCAGATTAACCACATTAACCAGATTAACCAGATTAAAGTGTGCTGCAGGTGAGTAGACCTGAAACTCCACTGAGTTTGTCCTGGAGTTTCAGTCAACTCTAAAGGTTTTAATTTGCATTTGAAAGCAGCCGCAGACAGAACAGGTTTGATGACGACCAAGGTGTGTTACACGACTGTTTAATTTTTACATTAAACAGAAAAATGAAGGCATCAACAAGAATAAAATGTTGCCTCTTCATCTTCATCTTCCAGAAAAACTCACCGTCCACAGATGATTCATGGCGTAGGTGAAAATCCCCAGGTAAAATGTAAACCTCCACCTGAGGACAGAAGAACATGTTGCTGTATTGACGTCCTGTTAACTCCCTAACACACGTGTTCTCCTCCACAGTTCTACTGGGTTCTACAGGAACCTACATGCTCTCACAGAACTTGGTCAGCGTACTGGGCCTGTCCAGGTTGCGACGAAGACGAAACCACCTCTGTATTTTCCTGACGTCCCAGTCCAGCTGCTTGGACAGAGCCTCCAGTTTCCTGGTGTCTGGAGACTGAGGACAGAACCAGAACCAGAACCAGAGAGTTATGACAAATGACCACGGTTCCACAGAGCGTTCTGGTGACACCACAATAACAGCAGGTTTCCCTGTCCTGTCTTTACTGAACATATCATTTGTCCGTCTGCTGACGTGTGTGTGTGTGTGTGTGTGTGTGGACAGGAACACATGGTCAGGGACCAGAGGACAACAACAGAACTTCAGTACCGTTCTGGACTTGTACAGGTTCTCCAGGACGGCATTGGACTGAACTTGTCGAGGTGCTTCCTCCTGTATCTGAAGTATGTGTGCACAGGGCTTGGCCACCAGCCTGTACACACACACACACACAGGCAAAAAAGAGAGAGAGGGTGAGGGGGAGAGGGAGGGGGTGAGGTTGGGCAGAGACAGAGAGGACGTAAAGACTGGTTAAAAAAGTTAAAAAATGTACAGACAACTGCTACAGATGGACTGTGGACCAAGAAACTACCCACCAACGTACAGGTGTGTGTGTGTGTGTGTGGTGTGTGTGTGATCCTATGTTTGTGGGACATTTTTGTCAAAATAATGGGGACAGTGTCCCTACAAGGACAGTGTCACAGGTCCCTACTGAGTGAGCAGGTATTTCAAGAAATGTATGAGCTCTGTGTGAAGTGTGTGTGTGTGTGTGAAGTGTGTGTGTCAGAGAGAGAAACTCATCAGGGCAGTAAAAACAGAAGTTGTGGGGAATGTGGCACCTCGTCCAAACACAGCATGATGAGCTGTATATGAGACAAAGACGGGAGGACTGCAGTTGAAGAAACTGATGAGAGTCACAAGATGGTGTGTGTGTGTGTGTGTGTGTGTGAGAGGTTTGGACACTACAGCCATTAACTGACAACACACACTCATCTGTGGACACTGGACACTGATGAATGAATGGAGGCCCAGGTCCAGACCCCTGCCCTGACCTGGACCCTGCCCAGGTCCAGACCCCTGACATGGACCCTGGTCTGGTCCAGGTCTGGTCCCTCTGTGTGTAATTATCCTCAGCTCTCTTCTCCAACAGTGTTAGCCTGATGTTAGTATCAGCCAAAGGGCTGTTTGTCTTTGAGCCCGTGTGTGTGTGTGTGTGTGTGTGTGTGTGTGTGTGGTTTCAGAGGCAGGGCGCAGTGGATTAAAATAGTACAACGGTTTATATTTTCATGCTGACAATTTTGTTTCAAAAGTTCCACACCTCCCAGTTTGAGAACCTCTGGTTCAGAACCACGTGACCACAGACTTGTGGCTCTGCATTCACACGAACATACGGCAAACACAAAATAAAAAACAAAACCTTTAGAAATGAAATACCTCTCAAAGATTAGTCTCAAGATGAACACCACCACGGACATGGGCAGAGCGTACAGTATGTGCCCCGCTCGGGGATACTCCACCCCAGGTGGTGGATGCTCCAGGTCCGCCCATGACACGTTCTGTGGGAGCCAGAAACTCTCGCTCCAGAACCAGGCATAGAGGGAGGAAGTCATGGTTCGGCAACTGGTAACAAGCGTGAATTTGAAAAATAAAACGATTAAAAAAGTCGATCTAAAGTTGTTGAAAGTTTCAGTCGTCCATGAGTTGTTGAGTAAAAGCCTCGGCAGCGGTTAAATGAGAGTTACTCCACCCTCCTGCTCTCTCCTGGACTCCGACATCTGTCCTGCTCCTTTCTTTCTTGCGGACTTCACTGGACGGAACCACAGCCTGGCACTTAACAGGTGAAAACAGCGACACCTATCGCATTAATAGGGTTTAAAACTTTTGAACTTCGCACTCGTGCTCACAGCCGTCGTGTGTGCTGATCACAAGCGACTTTTCGACTAGTTATTTTACGTACGTCAGCTCGGAGAAAGTCGACAGTGGCGAGGTGTGTTTTCACAGCCGCTACAAAAAGAGAAGTTGTTTTTTTCACTCCTGTTTTGGAGGAGGAGTTTCCAGTCTCGTAGCAAAACAACACAGACACACACATAAACACACACTACTGTTGTTACACTCAAACTGGGTTTATTATCTTAAATTACCCATTACAGTAAAATATTTTTTTTAAATGTATTTTTATTGTATACAATTTTAGCAACCTGGACTTTGGGGACACGTATAGATGCGCAGCAGTACCACTGGAACTCGTTGGGGCGGTGTTGTGCAGTATATAGCTCGCTTGCACCCATTACAAAACACGGTGAAGAAGACGAGGGCCGAGTAACGACAGAAATGTTAGAACCAGGGAGGAGAAGTCTCCATCCACACGCTGCTCTGTGGTTCGTGTCCACACAGAGAGCAGTCCATTCTCCTGCTCTGTCTCTGGACCTCTGTCCGAGCAGCAACATTATCTCCACCTCCTCTACCGTCACCATGTTGGTTTGTGTCTGCGACACTGACATCAACCCGGAAAAGGAAACTGAACTCAACACAGCCCCTAGTGGATGGTACTGCTTCACGGCCACGTCAAATGTAAGACACACATCACTCTGTAGGGTATTAAATGTCCTGCTGAGGCAGATTTCCCTGGGTCGCATCAGAATGTCATATGGTGTGTACAATCATGTTTATTTTTTAATCATTATACAATCATTTTAGAATATTACTGATATTTCAAACCTGTTATCGCGCCATAATTAACTGCATTAGTAGTTCGGCAAAAGCTCGTTAGCTGTTAGCCAACTGTGACACCGGTTGAGAGACTAAAGATGTATTTAGTCGGTGTTCTTATAAATAAAACTTTGAATGATGTTAGAAACATTTGATGATTATACTTACATTTAATAAAATTAGAATTCCGAGAAGCAAAAAGTGCTAATTTAGGCCGTATCTCACCATTGCATAAATGGCTAACATTGCTAATTGAACCGACGACGTGACGCACTTCTCACAACAACAGTTCCTTCATATGTCTGTGCCTGAAGACATTTTTAAAATATATTTTAAAGGTTTTCTGACCTAATTATGGAAGAAATAAGTATCTGAAACCAGTTGATGTTGTTCTAGAATTTTATATTCTAGGGTAATGTTCTAGGGTCCTTTTGTAGGAGTCTCCGTCTGAAGTGTTTTTCCTGGTCAACAGCTAACTGACAGTACATTTAAGTATTTTATTGGCTAATTAAGTGAAAATATTAATACGTAAATTAATTAATGAATTAATTATTTAACTGCATCCATCATGTCAAACTATTGACATCAGTCAAAAAACTATTGTGCATTTCACCTTTTTTTATTCCTGTAATGAAATCCTCTTTCACTGCCTGTGCCCCCCGCGGGGCTGCCCCCCACATGTTGAGAAGTGCAGCTGTTGATTTTGAGATCAGTACCAAGTGTCCACAGATGAATCAGGCCAGCTCCCAGAACAAAAGCTCTCTGTGTCAGTGTCTGTTGGCAGCTTGTGTTCTGGGATGCTCCGCTTGGACACATGACCTGGTGTGGAGGGTCACTGGACCTCAGCCCCCGAACAGAAGGGGTTCTTTACCACAACGCTCATCAGATTTATTTTAGCTGTAGCACTGTAACCACACTCCAGGGATGTTTTCACTTCTACTGGTCTCAGACCAGCACCGCGGCAGCTGCCATACACAGTTGGTCAGACC
>NC_024316.1:19831872-19835112 GCF_000523025.1 Cynoglossus semilaevis | reverse complement strand
CCCTCACTGCTTGGACTGTTCCATTTCTCATCTTCATGTCAGGCACTGCTGTAGCCTCAGATCACAGAGAACACATCTGCTGCTGGCTCTACAGAAGGTAAGATGCTGAGCTGAGTTTGATTCCTGACCTGCTGTAGCTCATTAGCTCTGATCCATATGAGATTAAAAAAAAAAGATCGTCACTAAAAACAATTCTCCTCTGTTTGTGGATGAATGTGCACTTTTGAAAAGTAATCAAGTTATTTACCCCTGACTGACAGTGACGTCGTCTTTACTTTATCACTGTTATACTTTATTAGTACTTTATCATTAATTCATTGACTGTAGTTATTAATATCTATCGAAGGTATTATTTACCGCGTTGTCAAAGTCAGCGCTTCAGGACATGACTTGACAAAAAAGTCCTGTCAGATCGACACTAATGTTGACACATTTATAAATGATATTTAGACTCTTTATATTTCTTAATAATTTGTCAGTGTCAGGTAGTTTAAATTATTTGTACTGAGGTTCCAGTGACAACATCTGTTTCTGACTGACTTACAGTGAGTGAGGTCAGTTGCTGTCTGTGGGTCTGTGGCTCCTGTCCGGCTGTAGGTGTCCTCGTTTGAGAGTTTGATTTCTGTTGTGTCATTGTTACCAGGAGGTTTTTTTTCTACAGTCAATCATCTGAGTGTATGCTTGGCTAAAAATAAAGTCCTAATGAAGTAAGTGCAGGGCAGGTTATATAAAGATGCCCTGTGACCTCAGCACGGCTGCGAGCCCCAGCCATGAATTCTGTATGAGCTCTTTCATGTTATTAAAGAAACACTGCACTTCCTCTGTCTTCAGTCACACAGAGGTCTTTTCACTGGAGGTAACAGTCGTCACAGACACTCTGTCTGTACTGTAATGGTAATAAAATCACTGACGACCACTTCCTCCTGTCGTCCCTTGAGGTGATGAGTGTGATCTGCTGTCACCAACCAGCTACCCTGGGGGTATTTTTGTCCTGGGACTAATCCCATTATTGCCTGGTCAGGTGTTATTCTGTGACACGAAGCCGTAACAGTTGCAGTAACCGATGGTAGAACCGATGGTAGAACCGATGGTAGAACCGATGGTACCTGATGGTCTTCTTCTACTGGGACGTTCTCTCAGAAACTGCTCTCAGATTGTTCACCTCACTGGGAGCCCACTCACATTCTGATGCAGCCTCATACATATGCATGCCCAGGACACACACACACACACACACACACACACACACACACATGCCTGTCCATTCTTTGCCTGGCACACAGCAGCGTGGTCATGTGATGGAGTCAGAGGGTGTCAGCGGCCTCCGGCCAGTGCACACCCACTGTAGACTGTCCATTCATCCATCCATGAGACACACAAGTGTGTGTGTGTGTGTGTGTGTGTGTGAGGACCAGGAGATCCCTTTCTTAAAACAAACAGTGGAATTCAAAGCAGCCTCTGTTGTGTGTGTCCTTTTATGGTGCTCATGTTTGACGCTGCCGGCTCTTGTTGTCTTCTCTGCCAAACGCTGGGAATGGGATGAGGTCATCTTTTTTTCCTAGACACGGTAGATTAGGGGATTAAATCTGCTGGGCATTTTGGAGCCAAAATATTTGTGGAGCTTGTTTTTCTCCTCCTGGAAACGGACAGAACCCTGGTCGGTCTCCTGGGTCCACAGAGTGAATCAACCTCTGGCTGAAGAGTGTTGGGTCTAAATCTGGATCTGAAATGAGTTCCTGTAATAACTTCAGTTTTATTATCAAGGGAGATCCACACTGGTGACTGAGCTGTCCTAGATCCACGGGTTGAACAACGTCAGCAGCTGCTGGGTTTCAACACTGTGACATTTTCATCCTGTTCCTGGGGCTGTCAAACGATTAATCGTGATTAATCAGATTAGTTGAAGGGTGTCTGGAATAATCCTGATTAATCTTGGTTAATCCCCAAATGATTATTAATTACCCCTGAACATACAGTCATATTGATCCATCCTGAACAATCCTTCTGACTGTTGTGTCCGACTGACTCTCCTGATCTCAGTCAGGGGCTGCAGACCAGAGGTTGAAGCACCCAAGGACGCATGCTGGGAGTTGAAGCAGTTCAGATCACAACAAGTGATCCACAGATGGATGGATGGATGGATGGATGGTTGGATGGATGGTCCTAGTGCTGCTCCATCAACATCTGTCTTTCATGCTTCATCTTTTCCTGCAGATGATCTAAGGAGCTCAAACATGGGTTCATCTGATGACACAGAGAAAATGATCCAGCGCTTGAATGAAGAACTTCAAGAGGCCCAGGAGCGTGCAGATACAGAACGGCAGAAGAACGTGGAGCTAAAGGGTAACGTCTCCTCACATCCTCCTGTTAGTCCCTCAGACAGGGGGCGCTGTTCCTCACCTGTGATGCACTTCTACTCCTCAGGTCTCCTGGAAGAGGAGAGGAAAGACAACAGGCAGCAGGTGGAGGAATCTGCCAAACAGATCCAACATCTTCAAGGTTTTATGACAACATTTCAATTCGTTTTTGTTTTTTTTTCAAGGTTTTATGACAACATTTCAATTTGTTTTTGTTTTTTTTTGTTGTTAAATTGTAATTCTGGAGTCTGAGTAAAGTGTTCCATCGACCAGGTCAGCTGCAGCAGCTCCAGGATGAAGTGGACGCTTACAACAGCGCACGTGACGAGATTACATCACTGAAACACGCCCTGAAATCAGCTGCTGCAGATCGGGAACGCGACGTTAGCGCCCTGCAGGCCGACCTGGCAAACGCCTCCTCTGATCTGGACAAGTGGCGTCAGACGGCCAGTAAATATGAGCACGACGTGAAGAACCTGCAGTTGGAGTTTGAGCAGCAGAGCAAACAGTGGCAGAAAACGGCAGAAATACAAGGTAACACTTTGAACTGGTCACTAGTTAATTATCATTAACCTAAACCTGACCTGTGAATCTGACCTGTGGGCTGGCTCTGTACTGGTCACATGTAGAAATAATGTGAACAAAATGCACAAGAATAAACTGAAACCTCTATTTATAGTAAGATAGTTTGGCACGTTTGATGTCTGCCGCCATCTAGTGGCGTCAACTGCAATTGCAATTAATTTGTTCCATTGTATCAAACAGAAGTATTGACATCAGTCTTCATCAGACATCATCTGTTACCAGTGTTTGGTGGTCCCAGTGGCCGTATCTGGCCCGCGGGCCTTAGTTTGTCCAGGTCTAATCTAGAGTGAGTAAAACT
>NC_024316.1:19828339-19829964 GCF_000523025.1 Cynoglossus semilaevis | reverse complement strand
TGATGTTCAGATCACAACAAGTGATCCACGGATGGATGGATGGATGGATGGATGGTTGGATGGATGGTCCTAGTGCTGCTCCATCAACATCTGTCTTTCATGCTTCATCTTTTCCTGCAGATGATCTAAGGAGCTCAAACATGGGTTCATCTGATGACACAGAGAAAATGATCCAGCGCTTGAATGAAGAACTTCAAGAGGCCCAGGAGCGTGCAGATACAGAACGGCAGAAGAACGTGGAGCTAAAGGGTAACGTCTCCTCACATCCTCCTGTTAGTCCCTCAGACAGGGGGCGCTGTTCCTCACCTGTGATGCACTTCTACTCCTCAGGTCTCCTGGAAGAGGAGAGGAAAGACAACAGGCAGCAGGTGGAGGAATCTGCCAAACAGATCCAACATCTTCAAGGTTTTATGACAACATTTCAATTTGTTTTTGTTTTTTTTTGTTGTTAAATTGTAATTCTGGAGTCTGAGTAAAGTGTTCCATCGACCAGGTCAGCTGCAGCAGCTCCAGGATGAAGTGGACGCTTACAACAGCGCACGTGACGAGATTACATCACTGAAACACGCCCTGAAATCAGCTGCTGCAGATCGGGAACGCGACGTTAGCGCCCTGCAGGCCGACCTGGCAAACGCCTCCTCTGATCTGGACAAGTGGCGTCAGACGGCCAGTAAATATGAGCACGACGTGAAGAACCTGCCGTTGGCGTTTGAGCAGCAGAGCAAACAGTGGCAGAAAACGGCAGAAATACAAGGTAACACTTTGAACTGGTCACTAGTTAATTATCATTAACCTAAACCTGACCTGTGAATCTGACCTGTGGGCTGGCTCTGTACTGGTCACATGTAGAAATAATGTGAACAAAATGCACAAGAATAAACTGAAACCTCTATTTATAGTAAGATAGTTTGGCACGTTTGATGTCTGCCGCCATCTAGTGGCGTCAACTGCAATTGCAATTAATTTGTTCCATTGTATCAAACAGAAGTATTGACATCAGTCTTCATCAGACATCATCTGTTACCAGTGTTTGGTGGTCCCAGTGGCCGTATCTGGCCCGCGGGCCTTAGTTTGTCCAGGTCTAATCTAGAGTGAGTAAAACTGTGCACATGAGGCAGAGAGAGTTCACATCTGGATCCAACATCATCAGACCAAAGGCCTGTCCCTGATTAATCCTAACCCTGGATTATAATCTCTTTGTCCTCAGCTGGTGCACTGCAGTCTGTGCAGGAGGAGTGTTACGGCCTCCAGAAGGAGTGCGCTCTGCTGCGCTCTGAGAAGCAGGACCTGGTGAACAAGCAGCAGAAGGAGAAGAACGCTTTACAGAGTGAATGTGCTGCCCTCCGGAGGGACAAGGAGGAACTGCAGTCAGAGAGAGAAGCCACGGTTCAGAAACAGCATCAGCTGGAGAAGGAACTGAGCAGGTCAGTGAGCACAGCTGTAGCTGCTGCCCCCCCTCCCCCCGGGGGCAGAGGCAAGAGTGGGGGTGGAGGGGTCGGTCAGCAATCCTGTCATCTGTCTTGTTAAGAGATGTTTATATTTACCAGGATACAGGGGGGTCTCACCCCTCTGTCTCACCCCTCTGTCTCACCCGTGTCTCATCCCTCTGTCTCACCCCTGTGTCT
>NC_024316.1:19796287-19828307 GCF_000523025.1 Cynoglossus semilaevis | reverse complement strand
CCCTCTGTCTAACCCCTCTGTCTCACCTCAGTGTCACCCCTGTGTCTCACCCCTGTGTCACCCCTGTGTCTCACCCCTCTGTCTCACCCCTGTGTCTCACCCCTCTGTCTCACCTCAACTTGTTGTCACGGTTCACTCTTCTTCTGTGTTTCAGTTTAATTTCCCAGAATGCTGAGCTCAGCAGCAGCCTCAAATCTCTGGAAAGTTCCCAGCAGGAGTTGGAGAAGACACTGGTGACCCTACAGAACCAGTACCAGCAGGATAAGGTCAACTGGCAGAGCCAGCAGAGGGAGGCAGACGGTCACTGCCAGGCTCTGCAGAAAGAGGTCAGAACCGAGGTTCTACTCCTGCACCTTAGAACCTTCTGGTCCTGCACCTGTGATTCTCACACATCCAGAGAACTGTTGCTGTGACAGACGTCAGCTCAGAGTTCTGTTGAGCAGTGAGGTATCTGTTGTGTCTTGGTGCAGTTTGAGGAGGCGGAGAAGGAGCTGTCCACACTGAAGGAGAAGTGTGAGAAGATGGAGCAGGAGCAGCAGTCGCTGACGGAGGAGCTGGAGCAGTGTAAGGCCAACATGAAGGACATGGAGCAGAAGGAGACCACGGTGAGTGTTTGAACGCTCCTGATTCTTTTCTCCATGTTCTCCTCTCCGTGGAGCTCATCTTTCCTCCTCCTGTTGTAGAAACCCTGGATGATCTGGGGTCCGGTGGTGGCCGTGGCTCTGACCGCCGTCTTCGCCGCCACAGCGTCCCTTCTCTTCAGGAGTTAAAGTCGCTCACGGACGAACCACAGCCACTGAATCTGCTGCACTAAACCTGAAGACTGGCCCCATCGACCCCCGCTGCACCGGCTGTTAGAAGGTTTTGTCCTCGTCACTGTTTTAGGGTGTTGTCGTTTTTTAAGACGTGTTAATGAAAGAAAGAGGAAATAGTTTTTTGGTTGAAGAGTCTCAGAGAAAGTTGACTAAAAAGTGTTGAAGATGTGACGTAACCCTGAGTGTTCACGCAGTAATCCCACAGAAAAGTCAGACTTTTGTAATGATCACACCTGCAACGCTTCTATCCTGGGCAACAGCGCCCCCTTCTACGTGATGTTCCTAAAATCCACGTGTAGTAAATCAAATTTAGAGAAACAGGTTTTTGACACGTAATAAAGTCTAATTTACTTGAAAGTTTGAACTTGAAGTGTAACGAGTGATTGTAATGATCAAAAATAAACAAAAATACAAACAATTCTTTTCTTTTTTTTCTCACCCTGAGTTTTTAGATTTTGTTGTTGCCACGTCAGCTAATTAATCTACAATTAAACACGTGTTCTGTTAGGGAGGTAACGATCTGTTCTCATCGTGGAAATAAAAAAAGAATTGAACAGGATTTATCTGAAAACATCACCGTGTGTCGTCACGTCCCTACGTTCAGGTTCCCACATCATCAACGTGGTGTTTGTCAACTAATCTGTTGTTTGTCACAGACTGGAGTCAGTGAGCAGGAAGGTCATAAAGGTCACAGCAGGCCTGCAGCCCTCTGTGGACGCTCACTGATTCGTCCAGCGGCCCCGATGTTCCACTGTGACGAGAAACAATCAATGACTTTATCCAGAGCAGCGTCGTCTGTCAGGGCAGCTGCACACACACACACACACACACAGATGGATGCACATCAACCAACAGACAGAGAAAATGAGGTGAACTTGGTTTGACTGACGAGGACGGCAGCGTCTGATCAGTAAGTTTGAATATTTCTTTTTTAACGTTTCCACCTCGTTACAGACGACGTCGACGACGACAACACGGAGGAAGTAGTGAATTCTAGGGTCAAAACCAGAGACGTGTTGAAGAGCTCTCATCATCGTGTGTGTGTGTGTGTGTCACGGTTCCTTCAGGTGAGAGTTCATGATGGCTGCTGACGTGGACATGCTGAACCTGGTCGTCATCGCCGCGGCAACACTGGCCGTCCCTATTCTGGTGTTCATGGCGTCCTTCCTGCTGTGGCCCTCAGCTCTCATCAAAGTCTATTACTGGTGAGTCAGAACATCAGTGTCACCGATGATCAACAATGGTCTGACAGGAAGTCAACACCGGCTCCGTCTGTTTCCTTTTCTTCTTTTTTGTGGACTGTGATCAGAATTCAATATTTACTTGTGGAAAATTGACCCAGTAGGTGGCAGTATTGACTCAGATTCAGATCAGCTGGTAAAAACCAAAGAAGAAGAACGGCTGGAGATCAGCTGGTAAAAACCAAAGAAGAAGAAGAAGAACGGCTGGAGTGATTGTAGGGTTTAGTTAGCATGGTGCTAACACACTGCTAATGTCTGTGTTGGATTAGATTTAAATTTTTAAAAATCTGTAGTTTTGAATCATGGAAAGTGGCCTTTAAATGTCTAGCACCACCTACGGGTCAGAAATGGGGAACTACATGCTGATGTTCAGTAAAAACAACACAGGATAATAATAATAATCTTCATTCTTTATTTATGTATTTATTATTCTTCTACTGGTGGTCTGCAGGTACTGGAGGAGGACTCTGGGTCTGAAGGTCCGGTCTGCAGACTGTGCTGGTTATCGTTTCAGCTTCTCCTACAGAGGGAAACCTGACTTCAGACCCTCCATCCTGATGCTGCACAGTTTCTCTGGCCACAAGGACACGTGGCTCAGTCTGATCAAGGTCAGAGACAGAATCACACGCACGGTGACGCGTCACGTTAGCAGCTAGCTGTTCTCTGTCTTAAAGGGACAGGACGTGTGAAAACTGAACTCTGTCTTTGATTCAGTATCTGCCAAAACATCTGCACCTCGTGTGTGTGGACATGCCTGGCCACGAGGGAACCACACGCACCAACACAGAGGACTACTCTATTCCAGGACAGGTCAAGAGAATCCACCAGGTGGCGACAGACACGAGACACAGGTGGCTAGGGGACGGAGTTTGGTACTTTTGGTTCATAAATCATGTTTTTCTCTCTGATTCGTCTCAGTTTGTGGAAACCGTTCGATTGAACAGGAAACCCTTCCACCTGGTGGGAACCTCCATGGGGGGCAACGTGGCCGGGGTGTACGCAGCCTGCTACCCATCAGACATCTGTAGCATCACTCTGATCTGCCCCGATGGTCAGTCACCTTTGTTAGTGTGTGTGTGTGTGTGTGTGTGTGTGAGATCATCGTTGTAAAGTGTGACCTTTACCTGGGCAGGTGTCAGACATCCCTGTGAGACCAAGTTTGACAACCACCTGCAGGACCTGGAGCAGAGCAACTTCACCCTGAACATCCCTCTGATCCCCACCACACCTGAGGAGATGGAGGACATGTTCAGACTGTGTTCCCACGTCCGCTTCAGGATCCCTCAGCAGGTCAGGACAGATCTGAAGGATCCACCACCACCGTGTGCTACAATTATAAAAATAAAAATAAAAATCAGCCCTTCTTTGATTTGACACATGGTTCTCCCTGAACCTTCAGATTCTCCAGGGTCTGCTGGATGTTCGTCAGCCACACAACACTTTTTATCAGGACGGTGAGTTCACGGTAACAGAACGGTTCCACTCATGTTCCCCTGTGGGCGTCATGGACCAATCGGTGACTGTGTTTTTCTCATTAGTGTTCATGGAGATTATTGGTGAGAAATCCAGGTTTGCTCTACAGGATCATTTACATCTGATCACAGCGCCCCTACAGGTGATATGGGGAAAACAAGACCAGGTAACTGCAGCCGTGGGTCGCTTCACTGACGTCACTTAATGAATACAAATGATTTATACATTTATGGGGTTGGTGCAGTTTCAATCCCAGTAGTCACCAGGCGAGGGCAGAGTTTCTTCAGTTTACCACACAGTCACATAGAAGAACACCATACAGAAACACTGGGAGTCAAACCAGCAACCTCATTGTCTTCTTGCTGTAAAATAAAGAAACATGGGACTTTCCGTCCAGGTGGTGGATGTGTCTGGAGCTGCGGTCATTGCGGAGGTGGTGCCTGGTTGTAGACTGGACCTCCTGGAGAACTGTGGTCACTCCGTGGTCATGGAGCGGCCCTGTCGCACGGCCAAGCTGATCCTGGAGTTTGTCATCGACCAGCAGGAGAAGAGGGGCAGCGCCAAGAAGTCGTCCTGACGGAGTCACAGACCTCACGTCCTAACTCTGGACCTGGTGCCACGTCTTGAGCCACCTTGTTATTCTGACTTCACATTACATTAAAGGCATATTTCAAATATGTTCAAAACATTTTGGTCTTTTATTTAACCATACATATACAGGAAGTCACGGTGAGACCCAAGATCTGGTTCTCAGGAGATAAACCAGGTGAACCAGGTGATGAACAAACAACAATTAGTTGGAGGTAACCATGACAACAATACTGGAAAATGTTTTTCTCTGTTTACTTTGCACAGTTCATGTTCTTGCAGTTATATTTAGTATAAATCTGTAAAGGGGCCACGGACCACCTCTTTAACAATTAAAGAAGTGGACTAGTTTTATGTGCTCTATGTGTTTAAGTTACACTGACGTGTGTCTGGTTGGATTCTCACAGATGTGTCTGTGGTTGACGCAGCAGCAGTACCGACACTACTTTCTCCTCCTCCTCAGTTTTTTGCCGCAGCCTGGATTCGAGCAGAAACCCCGGTGAAAGCAGCAGCCGACGTTGATGGACCTCCGTCTGCACCGCTGAAAACTGTGTCGCTGCTGCGGGGAAACATCAGCTGAAGCTCGACAGACTGAACAGGTGAGGTCCAGGTGAAGGTCTGTAGCTGCTGTTGACGTATTTATTATTAATGAACAGCGTGAACCTGAGAGCAGCGGGATAGCTCAAACTCGTAGCCACATTAGCATACCAGCTAGCGCCAAGCAAACAGTCCACGACAAGCGTTCAGGACAATTTTTATTTAGCGTCATCCCAGAGTTCATTGCGTTGACATCAAATGTACACACATCAGTGTTTGGTGAAGGTATTTTCCTCGATAAACGCAAGAAGACGACGTTTATATTGACTGAGCTCCGGCTGCGTTAGCCTCGGTCGTTAGCCTACAGTGGGTGACCGCCGCTGCTGCAGCTGCTAATGTCTGCAGGTCGTCGTCATCACCGAGTCACATCAGTGATAGTTTCACTTTCCGTGAAGCGCTGAAGTATTGAACACGTGACTGAAACAACAGTTGTCAGAGAAAGAACCGAGATCACGTGAACATGTGGCTTTTGCTTCTCTTTTTGTTCACTGTGATGTCGGACTGACTGATGGGTAGAAACTGTAGGAACACGAGTCTGAAGACTGATGTCGGGCCGACAAGTCCGTGTCAGTCTGGCCACATCACCAAGTCCACGTCAAGTCTCACGTGTTTATCTGTTGTAAAGACGTGAGACTTCTGCTATTATTCATCTGTTACATCTATTACAGTTTAGTTTAGTGTTATATATATATTTGTAGTTAATGTACAAAATGTAATATATGTAATAAGCAGTAACTGAATGTTCCCAAAATCACACTGGTTGGAAACTGTGTGAATTAGATGTTTTAAATTGACTGTAGATGTGACCGACTCTGTGACCGACTGAGATGTTTTAAATTGACTGTAGATGTGACTCTGTGACCGACTGGAGAAGGGTCAAAGGTCAGGCTAAATGTAAGATTTGGAAACCATGTGTTTGGGATGCAGAATGTGGAACACAGGCATGACTGGAGTGGGCTGCAGCTCAGAAACATCACACATCAGACATGACACCAGGGGTCAGCAGAGTCCTCGAAGGCAACATTAAACACAAATATGAAAAAAACAATTGTTTTGGTCACAGGTGAATCTGAAGTCGTCCAGACCAGTTCATCTGTTTGGTTCTGACCAGGTGGATTTGGTTCTACAAATGGATAATGGAGCCTGGGGCCATAGGGTAAGACATGGACACAAACTGTGAATGGACTCCGTCACATAGAAACATCTCATTTATTGACTAATTAAACCAAATTCACAAGAGATTTGAATTAGAGATGTATTGATACACTCAACTCACCGTACGATATTATCATATTGTTGTTCAAACTAAAGAGGAATCTCCACCTTAGAAACACTTGGTGATTTCATAGAACCCATGACCACCTTATATCTTCTCCTCTGATCCAGATGACCACTCCTGTCACCCTGAATGTGGGAGGCCACCTGTACACCACCAGTCTGTCCACCCTGCAGCGCTATCCAGACTCCATGCTGGGGGCCATGTTCAGGGGAGACTTCCCCACCACCCGGGATTCCCAGGGAAATTATTTCATCGACCGCGATGGGACTCTTTTCCGGTACATCCTGAACTTCCTGCGCACGTCCGAGCTCACCCTCCCCATGGACTTCACGGAGACGGACCTCCTGAGAAAAGAGGCAGACTTCTATCAGATCCAACCTTTGATCCAGTGCCTGAACGACCCCAAGCCTTTGTACCCCCCCGACATATTTGAGCAGGTGGTGGAGCTCTCCAGTACACGGAAACTGTCCAAATACTCCAACCCGGTGGCGGTGATTATCACGCAGCTGACCATCACCACAAAAGTGCACGCCCTGCTGGAAGGCATTTCCAACAACTTCACCAAGTGGAACAAACACATGATGGACACCAGAGACTGCCAGGTGTCCTTCACCTTTGGACCATGTGACTACCATCAGGAGGTGTCCCTCAGGGTTCACCTCATGGACTACATCATGAAGCAGGGCTTCACCATCAGGAACACTCGTGTGCATCACATGAGCGAGCGTGCGAACGAGAACACGGTGGAGCACCACTGGACGTTCTGTCGACCAGCTCACAAAGTTGAAGATTGACGTCGTGCATCATATTAGTATAAATGTTTTTAGACTTTTTTACATCAGTGATGTCGTGTTCAGTGTCTGATACTTTCAACTACTTATTTCACTATGTTTCATTTGTGAAACCTTTAGCGTCCCGGCTAATGTGGTTTCTCTGTAATCAGCTCTGCTCTCAGTGGTTTGGTTCATTACTCTCTAAATGAAAGCGACCTTTGTCCCAGACATCACCGTCCACTCTGAGCAGCGAGGACAAACACACAATTAATTCAAGAGTTTCAACAGCGTTATCACCATCTCACTGTTGTATTCCACCACAAACTCAACTCCAATAATGTCCATGAAAAAATATTTTATTCATAGCTTTTAACTATTTTAATGTTTTTATTTTATTTTTTTATTTACTACAAAACATTTTAATAAAGTGAAACGTTATTATTAATTCTTACCTTTGAAGTGTAGATAATTGAATACTACAAAACATTTTAATAAAGTGAAACATTATTATTAATTCTTACCTTTGATGGAACTGTGTAGATAATTGAAGAAACAGGATGTGGTTCAAATACTTGTACTTTATAAACAAAACCACCAAGTGCATTCATTTGCATTTTTTTTAAAACCCTGATAAAGATGAATTATTCATCAATAATCACGTGTGTCTCTCTGCTTCTTGTTATAAATGTGGTGCTGTCGCTGTTACCTGTGTCTGTGCTGTTTATGCACGTGTGTTTGTGTTGTGACGTCACACTGTCCCTTTAGGAGTCAAAAGTAGTGTTCCCTCCTCCCAGAAACAATAAAAACTCTTCTCCTTCATTGAATTCTTTTCCTCTGTTTTCAGTCTGTTGTTGATTCGTGTAGTTTTACCTGAAGTTAAAAAGGGAGATGTGTTTTTTTTAATTTAAACGTTTTTTAAATTAAGAAGCCTATTCTTAACATTAGAGAAAATATTATAATAATAAAATAATTGAATTTTTAGTAAATAATTATTTCGTAAACATTTTAAAAAGCCAGTAAACAAACTACCGATCGGACCGGAACTTAGATTTCCAACTCAGTCCTAAATCCGGTGCGCAGCCTGGCCAAGCTTCCGGGTGTGCTTGTTTTGAACAACGTTCTGTCCCGTCTAAGCCTCGTTCTTTATTTCCCAGAACACCCCACCCATTCGCTTTGTTTTACACGTGACTATAAACTGTAAACGAGACCCTAAACGAGCGCCACCGGCACTCCGATCTGTCATGTAACATTTTCAAAGGACACGGTAAAATACCGCGTGTCCGCGCTCGTCACCGTAACCTCTAAAGCCGTTTAAACACAGGACCGTTACTGACAGTCTGCTAGCTGCTAGCTAGGATGTTTCATCGCAGTAAAAACCTAAAATATTTGCTCAACCTTGTCCCGGGTAAAAGTAGCCTGGGGACATACCGGTTTCTCCCGATCTTCTTCTGCATTGGAGGAGTCATGGAGTGGATCATGATCAACGTCAGGGTCGGAAAAGAGACGTTCTGTGAGTAAACAGTCGTCATTCACGTGTCTGTTTCACACGAGGATACTTGTTAATACTTGTTAATATTTGTTAATACTTGTTCATTTCCATGAGGAGTTCGTTTCAGTGATGTCATTCTGATTCTGTGACCCGTGTCATTGGATGAAGGACAGTGTTTGTTTGTCTCATCAGTCTGTTCTAAATGTGATTATTTTAGCTCATCTCTTATGTCTCTCTGCCTCCTTCCCCCTCTCTCTCCACAGATGACGTATACCGGCGTAAAAAGTCGGAGAGAGAATACCAGCAGAGGATCACGGATGGACTGGTTGAACCAGCAGCCAAGTGACCACTGGTCTCAGTGGACACGGACTCGCGTGTGTATTCAGACACACCCACAGAACTGGAGCGTGTGTGGATTGTGTGACGTCAACAACAAGCGTCAGTGATGGAGAACTCTCTTCCAACATGCAGCTTTTATTGTTTATATGGTGTAAAAACAGACACAGCAGTAATAATAACAGTGAACGTTGAAGAGAAAGAGTGGAAAAAACAAAACAATAGTGCGTTTGTTCATACTTGGACATTAGTTTGGCAAAAAAAAAAAAAATCATCAAGTCTAAAACAAATGCCCTAGACCATTGTTTCCCAAAGACTGGGTCGCAACCCTCAGGTGGGTCGCAAGAGTTTTTTTTTTGGGTCGTCTTGCATCATGCTTCCCAGGAGTTTACGAATAATGTCTATCGACTTGGGTCACGAAGGTTTGTGACTTTTAAAATATGGGTCCCCAGAAAAAAACAGTTTGTGAAACACTGGTTTAGACCAGATAAGATAACAGGACTGGGTGGTTACTCCAGGACCTGGTACTGTGAGACCTGGTGTTTATACCTGACGCTCCGTCGCTCAAATACTGCCTGTTTAAACTACACTGTAGATGTACATATACAGAGCTAACTTATAAACTGTGCTTGGTTAATAGTTCTGTTCTCCGTCCGTACCGTTGACCGCCTCCCGCCTGGACCTGCGGTCCCTTCAGTTGTACCAGCCCACGGGCAGCGTCTCCAGACAGATGAAGCTGTTGGGGTGCTGCCACAGCTGCAGGGGGTTCCCGTCCAGCCTCACCTCGTCCATGTTGCTCCGAATGTAGTGACTGTTGTTGCCTTTGCAGAAGGTCTGGTCTGATATCGAGGCGATCCTGTTGTTCTGTGGGCAGACGGACAGGCGGTCAGAGAGGAGTGGCCGGTTCCACCGTCCGTTCTGTTGAGCTGAGGATTCAACTCACGTGCAGGTGAACCACGTGAAGAGACTCTGGGAGCTGAGGCACGGCCGTCAGCTCGTTGTTCCCCAGGTACAGATAGGCCAGTTTTGTGAGTTTCTGCAACAACCAATCAAACTGCTGCGTCATCTTTTGTTTTCAAACTGAACCGATGTTTTAAACCTGGTAATAACACGGTGTTTTAGCCCCAGGTCCAGATGTTCTGGTTGGGTGTGTTTAATCACTGGAACTTTAATGACTCAAAAACAGAAGATCATTCTCAACCACACTACACTGTAGAAGAGGCTGCTGGTTGAAAACCTCCAACGACCGAGGACGGCTGAAACTTTTCACTGTTGTTGAGAATGATCTTCTGCTTCTTCTGTTCGTTCACCCGGTGCAGCAGTTGTCAGATGATATAATAATAATAAAAATTAATTTCATTTTTCCTAAAATGGGGACATTTACAGTGTGAGTCTTTGCAGCCAACACTGGCTGCCACAGGAGGCGCCATTATTAGGTTTGTGTCAAGAATCTGGTGATACGGTAGGTGTTGATATGTTGAGTATGGATGCAGATCTGGCAACCCCTCAGCCTGTCCAGTGACCTCACCTTAAAGGCCGTGGCCCTCACGCCCTGAGTCCTCAGCCGGTTGAGGTTGGCGTTGAACAGAGTCAGGCCGGTGGGGAGCGTTGGCAGTTTGGTCAGTCTGTTCTCAGCCAGACTCAGCTCCTCCAGATGAAGGAGTTTGGAGAACGCTGCGTCATCGATCTCAGAAATAAGGTTGGAACTCAGGTCGATTCTTCTTAATGTGACTGAAAAGGTAGAAGGTGGAGAGGAACGGGTGAAAACGGCTCTGCAGGAGAATCTGTTCAAATTTAAGTCCAGAATATTTACTCATGTCGGCAAAGTCCTTATTGTGTATTTTTGTGATCTTGTTAAATCGGGCGTAAAGATAGGCCGTCTCCTTGGGCAGCGCCGGGACGGCGGTCATGTCAGGGGTCACTTCCTCACAGTAGACCGATCCAGTCAGGCAGACACACAGCAGACACGTGGGCAGCTCTGAAACGACAGCACCTGGAGTTTCATCTTTGCTTTGTTCCTAATTTTCTGTTCTGTTCTAAAGGGTCTTCCTCAGTGGTTCTCAAACTGTGGTACACGTCCCCCCCATGGATCTGTGGGCTGCCTGTAGTGGTTCATGATGTAATGAACACAGTGGAGTAAAAACCTCCAGACCACTGCAGCGTTGGCTCCAAACTGGAGCTCTGAAGAATGAAGTGGGAAAAGAGCCGGAATGTTCTCTGTTGTGTGTTTGTGAGTGTGTGTGTGTGAGTGTGTGTGTGTGAGAGTTGGGTGTAGACTGGTTTTTGATTTGGCCTCGTCCTCCGTGGACTTCCTCTGTCCGTAGTTTGACTAATATCCATCAGATCTGAGCGTCCGTACAGAACCTGTAAATTCTGTCATTAAAGTTGGGCCAGACTCTGTGTGTAAGTTTGAGAACCACTGCTCTGATTGGTCCCACAGATGGAACTGGACACGTGACCAACCTCCTATTGCATAACAGCTAATTCACAAAAATGTGAAAACAGGCATTAGAAACTGTGAAACCGTCTCTCGGCTGAAATCAAACTGGTTACCGTGGCTCGTCTGACTGGCTGGCTCTGAACTCTGAGGAACGTCCTGAGCTGGAGAACGATTGATGCCTGTCTGCAGAGAAATCACAGAAATGTTCAGTCGCAGCAGCAGCAGCAGCTCCGACCTGCTCTCCTGCCTCAGCCTCAGTCCCAGTTCTTACCTTCGACCTCCTCGGGTGCACGCGCTCGTCCTTGGCTGCAGATAGAAACATCCATGGGAGCAGCAGAGACGTGAGAATTAAAGTCCTTAATTGCATCATGGTGCCTGGGAGGAGGCAGAGCGTGTGTTTCTGCACGGCTGGAATCAGAGGTACAAGTGAGAAAGAAAATTTTCCATTCAGTTTTTATATAGCTGCCAATACACGGCTGAGTAAGTCAAGGAACCAGACGTTAACTCAATATGTGCTGCTTGTGTTTCATGTGGACTTCTCTGAGGTGAGACAAACCACCGTCCTGATGGAAACAGACTCTAAATTCACAGACGAAGACCAACGTCTCCATCACAACAACAACATCAACACAAACATACTGCACCTCCTACAGCTGTGTCCTGTGTATGTACCCCATCTGTGAACCGGGGGCAGTGGGCTGCTCTCCGCTGCCCCCTGGGTGCAGGAGCTCCGTCCTTCAGCCATGGAGCTGCAGGCTGAAGAAGTTAAAAATGTTGGACTGAACATTAATGACAAGGACCAGAAGTGTGGGACGTCTGAGCCAAACTGGCCCGGAGTCCAGGAGTCAGTGATGGATTCAATGTGTTATCAGTTGGACAAGGACGGACGCTGAGACACTGAAGACATGATTAGTGACCACTTCCTGTTGTTGTCAATGGTTCTAATAAGATGAAGTTGGTTACAGTTGGCTGTACGACCTGTGTGTGTGTGTAGTAGTATTCCTATGTTGAAGTGAATACAAGGTGAAAGCTGGCTCTGAGCTCACTTCCAAAAGAATGTTTTCCCTGGAAAAACCATCGTAGACTCAGGTTCCTGTAACTGGTGGCAGAAAAAAAACAACCTTTCTGGACTGAACTGCCAAAGCAAGCAGTGGACTGGAAAAAGAAACCTGTGTGTGAGGCTGTTCCTAATGTGTTCTTAAAGGGGAAGTGTTCGCTGTTTACTTCAGTTGTTATGGTTGAATATTAAGTGTATAATTATTATTATTTAATCTTTTCTTCTTCTTTTTTGGAGTGTCAGCAGGAGGCATGTTGCCCCCCCCCTCCCCCCGGTCTAAAGGTGGGACGACATCAAAGTCTTGTATCGTTCACAAATACCAGTATGTTTTTAATTAAGTTATTTTGTAAACTAGATCAAAACATTTTTTACCACCAAAATAAAACTTTAGGCTACGACTGATTTTCCATTGAAAACAAGGGATGATGTTTCAACAGAGAATGTATGATTTTACTATTAGCATGTTAGCACTGTGCTAGTACAGCAGACGGTGTTGTAGGGTTGCTGTTACAGATGTTATGGTTGGGCCAGGCTAACACTGCTAACTACCTTAGCCTAGCCGTGTCTTTTAGCTGTCCTGTCTCTACAGTACATGTGACCCAGCTCAGGGTCATCCAACCCCCCAGGTCTCCATGAGTCTGAATTTTATGATTTATCTTTAGGCAATTCAGTTGTTTTATTTATGTAGCGATTAAACTAAGACTAGCTCTAAATATATAGTTGTCTTTATTTAAATAACAGTCCAACAACAACCTGTGCTGCTGACACATGTAGACAGAAGAGTGAGTGAATCCACTGTTGTCATGTTTGTGTTTCAGAAGCTTTAGCTGGAACACATCAAAGGACACGTCTTTCTGTGTGCACTTCAAAGGTTACCTCACACTTATCTCTAATAACACGGGAAACAATATCAATGGAGAAGAGGAGCCGTCGGACAGAAAGGCATTTGAATATTACAGACGTCGTCACATCAGTCGCCCACAGACACAGCAGCTAACCTGGGCTGAACGCTGTGTAGAAACAGATGATAACCATCACTGTGTAAACGTCACATCTAAAAAGGTACAGCGTCAGAAGTGGAGGGTGAACAGTGGTGTTCATGTTGTATAACGGACATTTTGTAATTCATACATTTGTATGAATAGACGTGTTGTAAAAACTCAGTCAGTTTAACTTCTGAGCACCTGTGTTCGTCTGTGCTGGTCCGTAGACCTGAGCAGTCATTCAAATCCACTCGTATTTTCAGTGAAAGTGAAGTGTCGGTTTAAAAATATCATTGTGTGTCACTGAGCACAGAACGAGGACTGCGTTCGTCAACACGGAGGGAAGAGGAAACAAGTGCCTGTGTAGCGGAAGTGGTACTGCCCAGAACGATACGCTGACCCTACGGAGGACGGAGGCTGCATCGTCCAGAGAGAGACAGCGATAAAATCTCGACTGAACGTCGCCCTTATTGTAAGTATAGTGGCAACGCAGTTCGAGACGGTGTTATATAGAAGCCGTACGACATTCCCATTTCGACACTGTATTGGCCTTGACAGCGTGTTGGCTCGAAAACGGTATGGAACCCGCCGCGCTAACGGTGCAGCTCGGTATTAGCTGGTGGCTAACTAGCTATCGATAGCGGATTCCATGACACTTTGTTCTGACAGGCTCTGCTGCAGGGCCCGGCCGTCGCTCAGCGGTTAATAGGAAGAAAGTCGTCGTTCAATAAACAGAAGCTGTTTGGTATTTATATTTCATTTCCAAACGACATATTTTGTCTCCATATTTTCTCCGACCGTGCTTTATTACATGAAAGTTTAGCTTTACGTGAGCTGGCCTAGCCTGGTCCGTTATACAGCGGGAGAGACCCGTCGGACAAGAGCGGCTGAATGGCTACTAGCCGCTTGGCTATTTGTTATCATATTAATAAATACAATAAGATACAATAACAGCAATCGTTGCGTCAGATTAAATGTTAGTAAAACAATATTTTACGGTTTCGATTATTGTTGTGAAAACGATAACGTTTAGCATCTCTGAGCCTAGCATCAGGGGCGAGGGCATTACAGTCTGACCCGGGATGGCTTAGTCCGCTGCCGCAACCACCCGGGATGAAAAGGCGTTACTTAATTTCACACTGTTATCGTCTCACACCGTGTGAAGGCGAATTGGATTCGCTCCTCTGTCATCCCGACCTGGGTCCGACTGTGTAGTAGACGGGATCGGTGCATCACTCCTAGCTAGCAGTTAGCCTTTAGCAGGCGATGTGAATGGTTGACCCAGTTGCCTGTGGGCCCAGTTCGTAGCGGCTCGATTTCGATTAGATCAACCAATAAATGTAGAAAAAAACAACGTTACCATTTATTTGAGCCCATGTAATAATCACATTTGACATCAGTATGTCAATAAATAGCGTTTAATTATTAATATCTTTCTGCTTTGTCTTACGCTGCGGTATGACAGAATAATTTATTATAATGCAGACGGAATATATACAGAGATCAACTCCATGAAATAGACTGAATTTGAATCTATTATTACAGAATGAAAAAACAGTTTATTCTGTATTTGATTATTTCAGTCGAAGTTTATATTGACTGATTTAATCAAATGTTTTCAAATAAATAAATTCAAACTTTTGCAGACTGTTCCAAATGAGCAACAGAATATAATTCTGAGGACTGTATGAGGAACATGTGACGTGGATGTATTGTGATGCGGACAAAGATCCTCTAATGACTCCACATAATTGGTTATTGATTACTGTTGATCATGTGATGATAATAAAGAATTGGCTTCTCATTCTTCCATGAGCTGAACACAGCAGCCCGGCTGAGGAACTTTGAATAAACACGTATTAATGACAGTCGTCTACATTTGTAGTTTTTTTGTCTTGTTTTTTTCCCAACATTATGGAAGAAATTCACAGTAAAGAACTGACCGCGCTCTGTTTTGCCACGGTGTGTGATGTCATTGTACACTGTCAGCTGCACAGTAAGTATATATTTGGTTACATTTACAAAGTGTCTTCTGTTTCTCTTCATCAGGTTAGAAAATGGAAAAGAATGATCTGGTACAGAAAGCCAAGCTTGCTGAGCAGGCTGAGCGTTACGACGACATGGCCGCCGCCATGAAGTCGGTGACGGAGCAGGGAGGTGACCTGTCGAACGAGGACCGCAACCTTCTGTCTGTTGCCTACAAGAATGTGGTGGGAGCACGCCGCTCATCTTGGCGCGTCATCTCCAGCATCGAGCAGAAGTCCGAAGGCAACGAGAAGAAATCTGCGATGGCGCGTGAATACCGGGAGAAGATCGAGTGTGAGCTGCAGGAAATCTGCAACGATGTGCTGGTAAGGCCGTCTCGTCTGGTGTTGTCTGTCAAACAGGTCGCAGGTATCACCTGTAAAGTCCAGGGTTTTAGTATTTTATTATGTTCATCAAAAAAACGTTCATTTTAGTATTTTATTATGTTCATCAAAAAACCGTTCACTAGTATTTTATTATGTTCATCAAAAAAAAAAACGTTCATGTCTTTAGGGCCTACTGGACAACCATCTAATCGCTAATGCGGTAAACCACGAAAGCAAGGTGTTCTACCTGAAAATGAAAGGAGACTATTACAGATACCTGTCTGAGGTGGCATCTGGGGACTCTAAGAAGGGTAAGTGACGACTTCCGTGTTAGAGCAGGTTTCCCAGAATCCTTCTTTACGTCAACGTTGGCATGTTTGATGTGATAATGGATTTTCAATGTCGTGATTTGCTTTTACAGATACAGTGGACAACTCCCAGCAGGCCTATCAGCAAGCGTTTGAGATTAGCAAGGCGGACATGCAGCCCACACACCCCATAAGGCTCGGTCTGGCCCTCAACTTCTCCGTCTTTTACTATGAAATCCTCAACAACCCTGACAAGGCCTGCAGCTTGGCTAAAACGGTACGACCTGGAGTCTGACTTCAGCGTAACATTTTAAGTCCACACAGAACGGTGTCGGCCCGACTCAACGGACTGCACTTTGACTTTTTTTTTGTGTGTTTTCAGGCATTTGATGAAGCCATTGCTGAACTTGACACTTTGAATGAAGAGTCCTACAAAGACAGCACCCTGATCATGCAACTACTAAGGGACAACCTGACTGTGAGTGTTGAAGCACGTGCTGTTCAAATGTCTCTGTTGACTGAGGCCTGTTCCTAACGCTGCTCCCTGTCTTCTGTCCTCAGCTGTGGACATCAGAAAACCAGGCAGATGAGGCAGAGACCGGAGATGGAGAAAACTAAAGATATTGCACTGTTTATCCACCTCCACTCGTATCTTAAACACAGACAGCTTATATACATCCCTCTCCACTGCATTGGCCCCTCCCACTTCTGTATGACAAGCAGCCTGAATTGCTCCTGACCAAGTAGTTTCTCACCTCTCGGTTCACTCCGAGGTGACAGGGTCATTTTCAGTTGTTAGCAAATTCAGCCACTCTGTGTAAACATGTTCAGTTGATTAGTGCGTCCATGTTGCTGTTGTGTTTGTCGGCTACTCGTGTCAGTCTGTGTGCCGTGACTGATTTAAGTGTGAACGAGGGGGCGAGGGAGGGAGGGGGGTGTTGTGAATTTAATTGCCCTTTCAAATTTCATTGTTCTCAATCCGGTTTATTGTTTACTCCCCTTCCCATTTGTGTTACTTTTCTTATTTGTGATTCCTGGTGACATTTCCAGGTCTTATTGTACGGTAATTGAACCTGCAGTCGATTTCCACCAAACACTGTGATGTAGGCGTTCCTTCTGTTTCACACCTCAATTCAGATTTGTGTTGAAATTCTTCCAGACATGCAAACAATCCTGTATTCATCTAACTGCAATTCTGCTGAGAGCTCATACAGAACAGGGACGGCTGTATTGTGACACTGACATCTGGCTGTGTTGCTTCTTGTTCTAAAGTACAAATTCAGAGTTTGAAAGTCCACCATCCCACAAGACATTCCACATTATTTGGCTTTTAAAAAGGCAGTGCTGCTTTGGTGTGTGTGTGGGGGGGGGTTGAGTGTGTGCGAGTGTGTGTGTGTATGTGGTAATTTTTAAGACTAATGAGTTGTTGTTCTAGTTGTACTCACTGTTCAGGTGCTGTTTGTTTTTCCTACAGTGGAAGTTGTATGTGCGTAAATTTGGTTTTGGATTTGTTTTGCAAGACTGACTATCATGTGTTAGTAAAACCTGAAGTAACCTTTTTAATGATGTTCAATGAAAATGTCTTTCTCATATACTGTTCCCATCCTGCCTGCAAACTCCTCTTCCTCTTCCTCCTCCTCCTCCTCCTCCTCAAAGCGGTTGTTTTATCCCCCTAAAAAAAAAAAGTTGTGCCTGGCTTTTCTCTTGCAGCCTTTGTTTCCTTTAGGTGGCAGCAGCATCTGCTCATGTCCTAGAAAACTAAACACAAACAAGTTAGACTAGACCAAGTCCATACTGGTCAACGTTGATCCAACTTTTGCTTCACTGCTACAGTTGTGGGTTTAAAAAAAAAAGAGTCAACTCTCGTATATAGAAATTGGCGTTTGGAAGAAGCTCAGTGTCACAGTACCACGTATCACCACTACATTCCACATATTGTAGTTGAAGGCATCATTCCATGTTATAGCTGACAGTCTCTTTTCAATGCTCCAAAATTGAAGAATCTTCTGTTTAAAAAAAAAAGGTTATTAAAATGATGGCAGTTTTATCATTATGCTTGATGACAACGCAGTTAGTGAATGTGGAACGAAGCCTGTCTGTATATCAGGTATTTACTTGCTTTGTTTTTACTGACAAGTCTTATGGCTAAAATTCGCTTCTGTAACAGTCTATTACCCAGTGCACACATGTGGTTGTGAAAATTTAGATTAGTACTGAAAAAGCAATGAAGAAATGGAGATAAACAATGGTTGGTGTAATTCTAGCTTTGTGTTTATGTATCTTTAAAACCGTTCTAGTTTAACTATACATGTAAGAAATAGGAAAGTGTCAAAGACCATTCAGTGAAATAAAATTTTCGTTTTAAGATATGTCACGTCTGCTTCTGTTTTCACCTCTAACGTACAAGTCTGGTTCTCTGTTTTTACTTTAAAAACATGAAAACATAAAAGGCTGCAAATAAGGAGAGGCTACACACACACACACACACACATATATATATATATATATATATACACATATACAGTACCTAAGACTGAAAACAGAAATATATTTTATTTTCATCACAAAGAACATACACCACATTCACCACCAGAGGGAGCCCAAGGACTCCCAGTGGTAACGTATACAACAGTTTGTGAACAACTGGTACAGTATATTGTGTTATTTTTTTAAGTGAATGATCCTTAACATTTTTGACCAATGTATTTTTTTTAAAGTTTAAACTTGTGCTGTTGTTTTTTTTGATACATTGTGAAAATACTATCGCTCTCTAAAAAGTAACAATTATTAAAATAAAGTATCTGTTCAAAGTATCTCTTCATACAGAAGCACCGGGGAAATACTTCCAAACTGCGGTCTATAATATCTGAGGGTCTATCTTTTGTTGCGGAGGGACACTGCTCCCGTGACTCCATCATCATGATTGAAGTTGTGGGGCCGAGAGCTGCAGGTGTTCCACGGTCACAATTAAAGAAAAACTTGGCGACATGCTGGAGGTGAAGGCGGTTCACACGGAGTTCGCACGCTGACGCCCCGGTCATTTAAAAGCTGTAAGTAAACATTTCACCACGTTCACATTTTCGACTTTTTATCGGTTGTGGTCGAGGCTACGTTCACTTGAACTCGGTGTAGTAGTTCTGTGTTAAACAGCTTCACTGTGTTGATTGAATAATAACATCTCCTGGAATGTTAGTGGAATCGACGGTTTTATCCTGTAAAGTCACTCGGTCAGTTCAACTAGCGTTAGCTTAAACGTGAACATGTTTGTTCTCAACATCAAGTTTGGCCCAACGTCAGACAAACGTTGTTTGTTTCCCAGAAAGTTCCAGTAGTTTCCCGCTTGTTGACACTTTTATTGACAGTTTTTTTCATCCTTTCATAAATTAAATTTCCCAGAATCAAGAGTGAACAAACGAGAGCGCGCACACGAAGCACAATCTGTGGACGTCTGACCGTAGCGCGCGCACGAAGGAGGGAAGGTGATTTTTACCTGCCTGTTCAGAGAGAGAGAGCATCTGATTGGTCGGTCTAAGTAGACCAATCAGCTCACCGTGTGAGCGGCCTTTGTTTGTTGTATAACGGACCAATCAGTCAGTCCAGGAAACTCACTGTCGCCTCCTTCTTTTAAGTAACTTTTTTTTGTGTCATCGCTGTGTGACGTCAAAGCTTCGGTTTTTACAGAAACATCCGGCGGTGAACAGTGACGTCACTGAAACCGGAATCCCTGTAGGGGGTAGGCAGTTGTTTTCAGTTTGTTCCTCTTCTCCTCCTGGTTCTGAACAGCAGTGAATGTTTGTGTTTCTGTTCGTGTGAACGTCTGCAGATTAACATACACCTCTCGTTTTGTTTGTTTGTTTGTTTGTTTGTTTGTTTGTTTGTTTTGTGACGCAGCTGTGAGTCAGGATGAACAGCGGGCTGGCCTATCCTCTGGCCTCTCTGTACGTAGGAGACCTGCACGCTGACGTCACCGAGGCCATGCTGTACCAGAAGTTCTCTGCTGCTGGACCCATCATGTCCATCCGTGTGTGCAGAGACATCATCACACGCAGGTCTCTGGGATATGCCTACATAAACTTTCAGCAGCCCGCTGATGGTGAGGTCAAAGGTCACACGTACATTTGTTACACAAACATCTGCGTTTGCTTGTCTGTTTTTTTTTCTACCCACAGAAACGACAGTCACACAGTTGAACAGTAATTTGTCTTTTTTTTTTTTCTCCGTGTTGTTTCAGCGGAGTGCGCTCTGGATACGATGAACTACGACGTCCTCAAAGGTCGACCAATTAGAATAATGTGGTCACAGCGAGACCCCGGACTGAGGAAGTCTGGTGTGGGCAACATCTTCATCAAGAATATTGACGAGTCCATTGACAACAAGGCCCTGTATGACACCTTCTCAGCCTTTGGAAATATTCTATCCTGTAAGGTTAGTCGGCCGACGGCGTTTGACACAGAAAAACCCTCTCATGTATAATTATATATTTTCACAGAAAATCTGCCTCTGTGTGTGACAGTCGTATAAACAGTTGTTGTTCTGTAGGTGGTCTGTGATGAAAACGGGTCCAAAGGCTACGGGTTTGTCCATTTTGAGACCCAGCAGGCCGCCAACCGCGCCATCGAGACCATGAACGGGATGCTGCTCAATGACAGGAAAGTGTGAGTGGATCAAACCTCGGACAACGACCGCAACGAGACGTGGAAATATTTACACTCTTATTTCTGTGTGCAGTTTTGTCGGCCACTTCAAGTCCCGTAAAGAGAGAGAGGTAGAAGTTGGAACCAAAGCCATGAAGTTCACCAACGTCTACATTAAAAACTTTGGTGAGGACTGCACCGACGACAAACTCAAGGTTCTCTTCTCCCCATTTGGTGAGCAGCTCCTTGGTTTATTCTGTTGTTGGTTTGACCACCTGCTGAAGACTGATGAAACTCTGACCGTTTGAATCCAACTACACTCAGGTAGAACCTTGAGTGTACGAGTGATGAAGGACGAGACTGGACTGTCCAGAGGATTTGGCTTTGTTAACTTTGCTAACCACGATGATGCTCAAAAGGTAGAGTAGATGTCCACGTTGACTGGACACTTGGTTCTGTTACCACCAAGGACGAGATGTGATTTTTAAAAAATCAATAAGTTCGTTTTTCAATAATGAATAGCAAATCACAAATATTGTAACATTTTTAAGGGTTTATAGATAAATAAAACAGCGTTAGCCCCTGGGTCAACACCTTTGACCAGTTTTATTGTCATAAGTGTTTTTGACTGAACGTTGTACAGTGGATGACTAGTTAGTTAGTCTAAGTTAGTTAGACAGAATGACCAAATAAACCTGCCGTTGACGTCACAGTTTTGTTTCTCAGGCAGTGGAGGAAATGAATGGGAAGGAGCTCAACAGAAAAGTCCTGTATGTGGGTCGAGCTCAGAAACGCGTGGAACGTCAGGGAGAACTTAAACGCAGGTTTGACCAGATCAAACAGGACCGCATCCAGCGCTACCAGGTACGGCTGTGTTCAGAACCAAACGTCCCTGTTGAACCTGCGTGACTTTCTGTTCCATGCAGATTATTTTTGATGTTTCAGATTTGATTAGTGAACGTTCTGTCTCTGCTGTGGTCTGGATGTATGTTCTTTAGGGAGTGAATCTCTACGTTAAGAACTTGGACGACACCATCGATGACGACAGACTGCGGAAGGAGTTCGCTCCCTACGGCACCATCACCAGTGCCAAGGTAAACGCAGCCTGTAATGAGCGACCACTCGCCCGTCTCTGGGGTCTTGAACCACCTCTGGTCTCTTCGCAGGTAATGACAGATGGTTCTCAGAGCAAAGGCTTTGGATTCGTCTGCTTCTCTTCACCCGAGGAGGCAACGAAGGCGGTGACGGAGATGAACGGGAGAATCGTTGCCACCAAACCTCTGTACGTGGCTCTGGCCCAGCGGAGGGAGGAGCGTAAAGCCATACTCACCAACAAGTACATGCAGAGACTGGCCTCACTCAGGTCCATGCCCAACCCCGTCATCGACTCCTTCCACCAGACGGGGTACTACATGACCGTGCCACAGGTACAGAACCAGAACCAGAACCAGAACCATTCTGTTTTCTCTGTCAGACGACTGTAATGGTCACGTCAGGCGCCATCGTCTGGTCTGTCAGTCACACTGATGAAGTGATGACTGCTGGGAAATGAAGACAATCTCTATGCAGATTACGTTCTGTGATTAATTACATGGTTCTTTACAAAATCTAACACAAATTCAAAAGCTGTGATTTTGAGAGTTTACATCTTAAAAAACTGCAGATGATTTAAAGGCTGTTGGTCTAAGAGCGTTCTCCTCCTGTCAGCCTCCCAGTCGCTCCTTCTACAACCACAGCGCTGTGAGCAGCATGAGAGCAGCTCCTCACTGGGCAGGACAGCCGCAGAGACCACAAGGTAGAGGACACACCGGAGACACCCCTGGAAAGACCGGACTGTTGGACACTAAAGACTCAAACCTGCGGCTCCCGGGCCACGTGTAGCCCCTTTAGCTGCTTATCTTTTCAGTTCCTTTCTTTACAGGAACTCACTGTTGGTGTCTGTGGAACGGGTTCTTCCCACGTTCTGTTTCGACACCTGAACGTCACGTAGGGACCTGACGTCTGGGTTTAATACTGGGTCACAACCGATGTTTTTAGGCACACACTGCCACCTACTGTATTAGAGTGTGTAGTGTCCTGGTATAACCAGTGACTTTTTGACTCACCATTTCAAAGCGATTCACGACGCGTCGTCACAGCTTCACTGATGAACAGTTTGAATATATGTTGTATTATATTTCTTCCCAAAATGTTTTCATAACCGTGTCATTGTTTAGGCCTCCACTCAAACCAGATGTTTGGGAACTCTGTTCGACGTGGATCACCGACCATCGCTACGGTCAGACAGGCCTCCACTCAGGCTCCGCGCGTCATGGGTTCTTCACAGAGGATGAGTAAGAACCTTCAGCTGTTTGAGTCTGTTGATTGAGGATCAGTCACTTCACCACTGACTCTTGTTTAGACAACATTGGGACCCAGACTGGGGGGGGCCGTACAGATGTGCCCTCTGTGATCAGGACTAACCAGTACAAGTACTCGTCTGCAGTGAGGAACCCACAGCAGCTGTCTGCACCTGCTCCAACAAGGCTACAGGTCGGTGGAAACCAGGAAGCTGGAGTCACAGCTGATTGGCCGACTGTCTCAGTACTGAAGTCTGTTGATCAATGTCTGTTGATCAATGTCTGTTGACCACTGACAGTCTTGGTTCCTCAGAGACACTGAATATTGTTGCAGTTGGAGCAGGACTGTAAGAACATATCGATACACGATCCCAGATCAATGTCCTCAGTCATTGATTTTTTTTTCTCACCAATTCCCAGTCCAATATTCCTGGTGTTGGTTCATGTTCTTTTTCTCTTCTTTCTTCTCTAGTGATTCCAAATGTAGATCCCTCTGTTCCAGAGTTAGGAACTGATGTTCAGATGGAACAGAGTCTGAGACTAGGATCACACTGGGGGGGGGCAGAGTCTGAGACTAGGATCAGACTCTGACTACAGCTACACTGTATCACAGTATAGCCTGATGTATCGTACCATTGCCCTTGTATCGTATCGACAGGTTCTTGCTGATCCACAGCTCTAGTTTGAGAATAAAGAACTTGGACCAGATGGACGAAAAAATGTTGATTTTCTTACATTGGACTAACATATTTTTTAACAGTGAATATTTAATTTTTTTTCCCCCAGATGGTTCCAGCGCCGGTGATGGAACCGAGCGTTTATGTTCCAGCTCTGGAGCCGCTCACTGCCTCCAAACTGGCTGCAGCTCCACTCATGGACCAGAAGCAGCTTCTGGGTGAGGCCTGCTGTGATTCTGTCTTTGTGTTTTTAACTGCCTGGAAACGTCAGGTGTGTCAGGATGTGCTGCTCTCCCGCTGTCACACAGGTGAGCGACTGTATCCACTGATCCATGCCCTGCACCCCAGCATGGCCGGGAAGATCACTGGGATGCTGCTGGAGATCGACAACTCTGAGCTGCTGCACATGCTGGAGTCGCCCGAGTCCCTGCACTCCAAGGTGGGTCAAAGGTCAGGACCCTGTGTGGGCCAGGCTGAACACAGGAGGGCGTTCAACCAAACAGGTTCTGACCCAGAACCATCTGAGTTTTTATATCTGTGGAAGAACATTTAAAGTTTCAGACCAGACAGAGGAGCAGGTGGAACTGAGCAGGGACAGGATGGATGGATGGATGGATGGATGGATGGATGGATGGATGGATGGAGGAACTCTGGTCTCTCTTCTCTGTCTTGTCAGGTGGATGAAGCTGTTGCAGTCCTACAGGCTCACCAGGCAAAGGAATGTTCCACCAAGAAATGACCGCGAGATGAGGTTGGACACAGTTTATGTCGGGGTCGTAGGTCAAACTCACGATATGATAAGATTCACTTTTTGTTTTATTCACGATATGATTTTTCGGGGTCGTAGGTCAAACTCACGATATAAGATTCACATTTTTTTTTATTCACAATATATGATTTTTTTTTTTTTTTTTTAAACAAAATGAGCTCCAGACAAACATGAATCACAGAGTGAACTCTTCTGTGTCAGTAACTAATCCATGTCTTTATTATTCACAGGTCTCAGCAACAGTCGGAGGAGGAGGAGAATTACTTAAAAAAAATTGAAAAAAAAGAAGGAAAAAAATGAAAAAAATAGAGATGATGTGCTGTTTAAGAAAAGTGATTTGTGAAATCGATCATTTTGTTATTACCAGATCTTTTGTTATCAAATAAAGTTTAAAGTAACAGGCATTAAACTGGTCTGGTTTTTCACTGCACCTGGTTTAGTTCTGTCAGGTTTTTATAATGAGACAAATATTCAGAATATTCTGATCTGTGACTGGTCCAATCACAGGTCACTAGGAGTTTTCATTGGTTTATTAGCTCCACAGAACCTCCTCCCATATTTTTGCAAAGTTCTTGTTTACTGTGAAATATTTGATATTTGTGTGGAGTGTTTTCTTAGTACTCTTCAAAGTCTTTTTTTTTAATTCTTCATTAACTTATATTTGGTTTATATTTCAATATTGTTGCAGCAACAAAACTCCTTCCACTCACGGTTGTCCTGAAGATTTATATTCGGTTTAAAAGTCATTTAAAGTCATTTCTTCTTCTAATCTATTCACGTAACTACATTTAAATGTCATCATGATGGTTCGCCCCCCACCACCCCTCCACCCCCGTCATACGATGGACTGTTCCGTCTTACTGCGCAGGTGCGGGATTCAGGAACACACAAGAAACACAAACTTTTTGCCGCGTTTCGAGTAAGATGAGTCTGAAGTTGTTCGAGCGGAAGAAAAGAAGAAAAATACTGGAGGAAACGACACAAAACAATAACAAACGGTTCTGTGAACTGTTGACACCGTGGAGTCCGAGGAGAAAAGTCGACAACCGGAGCCGGACCACGACTGGTGTTTGCCTCGGTACAACCGGAGCCGGACCACGACTGGTGTCGGCGTCGGTGTCGACGTCGGTGTCGGTGCCCGGGACCTGGTGATGATGGAGGATACCACGGTGATGTAGGTGAGTACAGTACTAACAGTACCGAGTATTTTAACGTGTATTTATGGAGTGAAACAGACGGGTGGTTCCCACGGTAGTGTTTGAGATTCGAACCGTTGACCAAGTGTCTCTCTGTGGTCGGAGTTTCTCCTCTGACCGGAGGAGACGGGACTGTAAAAATGTCTGCCTGTCGATGGGGTTTTAAAAGTTCTTTACCGTAATATGTTGTTAAAATTATCAGTACATTTACGTCGGTTTGAAGTGTGTATATTATTGAATATTATATGATATATTTATGTGCAGTTTCTGTTGTGTTGAACCTGAACACCGAGCTGTGATAAAGAACCTTCTAGAACTGCTCTCTCTGGGTTCTTTTATTCTGACATGACTTACAGTATATTTGCCCCAGTCTCTCTTCGGGGTCTCCACCACCTCACCCCGCCTCCCTCTACCTTTCTTTTTTACCGCCCCCTGCTGTCTGCCCTGATCAAGTCTTTACACTTTTCTCCCGTTTGTTTACGTTTGAAACAGTTAAAGCTGTAAAACGTATGAAAGACGTGACTGAAGGGCGGTGTGGTGGTCCATCACAGCCCGGTTCTACTGTAGTCCGACTGTAGTCCGACTGTAGTCCGACTGTAGTCTGACTGTAGTCTGTCTGTAGTCTGACTGTAGTCCGACTGCAGTCTGTCTGTAGTCTGTCTGTAGTCTGACTGCAGTCTGTCTGTCGTCTGTCTGTAGTCTGACTGTAGTCTGACTGTACTCCATATTTATATATATATTACAGTACATATATGTTGGTCTGATGACCCCCCGCCCCCCCTCACAGATTTCTTCCGGTTTTTTTTTCCTCCGTCTGTGATTTAATTTGGTTTTCAATAATAATTTAAAACCTTTTCTGTTTTTATTGTTAATATAAACTCGTGTTAAAGTCCGTTGTTGTGAGTTTTGGTTGAACAGTTTCAACCGTCACCGTCTGATTGAAGTGGTCACTGTGGTCACTGTGGTCACTGTGGTCACTGTGGTCACTGACTAGAGAGAAGAGCCGCACAGACACAGACACAGGTAAAGTGAACTGGTTATTTTAATGACAACTGATTTCACTGATCACTTCATTTACACTCGTGTGGCCGTGACCCAGCAGACGTCACTCTGCCGGGACTAAGTCCTCCGCCGGTGCCAGCCTCTTACCCGGGTGTTGTCTCTTCTCCTCGTCGTGACTCCTGTTCAACTGATCTAAAAAGTCGAGCAGCAGGTTCGCTCTGCTGCAGCCCGTCGTGTCCAACACGTCACAGGGACTGTTTGTGTCCAAGTCGGGACTGGAGTTGTCCCAAAACCTCTTCCCTGGATGCTGCCGCTTGTCCAGCTCCTCCTCCAGCTCCTCCTGGCTTCCACCTAGAGCCGCGGCCCAGACCCCGTCCTCATCCTCACCCTCACCCTCCTCCACCAGGCGCCTGCCCGGGTGCTGCCGTTTGCTGTGCAGCATCAGGTAGCGTTTGCCGGGATGCTGTCGTTTAGAAAGTCCAGCGAACACCAGCACGGGGTCTTCGTGGAGGTGGGTCGAGGTGCTGCGCTTTCCCGGGTGCTGCCGTTTCTGGAGCTCCAGGAATGAGTGCGTTTCGTCGTCGCGTTTTCCCGGGTGCTGCCGCCGGTGGAGGTCCAGGTACTGCTCACCCCCGTCCTCCTCTCTCCTCCCTGGATGCTGTCTCTTGTCCAGCCCGTCGTCGAACCTCTTCCCCCAGTGTTGTCGTTTGGTCACCCAGTCCTGAGGCTGAGCGGAGAAGCCGTCTGCAGGGAGGAAAACACACAATAGTTCGGTTTTAGCAGAAAATAAAATCTATGACGACTGTTCCACCAGAATGATGACATTTTATCTTTTCCAGCGCATTTTAAAATTTTGATTTTTAACCAAAATCGTCTGTTTACGCGTCATTTTACGCACAGCGCTGATTGACAACCCGTTTGATCAACAAACCTGGTTTAACGCTTTCAAACTATAAATAATATAAATTAATATGAATTTAAATATGAATTTTAAAATACGTTATCACTTTTTTATGTCTTAATTCCTCAACAGTCAGTCCGCCTCAAACAGCGGGAAGTTTTTCCGTGCGCGCGAATCTGCAGCGCTGTGGATTTAGGACAAAATAATAATAATAATAATAAAAATTTTAGGACAGAATTAAAAAAAAGAATTTCAATGATGTCGTCTGTTCATCAGTGGATTATAGTGGATTATAGTGATTACAGTGGATTACAGTGGATTTGGCTCGGTTTTTACGCAGACTGCTCTTCATGATAACTAACTATAACTAATACCAGCAACATTCACCTGGTACCAGGTACCAGTCACCAACGAACCCAGAGTTTGACCCACCGTCTCTGTCGTCTCCGTCCTGCACCTGCTGGAGAATGGAGCTCAGCAGGAGACTCTCCGCTCTGTCCAGCAGCAGCTCGTCGATGGTTCTTCTCTCAGTCTGGTCCTCAGACGGAAGGTTCTGACCCACGGTGTGGCCCCGGTGACAGAACCACACGGAGGCCAGGAGCAGAAGACACGTCGACCTCATGGTCGTCATCTGGAGTCTGTGGAGGAAGAAAAGAATGATTCAGAAATGAATCTAAAAACCTCAGATGAACTCCGTGTTAGAGGATGGACAGAACGGTTCTGTTAGCAGGTGGTAACAGAACTGATGTTTTATTCTGTAGTTTTACTGAGTAAATAGAAGAAAAGTAATATTTAAATAATAACAATAATAACAATAATAATAAAGCTCTCTGAGAGCAGCCCTCCACCTGTCCCTTCACTCCTCTCTCTGACCGTCTACGTCACTCACCTTGAAGTCCAAATTCCACTGTTTGGTTCCGGCTGTGTGCTCTGGTTCAGACTCTGGTTCCGACTCTGGTTCTCGGGTTCGTGCAGCAGTGACTGTAGGAACGGAGGTGGGTTCTGGAGGTATGAGAGAAGAACTTTGTCTCTGAGCTTTTATACTCACTGCCCGCTGACGTCACAGCGACGCCGGTGAGTCAGCCCGACTACAGTGATGTGGGCAGTGGTGGTCTCTCCATTAAAAAAATCAGAAGCCTGTGTCACGTGACTGCTGCTGCTGCTGAGGTACTTGTTCAACAGGGGCGGACCGAGACACACACACACACACATCCAGACCAAACACTCAAATATATGAAGATATAAATTAACACACACACACACATACAGTCTTATATTTCAAAACCTCTAATAAATTTAATTTAAAATGAGTAGAAAATGAATCAAAATTCATTTTTTATAAATAACGATTTAAAACTTTTTGACTCAACATATATAAAATACAGTATAATTGTATTAAAAACTGCTTTTTTAAAATACGTCTTTTTTTCCAACTCAGACAAATGTCCAGAGTCTGACGTGGTCAAAGATCCAAAGGTCCTTCAAAGGTCTCCGTCCGTTATTGACCGCCTGCTACAAACGTAACGTCGTTCAGACGTGGTCCGTGTTCATATTTCTCCATTTGTACGTCCAGTCTGGGGGCCGCGCGGTGGAGCAGTGATTAGTAACCTGAGCTGACAGCATGGAGTCACCTGTTCAAGGCCGATGGTGGTTCTTTGTCCTGTTCTGGTGTTCCAAATCCTAACCCTCTCTGATTGGGTGGAGAAGAGCAGGTGGTGGTCTGAGGCTGGTTCAGATCCCTCCTTCTCTGCCGTGACCTAGGGGGCGCTGTAGGAGTTCCGTCTCGGTCAGCGTGAGCCAAATGGACTGTAAAGATATAATTACCTGCTGTCATCCTCCTGTCACGTCTAATCCTTCAAACTGCTTCAGCCTCCAGTTCCAAACATCAGGACCGTGTCTGAACTCATTAGCGCCACCTCAGGCTCCGATATCTGTGGCTGATTAAAATGTCTTTAATCAAATGTTTCCTTTTGACGAGAAGGATCTTCAATCTGAGGATTTTCTTTTTGTCCTAATGAAGGTGTGTTAGTCAGACAGTGGGGATCCCTGTTCTCCCTGAGTCAGTGAGCAGCAGCAGCAGCAGCAGCAGCAGCAGCAGCAGCAGAATGACCCCGGATCATTAGGAGCCGTCTGATTGGTATGCACCGACACTGGGCCACATCTGTCATGTGGCCCACAGCTCTGGTGTGCTTGGACTTTAATCAGCCTGAACTTTGGAGATGTTTCTGTGTGAAGCTGGACGAGACAAAGAGTGGGGCAAACGGGGGGGCAAACGGGGGGTAAAGATGTAAAACCAGTCTTTAATATTCGAGCCTTCAAAGTCCACACTGATTGGTGTAGTACCAGTGTCAGCCAGTAGTGGCCAGTCATCCTATACACGATTTTGCATGAAATTTCAAAAGCAAATAATTTAAACAACACAGACCAGTGTTGGAGTGACACCTGGTCCAGACACCTGGTCCAGAGGACTGTGAGTCTGTGGACTGGACCAGAACCAAGACCACCACGTCACAGTAAACTGAGGAGGCAGGATAAGAACAAGTGTGTGTGTGTGTGTGTGTGTGACAGCCTGATAACTCTGACCTGGTCTGACAGGGGTCACTGTGGTAGAGAATGAGTGACATTTTAGAGTTCATGGTGGAGACGTGTGTGTGTGTGTGTGTGTGTTGACAGACTCGTCCCCCGGGGGAGCTTGTTGTCTTTCTTGTGTCACTGAAGCTCCTCAGTTTTTCTCCTGAGGTGATTTGTTCTGTTTATTCAAATGAACTGTTGAGGATTTTTTTTTTGTTTTAATATTGACTAAGGATGTGTGTGTGTGTGTGTGTGTGTGTGTGTGTCAAGGATCTGTTGATACGACCCGTTATACTGCAATATTATAGTCAATATATTGAGTTTTTTTGTAACTGTCGTCAAACTGTGATGATTGTGATGATTGTTTTATTACATCCTCGATATTCACATATATTCACATATATTCACATATATTCACATATATTCACATATATTGTACATTGTATTCCAGATGGACACCCCCGGCTCAGTACTGAAGACATTTCCTGGACTTTGTCCCCGTGGAGCTGCCGTCTCTGCAGAGGAGGTTGGTGACGTTCAATGACGAAAGTATGAGACGACAGGAGAAAAGTCGGGAAAATGTGAGTTTTATTTTTTACTAACAAGGTGCTATAGACCTGCATTAAATGAACACACACACACACACACACACACACACACAGGGCTTCCTGTCTTTTCCCTTTAATTGACTGAGTGAGTAACGAGGCACAGACCGGCCGTCATGGTGAAGGTCAGAGCTGTCACTAATTTATTGGTGAATACACTGTAGGTGTGTGTGTGTGTGTGTGTGTGTAGAGATGCTGGAGCTACAACTGTCTCTGTCTCAGGTTCTGGTACTAATGTCCAGATGATGGTCTGTCATCGTCTGTGTCTGTGTCTGTGGACAGATTCAGCTGCTCGTTAAAACCACAGAAGAAGAATCAACAGAACCTTCTGCTGTAAAAACATTTATTAACGCTTTATTAACGTCCGGTCACGTCGTGGTCAAACATCTGGTCCAGTGGAGAAACCCCAGCTGAGGTCAGTGCTGCGTCACAGACGTCAGCCTAGAGCTTGAATCAGACAGCCTGAGGCTGAAGTGTCCTGGAAATGAGATGCAGAGCACGGTTTAACTCTTCGTGGTCTGTCTGGTCTGTGTGGTCAGTTGTCAGATCAGTGTCAGTCGTCTTCTCAGCACCTGAGCTTTTAACAAGACGGGAAAAAAAAAACCCCAGGAACTTCAGCCTCGTTTGTTGATCTGGGAATTTGATTAAAGTAGAAACTGTTTCAACTTTTCACTTGTTTCAGTTGAAACAGTTTCACCTGAGACACAGTTTATTATTAATGTTAATATAATAGTTATAGATATATAGACTGTGGTCGGTCTTTAATCAAGGCCACTCGTCAGACTCGTTAAGAAAAGTTTGAATCCTGTCACAACCAAATCATGATTAATGAACCAAACATGTTTATAAAAAAACATCTGTTCAAACATTTAAAAATAAAACAGCGAAAGTCAACTTTACTGAACACATTTTACTGAATCAAACCTCCGTGCTGTGACTGGATATGTGGTCATTAGGGGGTGTGTGTGTGTGTGTGTGTGTGTGTGTGTGAGTGAGTGAGAGACAGATCAGAAGAGTCTCACACACTGATGAGGCTCCTCCTCTGACCTTAACCCTTCATTAAAAGTTACAGTCAGTCAGAGCCTCATCAAACCACTGACCGTTACTGACCGTTACTGACCAGTCTGATTATACTGTTGACTTTAATCTGTGTTCTGACAGAATAATCCAGATTAATAATCTAATCCCACACTTTGGCAGAGACAGAATATTTTGGTCAGTGTTTTTGTGATGTTACTGTTTTTCTGTGAAGTCAGTACCTGTGACACAGACGATCAGAGGTCAGTGTCTCTGTAGGGCTGAATGATCTGGGTCCTCCTGGTTCCTCCTGGTTCCTCCAGGTTCCTCCAGGTTCCTCCTGGTTCCTCCTCATAGCCCGCTGCTTCTGGCCCAGTTCTGTAAGTGGCCTTGAAGTATTTTCCTCAGAGCAGGATAACAGACGTCTCCTTGTCTCCTCGTCTCCTCAGACTGTGGTGAAAACCAGGACATTTGCATGTGTTGGCATTTATGTTGGAGATAAATATGTGTTTAATCTGGTTCTGCAGCTGCACTCACTCTCTTCTATTAGATTTACCAGAGCGGGGGGGGGGACTCAGG
>NC_024316.1:19787414-19795763 GCF_000523025.1 Cynoglossus semilaevis | reverse complement strand
CACTTCTCCTGATGCTCGTCAACCCTCCTCCTCCTCCTCCTCCTCCTCCTCCTCCTCCTCCTCCTCCTCCTCCTTCTTCTTCTTCTTCTTCCACTGGGGAAACACAGTTGTGTCTCAGGTTATTGAACAATAATGGGATTGTGAAGAGGAAAACACACAGTTAGAAAATCACTGCTGCTCTGGGTGTTGGTGTGTGTGTGTGTGTGTGTGTGTGTGTTTCTGGATGAATATTCTGTGATGAAAGATGAAGATCAGAGAAAATAATAATAATACATCAACTGTGTGTACTGACCCAGTACTGACCCGTGTCTGATCAGGTTCTGACCCGGTTCTGACCAAGTTCTGATCCGGTTCTGACCAAGTTCTGATCCAGTACTTACCCGGTTCTGACCAAGATCCGGTTAGGTTCTGACCCGGTTCTGGCCCGGTTCTGACCCAGTTCTGACCCATCAGTCTGCAGCCTACCATAAATAAAACACACAGTAACTGACCACAGTTAACACTGACTGTTAGCAGTGTTTAGACACTACACGTTGTTGTTACACCGTCATTACCCTCTGAAAACGTCACCCTCTCAGTTTAGTCCACAGTCACAGACTCCAGTAACATGTTATTGTCTGGCACCATCACTTCTGTTCATTTATTCATGAGGTGATTCCCTGAGGGACGGAGTGGAAACTGAGGGTAGTGGACCAGGAGACAGAGAACTGGTTCTGTGAGGAGATTAAAGAGGTGGGGGGGTGAGGGGGGGGCTTCTGAGGGGGCTTTAGAACGTCATCCTGTCAGAGCTGAAGCATCTGAAGTCAACGTGTTAAAGTGAGATGATGAAAGTCAGGCCTCAGGACTCCCTCTGGATCTTCCCGCACCTGACACAAGAGGAGGGGGGAGAGGAAACTAACTGTCAACACTGCCCCCTGCTGGATAGTCTTAGTAATGCAGCCAGAGATCATTATTGCGCCTGTGAAGAGAATGTATTTTCTACTACGATTATTAGACTATTCATCAATCAAACGGTCGATTCTGGGCTAACCAGGCTAGCTTTAGCTTTCCCCCCCCCCCCCCCCCCCCCCCCCCCTTCTGTCTGACTGATCTGAAGTCAGTGAGTGTCATAAGTTTCTTACTTACACTGAGTTAGTTCTTGGTTCTCTATGATAAATGTAGAACCGATGATTTTATTTTGATAGAACAGAACAGATCAGTTCCTCTGTTCTGCCCCTTCTGGATCCTCCAGAAATTACAATTAAAATACGTTTCTTTTTCTTTCGGCTTTGTCCCTTTTTTTTTCAGGAGTTGCAAATCATTGATTTCCATCTGTCCCTGTTCTCTGCATCTTCTACTCTGACTCCAACTATCTGCATGTCCTCCCTCACTGCATCCATAGATCTCCTCTTTGGCCTGGTGGCTCCATCTCTAACATTCTTCTACCAATGTATCCACTGTCCCTCCTCTGCACATGTCCAAACCATCTCAATCTGGCTTCTCTAGCTTTGTCTCCAAACCTTCCTGTCTGTGTTGTTCCTCTAATGACCTCATTCCTGGTCCTGTCCATTCTTGTCACTCCTAAAGACAATCTTAGCATCTTTAACTCTGTCACCTCCAGCTCCGCCTCCTGTCTTCTGCCTATTCCTAGTGTCTCTAAACCATACATTTGGTATGGTTTTTTGGTAAGTTTGAGAAAAAAAAAAATTGAAAGATTTTTAGAATTTTCATGAAAAGTTTCTTGTATAATTTTTTTGAAAAGAAAATTTTTGAAAATTTTTTTGAAAAAATGTTTTTTGAAAAAAAACTTATAATTTTTTTGAAAAAAATTAGTATAGTTTTTTTGAAAAATTGAGAAAAAAAGTATAAGAAAAAATATTTGGTCAGATTTTGAAGAATCAAAAAAAAGATTTGTGGGGGATAACCACTAACAACATTAATCATCTCTCCTTCTATTTCTACCTTCACACACATCAACCTGTCTGACTCTCTTTTCACCTCCACCACATTTCTTACATATTCTTCCTTTAGGATCAGCCCTACTCCACTTCTCTTCCCATCTGAACCATGATCAAACCGTTTGTAGCCTCCTCCAGTGTTTCTAGTCTTCCTGTCCTTCCACCTGCTCTCCTGCTTCTTCCCATCTGAACCATGATAAAACAGTTTGTAGCCTCCTCCAATGTTTCTAGCCTTACTGCCCTTCCACCTGGTCTCCTGCACACACAAAATATCTACTCTTCTTCTCTCCATCACATCAGCTATTTCTCTACTTTTCCCTGTCATTGTACCTACATTCAAAGTTCCAAACTTCAGACTAACACTTCTATTCTTCATCTTTTCTCTTTTTCTCCTGACCAAACGCCCTCCTCTTCTTCTCTGTCTCTGTCTCTGACCAACAGTAACAATTAAAATACACTGTCTGTTAATATATAATATATGACCAACCAAACATCTGTGGCAGAAAAACTGAACCGTACCAACAAGACAGGTGTGAAGTACAACATCATCTGCATAGAACTGCATTAATATAAAGGAGCAGTGGGAACAGAGGGGGGAGGAGGGGAAGGAGGGGGGGGCAGACAATCAGGTGAAAACAGGAAATAGAAGCTGCAGAAAGAGGAGGCGGCAGATGATGATGAGGAGGACAGAGGAGGTGTGACTCCCCACTCACTGCACTGATTACAGATGGAGAGGACACGCTGGAGTTCTGCTGCAACTTAGCTCTGCCTCAGTGTTGAGTGTGCCTGACCATGTCTCCTCTCTATTACAGCCCCCAGCACAGAGGCGGGGGGGCGGGGGGGGACAAAAACACACACACTTTGGTTTAAAACAGACAGTACAGACCTGCTCCTGGTCACAGTGTCTTCGTGAACGTCGGGTCAGTTTGTGTAAATTCCACTAGAGGAGTCAGTGACGCTGGATTATAGTTTTAATTCAGGTTTAATAAAAAAACCCACTGTGTTGGACTGTGAACTGTCCTACTGTTGTTTGTACTCTTGCAGTACCCTTACTGCCCACTAGTCCTTGGTCCTGTCTCCTCCTCCTTCTGTTGTAACTGGTACGGAGGTGGAGGTCTCTGACAGGAAACTCTGATAATTATTAGTTACTGGTTTGAATCCCCACCAAGTCAAATGTGACTGGTGAAAACCTACAATTATTGCTGCTGTTTCTGCTGTGAGCGCAAATACTCTGGTAACTGTCCGTGGTGCTGATTTGGTGCAGTGTTCTTCTTCATTCAGGCCGTGTTGACGATGTGGATGGAGAACCCAGTGGGTCGGTGACGGTGTCACGGTTNGGGGGGGGGGGGTGTAGGGCAGTGACATTGGCAGAGTCTGACAGGAAGTGGGGACGTGGAGAGTGTTGAGAGTGGGCGCACGAATGAAACCTCTGTGACCTGCGGGGTCAGAGGTCACAGCTGCAGCGTACTGGAAGGAAATGCATGTATCTGTGTCCACATATATGTGTATAAATATATATGTATAAATATATTTATATATAATTTATTTTTCATGTGTTCTACAAACGTGTGAACATGTGTGTTTTTCTTCTTCCTTTTTAAATTGTACCTTTATTGACCGACCTGAAATAGTTTTGGCTGCGATGTCTCTCTCTCTCTCTCTCTCTCTCTCTCTTTTTTTTTTTCCACTCGCTCACTGAAGTAATTACTTTGAAACAAAGCCCTCTCTCTCAGAGCCTATCATTTTAACTGGACTCTCAGCAGCTCTTAACAAAAGTCGATTAAGATTTTCACAGCAGACTGAGAATCAATCCCAGGGGCGCTGTGTAAACCGGGGTCGTGCTGAGAGTCCTGTTGGAGCGCCAAACCTCATCACAGAGTTATTATGGGTAAAAGCTGCAGTAAGTCACAGTGTGAGTGCAGTCCATCACAGTGTGGCCTCAGGCTGTTCATCACAACACGGGGCAGGAGTGGTGCTGGAGGCAGGTGGGGCAGGAAAAGGTCGAGGGTCTGTTTTCAACACCTGTGAACAAACTGGACATTATTGACAAAAATCTATCCTTTTCAGAATGTGCTCTGTGTGAGTGGAACAGAGGACCCCTGCAGGTGGACGGCTGCACTACAATCATCACAGCATTATGTTGGTTCACCTCAAATCTACTTAGTCTCTGAGCAGCTGTGATGGGCTCCAGTCTGGGACAAAGGGACTTAAATAAAGGGATCCCATCTGTCCCACATTAGTGTCTCAGTCCTGGTTGACTTCCTGTCCTTCACTGTAACAAACCGGCCAATTATACCACACAGAAAATCAGACCTCATTGTGAGCCTCTTTAAATAATGTCATTTCAAACTCCCCAGAGTGGAGCAGCCGACGGGACCTGATTTCTCTATTGTTCTGGCCCAAAGTGTGTGAACAGGAAGTAGACGGCACTTCAAAAGTAAACAGGAGATCGTCCACTTATATCAACGTCTTATTAACGTCGGCCTGAAGTCAGAGAGGACATTTCAATCCACTGAATCAGACACAGTAAAGGAAGTCAGTGGATCAGTGGATCCTTCTTCTTCTTCTTCTTCTTCGTCTTCTTCTTCTTCCTTCTTTCCAGATTGTTCTTGTTTCCTTCATCCAGATGTTTGAGTTTAGATCGATTTGACCAGAGACGAGAAGAACCAAAACACTTCTGTGGATAAATTTCAATCAGCATCTTGTGAATCACTTGAGGATGTCTCTCGAGGATGTCTCTCGTCCACTGGTCGTCTCTCGTCCACTGGTCGTCTCTCGTCCACTGGTCGTCTCTCGTCCATTGGACGTCTCTCGTCCACTGGTCGTCTCTCGTCCATTGGACGTCTCTCATCCAGCGATCTTCAGGACGATGGTCTGTGTTAGCGTCCCACCCCGTGATGTAATTGTCGGCCTCGTGGAGCGACTCTCGGGAGCCTGACCTTTTCTTCTCCTCCTAGTGGACACTGTATCTTCATTGACAGACAATTAGAGCGGGGGGGACGGAGGACCCTGTCAATGCTGCTCTTTTCTGTAGTCGTCTGCTGGTCCCAGGAGACGTCCAACATATCTGACGTCCAAATGACACAGTCAGATGGGATGACAATACAGAGGGGGGGGGCGGAGGGGGGGCAGCAGGGATCAACTGAAGCCAACCTCATTAGCAGAGACGAGGACAGACAACTGTCGTCCTGACCTCATTGTTTGTGCGTTCACTTGACCCTAACACAATAACAACAACTTTGTTAGTACCGATTCACAAGCACTTGTGGAGGTAGTGACAGCAAACCATTGATTCTGGCTGTACACAGTCTGACAACAACAACAACAACAACAGAGTCAACAGACAGAGACACCACCTGCTGCCCCCCCTCCCCCCCCACGTCACACGGGGTTCCCCACTGACCCCACCCACTGACCCACACCGCTGACTGTACTCCCCAGGTACTGATCAAAGTCTGACTTTGAGTTTTTCTAACCTGTGTAGTACCAAGACGCCCCCGCTGGTGAGGACGCGGTACTGCAGCAGAGAGATCAGACTAACGTTCCAGCTGCAGCTACTGTTAACATCGGTGAACCCTGATGACGGAGCCGCGGTTCTCTGTGAAATAACAATTAGTTCCATTAACATGCGGATCACCGCAGAGAGAACCTGACCTTTAACAGAGCGCGGGAGTCGACGGCAGGCTAGTGGATATAGATATGTGAGAGAGAGAGAGAGAGAGAGAGAGAGAGAGAGAGAGAGATCAGTTCACTCTGAAGAACAAACCTGTTCATGTTCAGACTGTAGTTCTGAGTGTACAACAGTCGCTGGGAACAGATTTTAAATTGGTTGTAGATAATGATGGAGTCCAGAACCTGGTTCTCACCAGACAGAACCGGGTCACAGTCGGGATCTGGTTCTGTCCACTGGACATGGTTACTGCGGCCAGAAGGTTCTGGTTGGGATGGACCAATGTGTGTGTGTGTGTGTGTGTGTGAGAGTGACACTCTGGCTGAAGTTGTCTCCACTTTCTGCCTCCGTCAGCACAGCTGCTCCTGCCTCCACTAACGAGAGCCTCCATCTTGTTCCCAGACGTTTGTGTCAAACTAATGTTGTTCATTATGAGAATGAAAAGTGTTCATCAGAGAGAAAGTGCTGCCGTAGAACTATTTCTGAATAAACAACGGTGACTCTGCTCACTCTAATGAAGAAATATGACACCGAAGGCTGCCGTCTGATTGGCCGAAACCGTCCACGTGTGACATGTGACCTTACAGATGCCAGAAATGAACAAATATGAAAGTGGAGAGACTGTGGTGCTGGACGAAGGATGTCACATTAAGGCCAAGGCGACACATGTAGAAATATACATTCACATTTATATACTTTAATGAGAAACGAACTGAACCAGAACTGAACCAGAACTAAACCAGAACCAGAACTGAACCAGAACTGAACCAGAACTGAACCAGAACTGAACCAGAACAGAACCAGAACAGAACCAGAACAGAACCAGAACAGAACCAGAACAGAACCAGAACAGAACCAGAACAGAACCAGACGTCTGTGAGAGTTCATGGGTGTGTAGTTGGTCAGTACTACAGTACAGTACTACAGTACTGACCAACGGTCTTGGTCCAGTGTGGACATTCACAACACTGTTCCAGCTGAGAAGAACAAATATGTTACTGTGAAGATTATTTAAATGAGTCCAGGGGTCAGAGGTCAGACGACTGGGACTAGAACAAATCTGAGTTACGATAAACAGAACGGTCATTAGAGTCGACGTCCACTTGGACAATTGTCTTTGATATGGTTCCCCTGGTGGAGCCACGTCCTCTGGGATCATCACGACCTCCTGCACCACGTCTACATGTCTGATGTCACTTATTCAATACACACCACGTCACCAGCCATACAGGGAACTGTGTTCCTCACACAGCTCATTAAACTTCACAGGGTGTACTACTGAGTACGTCTGTAACACGTCTGTAACACGACTGTAACACGAATGTAACACGTCTGTAACACGGCTGTAACACGTCTGTAACACGACTGTAACACGTCTGTAACACGGCTGTAACACGACTGTAACACGTCTGTAACACGACAGTAACACGTCTGTAACACGACTGTAACACGGCTGGAACACGACTGTAACACGTCTGTAACACGAATGTAACACGTCTGTAACACGACTGTAACACAGCAGTTTTTGTTAACGCTTTAGTTAAACATAACAAGCTGCTGACATCACAGCAGACCAGTAACAACACAGACTAGAACACTGACCCCGGGGCATCAGTGACTTCAGATACCCAACGTTGCAGTGACGTACAGTTAATCATGACCTCTGACCTGTGCATGAAAGAAGGAGAGGATGAAAACCACCGGTCCCCAGATGTGCAGGCCAAGGATCGATCAGCGCTCGCTCGCCTTGAAGCTCACGCCTCGCACTCTTCATTAGGGCCAGCCCGCTGGAGTGCTGCTGTAATTGACGAGGGCCACTGAGAGGCAACACCCGCGTCTGCCTGTGTTTTCAGAGACGAGCGACCGGGCGGCAGCCGCTCTCTCTAATCTCCTCCATTATCCTCTGTTCCTTGAAGGAGAGGAAAAACAGCCTTCCTGTGGTTCGGCCGTCGTCAGCCTCCAGCTGACGTTTGAAGGTGTTTCTGTTTGTCTGTGGACCTGTGTCGGCCGCTGTGAGGCCTCGGACTGTCAGCAGCTGATGATGCAGCGGCCGTCATCGTCAGCTGCATCTGGGCGTCACAGGTCTGAGGACCATGTATGGAGAGAACCTGGAAACAGGTTCAGAATGTCCCCTGGTAGAACGTCATCGTCTGCTGGTGTCTGGTATTTCCTCAGGTTTTGGTCATCGTACAACTGCTGTCGGTAACTTTATCTTGATGCATCGTGAATCGGTTAAAATGCGTGACAATTAGCATCGTTTAAAATAAAAAATGAATCGCCGATCAAGGTGTAAGGTGTAGCCTTTCATCAGCATTCACGTAAAAAGTCACTGGTCTTACCATGACACTACACACTCTAGTACAGTAGGGGGCGGTTTCCTTGCTTTAATGCTTTAATATCTCTTACAACTCAGTCCATTCACAGTCAGAACAGTTTTCTTTTGATTCTGTTCTTTCTGGCAGATTAAATTATCTTTTTTTTATTTTTTGTGCTGCTTTTATTCTATTGATGCATTTTTTTTCCTTGAGGCACTTTTCTAATTTCCATCAGGAGTTTTGTAATGCCAAAGAACCCCTCCCCTCACCCTCCACCCCCCGTCTCCCAGGGATCAATACATTAATCCTGATTCAGATAAAAAAGATGTTTGAGGATATGGAACCACTGGGTTGTTGGCTGGTATTTGTACGACGCAGAAAGCTGAGTGAACTTTACTCACTGATCCATCATCCATTTCATTAGGTA
>NC_024316.1:19781613-19787376 GCF_000523025.1 Cynoglossus semilaevis | reverse complement strand
TGACCCTGACAACGTCTCCAAAATGTCTCAAACTCTGCTGAGAGTAAATACTCAACACTCTGATACATCAGTATATGCTGTAGTATATACTGTATATCCATAGAATCAAAACATCCACTGGTGTCAAACATCACATTTAACTGTGTACCGTTAAATACTGTTAAAATTACCAACAGAAAGTATTTATTGCAGTTCCATTACTGCCACCTGCTGGATCTGATGATTACACGTACATTTTTTTTTCTAAATCAACCATTGTTCATTGACAGACGGTGTGTAATTGCCCCCTCAGAGGTACTGCAGTTGACTGTACCATTCTAATAACATTTCATCACATGTTATTTATTACATATACACATTTTATTCTACAAATGGGGATAAATTGGAATGCACAGTAAAATGACTCTAATCTCTGTTCTGTTCTGTTTGTGTGTCAACACCAGAACAACTGTTTAGCTGCTGTGACGTCAGCCAGGGTAGAACAACATGGAGCTGCCAAAACGATGTTTTATACTCGTTTTATACTGTGACACCACCAGCAAACAGGCTTTCCACCTGTTTTCAAATAAATGTCTCCATCTAGTGGAGAGAATCAGGACTGCAGGAATGACAACCTTATAAAGTTGTTCATCACACAGTGGCTGAGTTGTCAGCGATGTTTTTGTTTGTTTCAACTTTACCATAACGCAGTGTTTACGATTCAACAGATCTTTGTTTAAAACATCGTTGTTTACGAAAATAGATGAATTGAACAAAAGAAACGTCAATAGTTAAACTGTGTAGAACTGAAGACTGAAGCCTCTTGGATGAGAGGTGAAAACATGAAGTTTTCTGGTGCTCTTCAGAAACCTTAATTTCTGTCCATTCAGGGGCTACGTCATTTCCTACTGTGGTGTATGTACATATAAAAGTACTGTTCGTACTATTAAGCACTAACTAGTAAGTACTGTCCGTGAGGACGGTTGATAAGGAACTAGATTACGGGAGGGGCTAACCAGTTATCCGGCCTTATTTAGACGGAGCAACTTATTATTCAATAACGTCTATAAACCGGATGTCAACAGGTGTTTCCGGCGCTTGTTTTTAGGGGAGGTTTTTTTTGTGTGTTTTAATTTTAGAATCACTTCTGAAAAATAAGGGACGACTTTTCTGAAACAATAAATATTTACAGACGTAAGAAGCCGTTGTCAACGTCGAGTGTGTGGTGAAATAAGTAGCTTTTTAAACTTTAATCAACGATGGGAATCCTAGTTTTTATCAAGTGCGCTGTAATGAAGCATCTTACTATTAGACGATCTTTGTTGACGTACGTAGTGACGTCAGAGGAGAGAGCGTCCCTCGGAGTGAGCGAACGGCGCTTGGCAGTTGCTGTGTTGTACCTGAGCGACCGTGTCAGCGTCACTAGTTCACTGTCACCAACGTAAGTGTGGACTTCATTTGTCAACTTGTCGTTTTGGTTTTTGGTTTTTGGTGGTTTTGTTGTGCGGTGGACGGCGTTGATATGACGCCGGAGAAGCAGTGAGGGAGTCGGTGTAGATATTGGTCCGTATTAGCAGAACAGTACGATGACAGTAACGGGACTGTCAACCTGTGTCCGTTAACACACACACACACACACACACTGTTTAAATGTCGCACCACATCCAACATGTTCTGTCACTTAGTCTGTTGTTACAAGAGAAACTTCAAAGTTTTTTTTTATCCGTAAACAGTGTTTGAAGTGCTGTCGTAAAGTACCGCCATATACATGTAAACAGGAGTTTAAAAGTCATTCAGTCTTTATTAACTGACAAACGTCTTTTAAATGGAAAATGATTGTTCACATCTAGTATCAATGATAATGTTGTAACGTTTTCAGCTCAGGCCAAAAAGACTTTATAAAAATATATATTTAAACGAGGTTATTTCTTATTTTTTTATTATTTCTTATATCCACACAAACCGAACACTGTTATTCAGAAATGATAAAACGGAATAAATCAATAATTGTGATTTATTTCTGAGGAACGAGAGTTTTCCATTCATTCAATTCCAGAAAGTTCCACACAGTAAAGACACAACAACATACTACTAGTAAAAAAGAAAAGAAAATATATAAATACTAGAAGCTGAATAACTGCTGGGATGAAGTAAATGGTAAAGTCCAGTTTTAAATACTGGACACGTCATGGAGTAAAATATCTGAGTGTCCAGAAGCAGGAACCTGTTGACAGGAACTAAGGCGGTGACTGAATATACTGAGACTAACAGTGTTGTGTGAAAGTGTAGTCTGGTGTGAACGTTTACTAGGAGTTTCATTGACAAAAAACCCTGGGTCCCAGACCCCTGGGTGGACCATGTGGGGGCTCACTGGGCGGCGCCCCCCTCCCCCATTGGTCAAAGCCGGGTCCATCAGGCCGCCTGTGGCCGACTGTAGTTATGGTGGTTGTTGAACTGTAGTAAACACAGATCAGTGTCGGCTCCTGGACATCAGTGAATAATTCAGGAGGAGCTGCTGCTGTGGTGTTGTTTAAACAAGGTTGTCTCAGTGACATCACCGTGACATCACTGAGAGCACAGTAAATGTCTTTAACGTACAGTATGACCCCAGCAGACCCTGTAGGGGGCGCACCTCGGTGTGTGTAACGCAGTATTTGGACTGGAATGTTCTGCAGTGTCTTGTTACGTAAAATTTAAAGTAAATTGTAACTTTTCTACTGTGCCGTAGACGAACTGATCAAACTGAAGAACCTGAACATTGTTATACTAGTACTCTGAACCAGAGTACACGACTGGTACTGGACCAGGACGGGGGCGTGGCCTCATTTTCTACCAGAATGGAAACAAAATATTATTAATTACACTTAATTTTATCTATGATAATTAGTGAAAAAAGTGGGGGGTTTATTTTAAGAAAATGATTTTTCCCATGAAAAGTAAAAGAGTATTTTCAAAATAAAAGCCTTCGTAAAGAGCTCCTTAAAAGGAGGAAGGAAAATGGAATTGCACCAGAGGAACCACACACTCGGCGTCTCCAACCTGTTGCAGCAGATCTGATCTTTACACAACGATCTCCAACTGTGTGTGATCAGTAAAGTTCAGATTATTATTTGTTTCTTTACACAACGATCTCCAACTGTGTGCGATCAGTAAAGTTCAGATTATTATTCGTTGTTAATTAGTACTGAAAAGGTCAAGGGTCAAGTGTAAAACTTTAAACTGAAAAGAAAACTAAAGTCTGTGTTTCAGGAAGTCCTGCCACAGAAGTCAGGGTGGGGGGGAGTGGGGGGAGGGGGTCTTATCTGTCTTTTTTAGAGAGTGCTGAGGTCATCTATCTGAGCGATACAACTGTGACAACCCCCCCCACACACACACACACACACACAGCCAGTCACACTCACACAAACAAATACAATAACGATTGTTCCTGTTTCCGGCCCTGGTGCTCATTGTGCAGCAGCTGAATGAGATGTTGTGTTTTTTTCTGCTTGGAAAGTGCACACACACACAAAAACACACACACACACACTTTTATAAATGTATCCACACACACACAAAAAACACACTTTTATAAATGTATCTAAACACACACGTTTAGTTAAATACAAATGAGATATGAGATATTTTTTGGGGCACACACACTCACACACACACATTAGTGCGTTCACACACACTTTCTGGCCTGGTTCCAACAGTTATTGATGTGCGTCTGTCAGTGTCCAAACCCCAGTGATGGTTCTGTGTGAGGCTGTGAAGGAACAAAGAACCGTTTGTTCTGGGACTGGAACTGGATTAACATAAAACAACAACATGGCTGTTCTCAGATTGACCTGCACCTGTCAACGTGGACATGGACCAGTACTGACCACTACAGTACAGTACTGACCACTACAGTACTGACCAGTACAGTACTGACCAGTACTGACCAGTACAGACCAGTACAGCGTTTTTCCGACCTCATCCACAGTAACTAGATTATAAAGCCAGTTGTGGATTGGTCTCAGATTAAAGGAGACTGACCAGTACAGACCAGTACAGCATTTTTTCCGACCTCATCCACAGTAACTAGATTATAAAGCCAGTTGTGGATCGTTGTTGTTCTGTTGTTCTGTTCTGTTGTTCTGTTGTTCTGTTGTTCTGTTGTTCTGTTGTTCTGTTGTCTGTTGTTCTGTTGCCAACGTCAGCAGTCAAACTGTGAGATTAAATCATCTTTTTGATAATCCACGTTATAATCCGATTCCATTTTGACTGATTTCATGTCAGTGTTACAACGACTGTTGTCCAGGTGATGGACAGCGTCAGTGTTGACAGTCAGAGGTCCACTACACCCGGACCAGGACTGACTGTCCCTGGAACCGGATTTATTCTGAGTCCAGAAAAGAAGTGGGATTAAACAGAGGATTTACTGCACAGGGAGATTAGTTCAGTATTCCACTGAAATCAAGGCCTTCAAGGTCAAGCACTGCAGGGGGCGCTGTGATGAGAAGGAGCCATGTCTTGGGGAGACGTTGAAGGATGAAGACATCAATGGATCAGTTCATTCAGTCTTTAAAAACTGCTGACGTTCAGACTTTAGTCAAGACGACGAGGCTGAAGTTTTTATTCACCTTGTTTTACTTCCAGGTAAACCATCGGAGTGAGTGACACCAGGCTGAAACACAGTCCAACCCATGGTACGTACTGTTTCTGGCCCCCCGCCCCACACATTGATTCCACCGTCAGTCATTTTAAACGTCTTCTCCGTTCTGTCAAAAGGCGGCGCCGCCTCTTCTACCCTGGATGCTGCCCCGGAGTCTTGCCCCCCTGACTCTGACCCCCCCCCTGCGTTCCGTCCTGTGGTTCTCTCAGCCGCGGCTGTAGACGTGATGAGGCGTGGGACCAGCCTGCAGAGCCGCCGCAGTACGGCCTCGGGATCCGTGAGCGCAGAGCGTGATCCTCTCCTGAGAGCCAGTCCCCCGGCCCCACGCCGCCGCAACACCGCGGATCCTCAGCAGCTCAGCAGCCGCCCACGCTCCTCTTCCACCAATGACAGCGCACCTGGCCCCGCCCCGGTCACCACGGGGACTGAGGCGGTTCTGTCGTCAGGGTACCAGTCCACGGAGGAGGCCGACAGGGTGAGTGGGGCGAGGGGTGACTCCACGCTCAGCAGTAGGAATTACTGCACAAATATTCAAATCAAGGGAAGAGAAGTGAGTGATCTGGTAGCGACACCTTGTGGTCATCCGTTAGTGGTAAAATGAACAGTAATGATCATCTGAGTTTGTTATTGTTTGGTCTCAACATATTTCATATTTGTTTAATATATTTATGTTGATGTTAAACTGTGATAAAAAAGTAACTAACTAGTAATCTAACTAATGACTGTTTCCATGGTTACAACACCGTTAACGACAATTAAATTATATATAAATTATTATAAACTACTTCTCTCCTCTCTCACACACACACACACACACACACACACAGCTGGTGGTGATGAAGATGAAATGTTCAGATTAACAGACAACAACTGCCCCCCCCCCTCAGTCTAAATCTCTGTTTCTCAACAGGAGACAGTAGGTCAAGCATGTAGTTGTCATGGTAACGACCACAACGTTCTCCCTAGAACAGTATGATCACGTGTTGCCGTGGTAACGACACAGGGTTTGACCTTGGACGTGTGTAACCTCCTGTTATTTGTGTTTTCTTTCCTTCAACCTTCAGTCACACACTCTCTGACTCTCCCTCCTCACCCCTGCTCCTCCCCCCTCTCCCCCTCTCTCCCTTCCTTCCTTCCTTCCTTCC
>NC_024316.1:19777587-19781379 GCF_000523025.1 Cynoglossus semilaevis | reverse complement strand
ACACACACACACACACACACTGTTCAATTCTCAACTCATCAAATTCTAGTGTTTGTTTTCAGCCATTAAACAGAAGAACAGAGAGAGAGAGAGAGACAGCAGCTGTGTGTGGATGGAGTTCGACCAATGACAGGAAGGTCAGAGTGGAACTGTAGTAGAGGAGGTCCTGTGGCTCCCTCTGCTGGATTGTGGAGGGTAATAGTTCGTTTTCTTTCACAGTTTATTAACTTGGGGTCAGAGGTTACAGTGTAGAGGAAGGTACTGTAGTACACTGTAGTACCCTGTAGTACACAGGGTATACAGTGTACTACAGTGTACTACAGTGTACCACAGTGTACTACAGTGTACCACAGTGTACTACAGTGTACCACAGTGTACTACAGTGTACCACAGTGTACTACAGTGTACCACAGTGTACTACAGTGTAGCACTCTTAACACCCTCACTGCCCCGTGTCGTCTGTTGCCTCTTTGTGTCAGTTGTTTGGAGCCTCTCAGTGTTTGAATTGCCCTCAGTGTGAAAACAAGGCCCCCACTCTTCTGCCTTTACGTAACCTCTCAGCCCCCCCCCACACCCCCCCACATACACACCACAGCTCAGGCGTCACAGTTTGATCACATGGACTGTAGTTTAAATAAATAATGATAAATGATGATGTCATCACACCTGAGGTGTTTCTGTGACCTCTGACCTCATGACATCACTGTTATTATGGTCTGGTCAGAACTACAGCTCATCGTTTGTTTGATGGTTAGTGTGATGTCACAGTAGGTGATACTCATGTGTACTGTATAGTACTTACTTCCACAGATTACAGGGTCATGTGACCTCCACAGAGCTGCTGTTCAAACACACACGAGTACTGTACAGTACACACGAGTGCTGTACAGTACACACGAGTGCTGTACAGTACACATGAGTACTGTACAGTACTCGTGTGTGTTTGAACAGCAGCTCTGTGGAGGTCACATGACCCTGTAATCTGTGGAAGTATGTGGATCTGTTCAGACCAGAGCCGTTCCCTCGTCACCACTCTGGGCTCAGACCAACGGCTGGACTGTGGTTGGGTCAGCAGCAGAACTCTGTTCACTGACAGAGCGCCCTCTGCTGCCTGTCCTCAGACCGTCTCCTCTCTGTGGATTTACTGCTGGACGGTCTCTCTGAGAACTTGACGGTGAACGGCTCTGTTTTCTTCAAGTGTTGGAGGTCAGATCAAAAACATCTCTGGGGTCAGTACTGGCTGGGGTCAGTACTTATACACCATGGATCATGGACATTTAACCAGCAGAGTTCTGAAGCGGAGTCTTGGTCCTGGTTTGAACCAATCAGACGTGTCCTGAGGGATGAGTGCTCCTCCCTGGTTCTCTGCTCCGTCTCCCCCCCGGTTGGGGTGACGTCTCAGGGGACACGGACCGACAGACACCGAACCTGAGGGTAAATCTCTCTGCCATGGAGGTGATTCTCCACCTGGTCACGGCGGACCCCCCTCCGGCCCCCGCCCCACCACCTGTGAGTCAGCACCTGTTCAGTGTCGTAGAAAAGTCAAGGTTTGGACTCAAATGATTTACAGCTAAAAACCAAGTCACTGAGTTCTTGTCCTGGTTGACAGTAACTAGTACTAATACTTTAACAGTCGGTACTGATGAGGGTTAAAGGTCAGTCCACCAAATCAGGATTGTACAGTTCAGCTGCTGTGATTGGCTGAGACACAGAGTGAGTGGTGACAACAAAGAGAGGAGGAAACAGGAAGTAGAACTGTTTATAATTCAAGATGGTTCAGACAGAGCGTTGGACCCCTGGACCCCTGGACCCCCGTGTGGATGGTTCTCTGTCTTAATCTGAGATTATTAAATCCTGAACAGATTATACTGATGTATGTGGAACTCATGACAAAACTAAACAAACACCAAGTGTAAGTTGATAAGTCTGACAGCGTGACCAGGATAAATACAGTGTGTGTGTGTGTGTGTGTGTGTGTGTGTGTGTGTTGGTTTATTTCTCAGGTCCAGTTGGTCAAACATTAGGTCGTTCTACACTGTGTACCTGTCCAGGTCCAGGACCAGGAGGACGGAGGAGACTTGTAGTTGGGGACAAGGTCAGAGGTCAGGAACAGACAGGACAGGAAGTGAAGCTTGGACCCGGTCTGTGTGGGTCCATGTCAGGCCTTATCAGCGGGTCTATAACCTCTTATCTGCTCGGGGCGGTGGGGCAGTTGACGGGTGGAGCTAATCCGTCCTTTGCCCTTTTTTATCTGCACCACTGGCTGCAGTGAACACTTCATGTTCAAATAATTAAGTCATCTGTGGGGGGGGGGGCTGGGATGACCTCACCTCCAGCACCCTCTCCTGGTCCATGCTGGTCCTGCACCAGCACTGGGACCAGCTCCACGTTAGGGAGGGAGGCTCACTGCTCACTACTGCCACCACAGGTGTGGAGCTGCACGCTGTCACACAGCTTCACTGCCAGTGTTGACGTTTGTAGACTTTCAGCTCAGCTGAGATTAAAGTTGTAGATACAGACGTTCTGACTCACATCCTGGGCTTTTAGTTTAAATCACAGCTTAATTTATAAACTTGATTTCTTTCCAGAAGAGTCCGTACGGACAGACCAGCTCTTCAAGTCGGGGCTCAAACTGGTTATCTTGTTGATGTAAGGCAATGCCTATAACCGCTCCCTCACTGTGTGGTGGTGGGGGGGGGGGGGGGGGGGGGGGGTGCAGGGCGGTGACAGTCTCTGCTCTCTGTTGTAAATGCTAATTCAGAATCGTCTCCTTGTATTTGGCAGAATGTTCCTTTAATGAAGAGGCGCTGGACTGGTTAGTCCTGATCAGTCCACGGCTGCCTCCTATTGGCTGACACAGAGACAGGAGCAGAGTGAACCCCCGGCCCAGACACTGATGTTCATTATAATAAAACCTGCAGTGACACGTCGATGAGTCGTTGACTTGAATCACTGACTGCAGCTGGTCTGTTCACCTGGTACTTTCTGGTCTGTTCACCTGGTACACGCTGGTCTTTTCACCTGGTACACACTTGTCTGTTCACCTGGTACTTTCTGGTCTGTTCACCTGGTACTTTCTGGTCTGTTCACCTGGCACACACTGGTCTGTTCACCTGGTACTTGCTGGTCTGTTCACCTGGTACACGCTGGTCTTTTCACCTGGTACACACTTGTCTGTTCACCTGGTACCCGCTGGTCTGTTCACCTGGTACACGCTGGTCTTTTCACCTGGTACACACTGGTCTGTTCCCCTGGTACACCCTGGTCTGTTCCCCTGGTACACACTGGTCTGTTCACCTGGTACTTTCTGGTCTGTTCACCTGGTACACGCTGGTCCAGTCCCATCAAATCAGTCAGAGTGTCAAAGATGGAAACACACACACACACGCGCACACACACACTGTACTTATCTGTACTAGGAGTACAAAGAACAACTAGTACTACAAAGATGTAGTACTGCTACTGTAATACTCTGATGGGAACTGCAGATTTATTTTTTCTGGTTTGTTTTTTTTTCCTGAGGATCTCATGATATAATTTTTTATTTTTTTTGGAGCCTTTGAATGAACAGAACTTTACTTTAGTACTGATTAAACACAAACATTTCACCAAGACATAACTGATAAAACACTGTTGTTTGTGACTGTTACACTGAGGAAGTCTGCAGGTTTGACCCCGCCCTCAGGTCTGACGGCTGCTGGGATTGGCTCCAGCTCCCCTCAGCCTCTCAGGGTAGAACAACGATAATGAGACTAACCGGGCAGGCATCAAATACACACTTTGAAATACCTA
>NC_024316.1:19769912-19777543 GCF_000523025.1 Cynoglossus semilaevis | reverse complement strand
ACTCTGTAAAGAAAAGTCCCTGGATCCCCAGGATTCTTCCTTGTCGGAGATTGTCAGCTGTTTGTCAATGATGTCATCCCTCATATGGTGAGGGGGCGGGGTCAGAACAAAGGGGGCGAGGTTTGCCCCGGAGTTTCAGGTGGTTTTAACTTTGAAAACAAACGTGTGTGTAAGCGAGAGCGGCAGCAGCGGGGGGGGAGAGCGGCAGGAGCGGGGGGGGGGGGGGGGGGGAGGGCTCGGGGGAAACCAGGAGAGATTGAAGGTGGAGGGGAGGGAGGTGGTGGAAATAGAAGAGCAGATAAAGGAGAGATTGTTGGTGGTTTTAACTTGAAAACCAACCGTGTGTGTAGGCGAGCGCGGCAGTTGCGGGGGGAGAGAGCGGCAGCAGCGGGGGGAGAGAGCGGCAGCAGCGGGGGGGGAGAGCGGACGGGGTGAGCGTGGACACCGGCTCTGACCGTCAGGCTGAACTGATTCAATCAAGCACAGATAACATGCACTGGGAACAACTTCTCCGCTTGACCAGTGCTAAGGTGAGCGCTGCCTCTGACGTCACGGTCTGACGACTGACCAAAGACGGTTTAAATAGAGTTGTTATCGTTGTGGTCGGTGACCCGAGGTTGGACTCGGAGAGTCACCGCTGCCGTCTGTGGTTCGTGCGGTTCGTGTTTTGAACCGTCGGTACTCACGTTCACGCTGTTTGTGTGTTTTGAACCCGCCGTCCGTCCGTCCGTGTTGTTCGTGGTCCTCCACTGGTCTCATTAAGGTGTCGGTACTGAATTAGGCGGTCAGTCCACACTGCTACATGACCACAGGAGGTTTGTTTCCAGAATCGGTTTAAACTCTTTCAGAAACTGAAGAGAGATTCACTTGATGTGAGTGAAGTCCTGGAGGTTGATCCTCTGATCCTCTGATCTCTGATCCTCTGATCTCTGATCCACTGATCTCTGATCTCTGAGCCACTGATCCATGATCTCTGATCCTCTGATCTCTGACTGATCTGTTGTTCTGCTGCTTCATCAACATTATTATCATTATTATCATTATTTTAGTGTCAGAGCTGATTGACAGAGGGAACCTTCTGTCTGTGGAAGCACCGTCTGTTATTAGAACATGGTACAGCTGGTACACCTGGTGCCACTGACGTTGTTGCTTTAAAATAACATTTCTTGTTTTTTCTTTCCTTCCAGTTTCTCTTATGTGTAAGTCACTAAGTGAGTTTCATCTTCTTGTTTTCAAAGTTGACCTCACGTGACCTTGTCCTTTTTCACATTTTGCCCTATTTCAAATGAAGAACTTCATTTTCAGTGTGTCAGCAAACTGACATCTGAGTTACTGCCAACCAGACTTTTCTTCTTCCTTATCTACAGAACTCTCCCTCCCTCTCTCTCTCTCTCCCTCCCTCTCTCCCTCTCTCTCTCTCTCTCTCTCTCTCTCTCTTCTGTCACTTCTGACCTCTGGCTCACTTGTCCCTCATCTGTCCCTCAGATTGACCGCCTGGAGGGGAGTGGACTGGTCCACACGCCTGCGTCTGTGTCCTGTGGGACTGATGGTTCCCTCCCGGGGTCAGAGGATGGAGCCCCGGACCCTCAGCGCACCAAACAGGCCATCGCTCAGCTGCAGCAGAAGATCCTGAAGCTCACAGAGCAGATCAAGATTGAGCAGACGGCCAGGGACGACAACGTGGCAGAGTACCTGGAACTGGCCAACAACGCTGACAAGCAGCAAAGTTCACGCATCAAGCAGGTAAATATTCACTGATATCAGTCACGATACGGCGGCAACGTCACGATATACGGTCCAACTTCAGTTGTTCAACGTCTCCAAAATATTTAACCAAAAATTGTCACGGTTGTTGTACCGTAACGAGACGACAATATCAGGCAGGAAGTGACGACAGTCAGTCAGTCAGGACGTACAGGCTGAGAACTGTTGTCTGATTTTGACGGTACTTCTTGCGCTGTGATATTTCTTCTATTTTGGGAACAACAGAACAATTGTAGGAAAGTTGGTGTTTGAGATGTTGATCCAGAATCAGGAAGTGAAACATCACAGTACTTCAGTGTATGGATGTTCTCTCACACTGCAGCCTAGTGGTGGTGACATGTATCACACCAACAACAAAGCTGTGCTTCTCTGGAGGTTATTCTGTGTCTAACGAAGAACCTCTGGTGTCAGGTGTTTGAGAAGAAGAACCAGAAGTCGGCTCAGACCATCCAGCAGCTGCAGAGGAAACTGGAACACTACCACCGCAAACTGAGGGAGGTGGAGCACAACGGCATCCCACGCCAGCCCAAAGATGTCCTGAGGGACATGCAGCAGGGACTGAAGGACGTGGGGGCCAGAGTGACGGGCTTCAGTGAAGGTGTGGTGGACAGTGTGAAGGGGGGGCTGTCCAGCTTCTCTCAGGCCACTCACTCTGCTGCAGGAGCCGTGGTTTCCAAACCTCGAGAAATCGCCTCACTGATTCGCAACAAATTCAGCAGCGCTGACAACATCCCCGCCCTGAAGGACTCTCTGGACGACTCCTCGATGGAGGAGGGGTCCGGGGCCGTGACCGCGGCCGTGGCCGGGGGGCGTTTGCTGACAGCTCCTGGGCACCACCTACAGTCCAGTCCCAGGTACGGCAGCGAGGATGACTGCTCCAGCGCTACCTCAGGGTCCGTGGGGGCAAACAGCACTACGGGGGCCCCTGGGGGGCCCCCTAGTTCAAAGGGCAACACGCTGGACAGGACGCAGAGCTCCAGCCTGGACCTGCTGCTGCAGGAGGTGCAGGACCTGAGGGAGGGCCAGGCACGGCTGGAGGAGATCCTGGATGGTCTGAAGAGTCACTATCAGAGAGACTACAGTCTGATGATGGAGTCGCTGCAGGAGGAACGCTACAGGTACAGCACACACACACACACACACACACACACACACACCTCTTTATCTCAGCTCAGCTCACAGTGGATAAGAACTAAACCTTGACCTGGTCTAGACTTTATGAACCCCCCATATTACAGGGAGATGGTGTGTGTGTGTGTGTGTGTGTGTGTCATTATATTTGACAGAACAGTTCAGTCCACTGTTGTTTTAAAGACAGTTTCACAGTTAAATTCATGTCTCTACACATATATAATATAGACAGTTTCACAGTTAAATTCACGTCTCTACACATATATAATGTCTTTATGTCTAAACCAGCTGTAGCTGAAGTTTCTCCAGTAGGGGCAGCATTCCCCCACTGAACACAGGAAGTGTCCAAGTGCCACCGGTGGTACGCACACCACAGTTTGATAACCACTGGCTGTGGTAAAGTACAGACATGAATACAACTGATGATGTCATAGTTATTGTTGTCCACTAGATGGCACTGTTGTCATGGATACAGATACAGTGTGGTAGTCTCAGCAGAGCAGTCTTTACAGGTCTACAGGTGTGTCTGTTTGAGTCTCTGACCTCCCTCTTGACCTCCCTCTTGACCTCCCTCTTGACCTCCCTCTTGGTCTCTGTGCTCAGGTGTGAACGTCTGGAGGAGCAGCTGAACGACCTCACGGAACTCCACCAGAACGAGATAGTCAACCTGCAGCAGGAGCTGGCCAGCATGGAGGAGAAGATCGCCTACCAGTCGTGTGAGAGAGCCAGAGACATTCAGGTTGGTCCTTCACACCAGCCGCTGCACAGGAAGTGACGAACCGGTCTGCCTTACTGGACAGAACTGGACAGAACTGGACAGAACTGGACCGTTCTCTAACAAACGTATCAGCTTCTGAACAATGTTATTATCACGTAATTACTGACTGATACTGAGGAACCTTTACTTCTCAGTGAGACAGAAAAACACTTCTGTAAATAAATACTAAAGTCTCAGTGAACTGAACTGAACAAATGAAAAATATCTACAGTCAGACTCGTGGTCAGTGCAGGTCAGTGTCCAGCTTTGACCTCTGGTTTGGCCCCGTTTTTGTCTTGGGCTCCGTACGACTAATTTGGGAACCGGTGCTGAAAGACCGCTCTTTCAGAACTTTGACCATATCTTTCTGTCTGTCCCCTCCAGGAGGCGCTGGAGGCCTGTCAGACCAGAATCTCTAAGATGGAGCTCCAGCAGCAGCAGCAGCAGGTGGTCCAACTGGAGGGGCTGGAAAACGCCACGGCCAGAACCCTCCTGGGGAAACTGATCAACGTGCTGCTGGCCCTGATGGCCGTCCTCCTGGTCTTTGTCTCCACCGTGGCCAACTGTGTGGTCCCCCTGATGAAGACGCGCTGCCGCTCCATCTCCACCCTGCTCCTCCTCCTCCTAGTGGCCGTCCTGTGGAGGAACTGGGACGCCTTCTCCACGTACACCCAGCAGGTCCTGCAGCGACCCGGCTGATCCGGAGGTCGGGCCCAGTGTTGTAACTGTAGCTCCAGCTGTGGTGAAGTGTGAGGAGCACTCTGTGGTCCAACACTGAAGAACCAGCACCAGGCCCTGGGGTCAGGACCGGGCTGATGGTTCTACCACGAAGGAAGGACTGTTTACATTTTAACCACAACTGTTTTAGATCAGACTTTATTTAATAATATTCATATTAATTCTAGTAATGTTTGAATTGACTGTGTACGACCTCGTAGCATCGCACTGACCTGTGGGTGAGTGCTGTCCTCTGACCTCCTCTGAAGGCTGTGACTGGACCTCCTCTGACCTCTGACCTCCTGCCCTGCTGTGATGAAGGTTCTGGTCACAGGTGAAGGTCACAGTCTGATGCAAAATGTCACTTTATGATGAAATGAAAGATTTGCTCTGAAAATTCTTCGATCACAGCTAATGACAGCTGCCCGTTGGCCACAAGGGGGAGGTGTTGCAGCGAGATCATTGGTTCTAGTCACCGCTGCTCTTTCTGTGCAGAGTTCTCCTGTGTGTCAGTGTGTCCAGTGTCAGTCCAGCTTCAGTCCAGTGACAGTCCAGCCTCAGTCCAGCTTCAGTCCAGTGTCAGGCCAGCCTCAGTCCAGTGTCAGTCCAGTCTCAGTCCACCTTCAGTCCAGCTTCAGTCCAGTCTCAGTCCACCTTCAGTCCAGCTTCAGTCCAGCTCCAGTCCAGCTTCAGTCCAGCTCCAGTCCAGCTTCAGTCCAGCGTCCGTCCAGCCTCAGTCCAGCTTCGGTCCAGCTTCAGTCCAGCTCCAGTCCAGCTTCAGTCCAGCTCCAGTCCAGCTTCAGTCCAGCTCCAGTCCAGCTTCAGTCCAGCTCCAGTCCAGCTTCAGTCCAGCGTCCGTCCAGCCTCAGTCCAGCTTCAGTCCAGCTCCAGTCCAGCTTCAGTCCAGCGTCAGTCCAGCTTCAGTCCAGCGTCCGTCCAGCCTCAGTCCAGCTTCGGTCCAGCTTCAGTCCAGCTTCAGTCCAGTGTCCGTCCAGCCTCAGTCCAGCTTCGGTCCAGCTTCAGTCCAGCTCCAGTCCAGCGTCAGTCCAGTCTCAGTCCACCTTCAGTCCAGCTTCAGTCCAGTGTCAGTCCAGCCTCAGTCCAGCCTCCGTCCAGCTTCAGTCCCCTGTCTCAGTCCAGCTTCAGTCCAGCTCCAGTCCAGCTTCAGTCCAGCGTCCGTCCAGCCTCAGTCCAGCTTCAGACCAGCTTCAGTCCAGCGTCCATTACAGCAGGATCTTATTTATCAGCCTTCTTATTGTGTCGTGTTCCCCTCATCAGGTTCTAATCCCTGCTCTGGTACTGGTACTGTTTGGTACTGTTTGGTACTGTTTGGTACTGTTTGGAGATTATCACCTGAACTCTAGTCTGTACTGTCTGTGACTCCCACTGTCTGTGACTCACACACGATGAGAAGATGAGCAGCTCGCAACAAACGAGACTGTGAACAAGAGAAGATTTAATAATAATAATATTAATAATAATAATATATTGATATTAATAATATTAATAATAATAATACTAATCATGTGAGGATGAACTTGACTCTGGAGCTGCACTTGAACTTCCCGTCTTTTAATTCACCTCCTCAGCTCTGACTCAGGCCTTTCATGGTCTCAACCTTTCAGGGACACGACCCAGTGACCTTGTCCTCACGGTCGGTCCACGCTGACGTTCGACTGCTGAGACGCTGATTTCCTCACAGATCGTCCGATCATTGGAACTGTACAGACTGCACTTTAGCACACGCTGATAGAGGACGGCCGACTCAGGGTCGACGCTGTCCTTATCTGGAGAGAGCGCCGCCCACATGGCCGACAGACCACGGCAACGACAGGAGTCGTCGGCTCAGCGGACATGTTGAAAGAAGAGGACGACCTAAGTGTGACCTTACTGGACCGTCTGTGTCTGGGCTGTGTTCTGACCCGCCCCAGTGCCTTCCCAAGTCCGTTTCTAAATTATGGAATAAAGTGCATTTGTGACTAACAGATGTGGTTCTTCCAAGACATTGGTTTGTTCCTGGGAGACGACTGTGAAGCGATGACGTCGTGTTACAACACTCCTCAGTGTAGGAGGTCTGAGGAACGTCACGTGATTGATTCCCGGTGTTCAGCGAACCTTAAATCCAAAGATTCAGGAACAACTGTTATTATCATTAGGGCCACACGGGGGCAGAGTCCAGCTGTCATCAAACAAAAAGACCTATAGTAAACGGGAGCTCACGCAACAGCCAATAGTGAAGCGCGATCTAAACTTGGATTTTATTTCTAATTTATGATCACTAGATGGAGACATTTAACTTCGTTCGTCTTTCATCCCATTGTAATATGTTAGTCTGGTTTTTTTTCTTTTAATGAGGAGGGGGGAGAGGGGGTGGGGGGGCAAACCCAAGGAGGTGTTACTCCTTATCAGGGAGGAAACAGCTTTGGTTGAAGAGCCGTTACTGTGTGACTCTGATTTCTATTATAAACAGCAGAGTCCAGGCTTCACACACACACACACACACACACACACACTTGAACGTACTCTTTTAGAACTTCTTGAAGGCCGTTGTATTTATTACGAAATACACACACCCTGTAATTGGGCTCCCAGTTGTTGGTCAAACCTCTGTCCCAACAGTCTGAGTCCTTCTCTCTGTCAGACCTCAGGTGTTCCTCCCCCTACTGGAGCACTCACACACACACACACTTGAACGTACTCTTTTAGAACTTCTTGAAGGCCGTTGTATTTAATACCAAAACAAACCCAAGACCCAGAGACCCCCCCAGTCCCCCCCCCCCCACACACACACCCTGTAATTGGGCTCCCAGTTGTTGGTCAAACCTCTGTCCCAACAGTCTGAGTCCTTCTCTCTGTCAGACCTCAGGTGTTCCTCCCCCTACTGGAGCACACACACACACCCTGTAATTGGGCTCCCAGTTGTTGGTCAAACCTCTGTCCCAACAGTCTGAGTCCTTCTCTCTGTCAGACCTCAGGTGTTCCTCCCCCTACTGGAGCACACACACACACAGATTCTGCTGCTCCTGTGTGTGTCAGTGTGTTTCACTTCCTTGTTTCTCCCTGGTTGTTTGCCAAGACAAACACGGAGCTCACCTCCAGGACCTCCCACTGACACTCAGCAGGAGTGGATCCTGATGTGGGCCACATGTATGGGCAGCAGCCCAGGACGACATGTCCTGATGGGCTGGTACTGGAGCTGGTACTGGAGCTGGTACTGGAGCTGGTACTGGGGCTGGGACTGGTACTGGAGCTGGTACTGGGG
>NC_024316.1:19767483-19769207 GCF_000523025.1 Cynoglossus semilaevis | reverse complement strand
GAGTGACGTTCACGGTACAGATTTGAAGTTTGTTTAATTTATTCTCCAAATGTAAAAGTCTCCTGTGAACAGAGACAGACCAGAGGTTTTAATTAGGACTGAATGAAATCAGATGAAGATGAAGATGAGGATGAAGACGAGGCTCCGGAGGCTGTCGGTTCAACGTCTGTGGCTCTAGAAACGAACAGCGAACACGTTTAAGATTCTAGAACGAGGCTCACGGAGGTGTCACGGGGCTAAAGTGGGGGAGTCAGCCTCAACTGGAGGAGACAGAGGAGAGGAGAGGAGAGGAGAGGAGAGGAGGGCAGACGAGCGGAACGGAGGACAGAGAGGGGAGAGAAGAATAGGACAGAGGAGAGGAGGACAGAGAGGAGGACGGGGGGGAGGCAGCCTGAAGAGGAAGCACGAATCTCTTATCGCGTCACTCTGAGCCTCGGTGTTGAGCAGGAAACAGCTTTTCCTCTCGGATTGTCGCTGCAGGAACAAACACACATTTTTGTCTCTACTCAATGCTCCCCACGGCTCACAACACGCGGAAGCCGGTCAGGAGGAAAGATGTCTCCTTCGGAGGTGATAGTTCTGCAGCTCCTCGGAGTCCTGGCTCTGGAGACGCGCAGCAGCTCCAGCGCGCTGCTCATCCAGTACGCGTTCTCCTCTCCAAACCACACCAATAACTTCGTGGTGGACCCGGTGTCCGGGAGGGTGTACATGGCCACCGTCAATTCCGTCTACCAGCTCAACGGCACCCTGAGCCCGGAGGTGGAGACGAGGACCGGACCGGTGCAGGACAACCTGTTGTGCCATGCGCCGCAGCTGCCCCAGGCTCCGTGCGAGCACCCCAAGTCCCTGACCGACAACTACAACAAGCTGCTGGAGCTGGACGGAGAGCAGGGCGTGGTGGTGCTGTGCGGCTCCGTGTACCAGGGCTTCTGTGAGCTCCGAAAATCCGACAACATCTCGGAGATAGCGGTGGAGTTCCCACCTGCGGGCGAGAAGACGGTGTTCCCCAGCATGCTCAACATCGCCGCCAACCACCCGAACGCGTCCACGGTGGGGCTGATATTCAAGAGCCACGGGGGGGACACCCGCCTGATCGTCGGGGCCACGTACACGGGCGCCGGAACCCAGTTCTTCCCCAAAAACCACAGCAAGGAGGACCTGCGCTTCGAGAACACGCCGGAGATCGCCATCCGCTCCCTGAACACCAAGGACGTGTCCCGGCTGTTCACCTACGACATCAACCCGTCGGAGGACAACGTCTTCAAGATCAAGCAGGAGGTCAAAAGCAAAAACAAGCTGAACTTCGTGCGCGCCTTCCTCCACAAGACCTACTCCTACATCGCCTTCAACAACGACGCCAAGCTGGGCCACAAGGAGAGCGCGCCCAACAGCGTCCTGGCCCGGATCTGCCTGGACACCGAGAACCCGAGGAAGACCTCCGGACCGGAGAGCAGGAAGCTGACCGAGTCCTACATCCAGCTGCCGCTGCAGTGTGGGACCAACGAGAACATCTACAACCGGCTGGTGTCCGTCCACGCAGCCCACATCCAGTCGGAGCCTTATCTGTTTGGAGTCTTTTCCAAGGACAGGCAGGCGGACCGGAAGTCCGCCCTGTGCGCCTTCAAGTTTGCAGACATCGAGGAGGAGATCCGACAAGGCCGGAGGAACTGCTCCAACTCCCCGAGCAGCAATGTCCAGGTGCTGGACAGTGTTATCCAGGGCTC
>NC_024316.1:19764630-19766689 GCF_000523025.1 Cynoglossus semilaevis | reverse complement strand
CGTAAACAAACCCTTCAGCCTGTATTTGTGTCTGGGTCTCAGGACACTCCTGGAGGTTCTGGTCCGTCTGTACCGACCCAGAAACCCCGCCCTCCTCGGTGTTTGTCATCAGCTTAGAGGTGACTCTTCACAGACAGACGCTCAGGTCAAAGGGTTGCTGGTTAGAATCCCGGCAGTCATTTACCCCCGGGGCATCAGGGAGTCGGTCCAGAACCGTCTACAGCTGGTTAAAGTACTGTAGTAATACTTCAGACAGGGAGTACTCTGGTGATACCCCCCCCCCCCCCCCCCCCAGCCTCCCAGTGGTCCAGTGGTCCTGGTCCAGTGGTTCTGGTCAAGTGGTCCAGTGGTCCAGTGGTCCTGGTCCAGTGTTCCAGTGGTCCTGGTCCAGTGTTCCAGTGGTCCTGGTCCAGTGTTCCAGTGGTCCTGGTCCAGTGTTCCAGTGGTCCTGGTCCAGTGTTCCAGTGGTCCTGGTCCAGTGTTCCAGTGGTCCTGGTCCAGTGTTCCAGTGGTCCTGGTCCAGTGTTCCAGTGGTCCTGGTCCAGTGTTCCAGTGGTCCTGGTCCAGTGTTCCAGTGGTCATGGTCCAGTGGTCCAGTGGTTCTGGTCAAGTGGTCCAGTGGTCCAATGTTTTTATCGCTGCCTGTTGACTCTGATGAAGGTTGAAGACTGTGATGTCATTAATGAGCACAGGCAGCATCTGTGCGATCGATGATATCACTTCCTGTTTCCTCCCCCCATTCACATCTCTGCCCCCCCCGTCCCCCCCACCCCCTGAAACCTGATCAAAAACTGATTTTTTTTCTTTTTTCTTTTTTCTGACTCCAGTTACAGCCGGAGCAGCTGGACTGCGGCGCTGCTCACCTGCAGCACCCTCTGGCCCTGCGGAGGCCCCTGAGGTCCAGGCCACGGTTTGAGTACCCCGGCCTGACGTCTGTGTCTGTGGACAACGTGTACAACCACACTGTAGTTTTCCTGGGAACCAGCAGTGGGCGACTTCATAAGGTGAGACGCGGGCGTGTCACGGGTGTGAACGTTAACATGGACCAGTGTTTGTCTGTGTCTGTGTCTCCATGGGGTCAGTGTGACGGAGCCCTGCAGCCACAGACACAGACACAGACACAGACACTGACACTGACACAGACACTGACACTGACACAGACACTGACACTGACACAGACACTGACACAGACACTGACACAGACACTGACACTGACACAGACACTGACACAGACACAGACACTGACACTGACACAGACACAGACACTGACGCAGACACTGACACTGACACTGACACAGACACTGACACTGACACTGACACTGACACAGACACAGACACAGACACTGACACAGACACAGACACAGACACAGACACAGACACAGACACTGACACAGACACAGACACTGACACAGACACTGACACTGACACAGACGCTGCTGCTGTGGAGTATGTCAATGAAACGTTGTCTGTGATAAACAGCTCAGGGCGCAGCAGACAGGAATGTAAGCTCTGCTCTGATAGGTCACTGCCTCCCCCCCCCCCGACCCTCCACTCACTCACCCACGACCCACTCAGACTCATTTAGTTACTGATCATCAGGAAGATTCTGAACCAGATCAGAGCCTGACTCATGTCTGGTGGGTGTGTGTGTGTGTGTTGATGTAGGTGTGTGTGTGTGTGTTGATGTGTGTGTGTGTGTGTGTGTGTTGATGTAGGTGTGACCTCAGCTTTTAAAATCTCTGCATTGGGCTCAGTTTTTTGTAAACCTTCTCCTGCTAATGAACAACATTCCTTAAATTTAACTCGGCCACATTCCATTCACTCACCTCCAACTGGGATCACTTAGCTGAGCCGCCGGCCTGTTAGCGGTTAGCGCCGGCCTGTTAGCGCCGGCGGCCCGTTAGCGCCACCACTTTGGTCTCCGTCGTCTGAGGGAATGATCTAAACTGAGGTGGTGGAGTGGAGACTCCTGTTGTTTTTTCACTAGTCTGCTCCTTTAACAGCATCAAAACTGTTCTGTTATTAGATGCTTTTTTATTGTGGGGGGGTGGAGGGGTGG
>NC_024316.1:19761648-19764505 GCF_000523025.1 Cynoglossus semilaevis | reverse complement strand
ACTAAAGGAGCTCTTTGTTTCTCTCCTGTGTGTAAACCCCAGCTGAGCAGTAATTGGTTTTTGGATGTTTTTTTTCTGACTTGTTCAAACTGCTGTGAGACAGGAAGTAAAAGTCTCTTCGTTAACAGACGCTCATTTTTAACCCTCGTTAAACTGACTGTGGTGACGAGTGGAGAAAACTCTACTGTGGTGTTTAAAGGTGTGAAAAACATTCACCAGCAGAGGGAGGAGGCGTGAGGCAACAACTGATGTACCAGAGTCACAAAGAAAAATCAGTCAGGAGACGACAGGAAGTGGAGTCAGGAGATGACAGGAAGTGGAGTCAGGCCATGACAGGAAGTGGAGTCAGGCCACGACAGGAAGTGGAGTCAGGCCACGACAGGAAGTAGAGTCAGGCCACGACAGGAAGTGGAGTCAGGCCATGACAGGAAGTGGAGTCAGGCCACGACAGGAAGTGGAGTCAGGCCATGACAGGAAGTGGAGTCAGGCCACGACAGGAAGTGGAGTCAGGCCACGACAGGAAGTAGAGTCAGGAGATGACAGGAAGTAGAGTCAGGAGATGACAGGAAGTAGAGTCAGGAGATGACAGGAAGTAGAGTCAGGAGATGACAGGAAGTAGAGTCAGGAGATGACAGGAAGTAGAGTCAGGCCACGACAGGAAGTGGAGTCAGGCCACGACAGGAAGTAGAGTCAGGAGATGACAGGAAGTAGAGTCAGGAGATGACAGGAAGTAGAGTCAGGAGATGACAGGAAGTAGAGTCAGGCCACGACAGGAAGTGGAGTCAGGCCACGACAGGAAGTAGAGAGAATGTCAGAGAGAGAGAACAAGGATGGTGAAGAGTGAGAGAGTGAGGGAGGAGACAGGTAGAAGCTGGAGCTCAGAGGTGGAGGAGAGACTGACAGGAGTGTAGGGTGGAGGTCAGAGGTCAAAGGTTTGATGCCTTCTTAGTTGCTTTGACCAGTCCTGTCTGGGATGATCACTGATCTGTGTGTGTGTGTGTGTGTGTGTGTGTGTGTTGATTGCAGGTTGGAGTGTGTTTTCAGGTGTGTAACTTTGTTTCCAGTGATTTTGTGTTTTTACCCACATGAATGTCCAGCCTGTGATTATGGGCTGTTTGTGTCTTGTGAGTGAGTGTGTGTGATGGTGTGTGTGTGATGGTGTGTGTGTGTGGGTCAACCACGTTATATGTGGACTGGAAACGTGTTGTTTCCTATGACCTCAGGGCAAAGTGACGTTGTTGGTCTTCTCTCTCTCTGTGTGTGTGTGTTTAAGGCTGTGTGTGGCAGCAGGGCCTGTATATGTGTGTGTGTGTGTGTGTGCACGTGCCCTGAGGACAGAGCTGTTACAGGGGTTAATGGTGCTGTTAGTGTGTGTGTAATGTGGTTGTGTTCAGAGTGTGACTCTGCTCCGTCCAAACAGATTGAGTTAAGAGAGAGGAGTTTGTAATTACACGCTGTTTTTAATGAAGTCTCTCCTCCCCCGTCAGCTGACTCCCATCCTCCCCCTCCCTCACTCTTTATCTCACCCACTGGTGTGTGTCCTCCCCTGCTCCTCACTTCACTCTGTTTTCTGTTCCTCCGCTCAGACTCTGCTTCACTTCACTGTTATTTATCACTTCATCATTTCTGTTCGTGCTCTGCTGCGCCCCCTCCTGGCTGTCTGGGTGGACAGACGATGATGATGATGATGATGATGATGATGATTTCTCTCTTACTTTTCCACAGCTGATCTTCTCAGCCAACATGACCTTGGGCAATCAGTGGACCCTGAAGCTGCCAGCCAATGAGGCTGTTCACCACACCATGACCTTTGACCCCAATGACAGGAACTTCCTGTATCTCATGACATCACACCACGTAAGAATTTTTTTGTTTATTTAACTCAGAGAGGAAGTTACAGAACAAAATGTTTTTTTTTCTGTGTATTTTTCACCAGTTTACTACAGTACAGACCACAGTACTACAAACTCACAGTACAATACATTATATTCAACATTTGACTGTACTCTGTGGTACTCTGTACCAGGACTGTTGTAGCTAACGTTAGCTCTGGTGATTTTTGGCCTGTGGGGGAGTCGGACATTTTCTTGACTGGTAAATAAGTCACACCCTCAGCCACAGGTTTCGCCACCTTTTTGTTGAACTTCAGGGCAGTTGACAGTTTAAAGGATATTTTTACCTGTGACATTAATAAAGAGCTAAAATGTTGTGACACAAAACAACTCAACTCACCCTCATTTATTCCCCCGGGGGCAGTTTGTTGCGGTGCAGTCTGACAACCTGCCGTCCAGGTTCTATCAATCATCCACGTGATGAAGCAGCAGGATCCAGCAGATTAGTTCCACTCAGGACTCTTGATAAATCATGGATGTAAACACAGGCGTTAATGCTTGTTTTCATCTGTATGTGGCGCTGTGATGGATGTTGATCTGACCACAGTGTCGCCCCCTTCTGTAAGCTGTCAGCTGGGATTGATTCAAACTCCTCCTGTTAACAAGACACAGCTGCTGCTGATGAACGACCTGAAGAAACAACAACAACAACAACAACAACAACAACATGAAGGACCAGTCATGGTGTCAGGTCACATGACTAACGACGTCAGTAGTTCGTCTGTGGTCCTTCGATCCAGTGAGGTGTAGTTCTGGTCTCACGTCTGTGTGGTTGGACCTCACTGTCCGTCTCCTGTGTGTGTGTAGATGCTGAAGGTCAGAGTGGCCGTCTGTGACCAGTGGAGGAGCTGCAGCAGCTGTTTACAAGCAGGCGACGCCCACTGTGGCTGGTGTGGCCTGGAGAACAGGTAAACACACACACACACACACACACACACTCTGGTTATCAAACCCCTGACCCTGAA
>NC_024316.1:19744880-19746688 GCF_000523025.1 Cynoglossus semilaevis | reverse complement strand
TGCTGCTTTTCCTGCTGTTCCTGCTGCTGCTGCTGTTACTGCTGCTGTTACTGCTCCAGGTGAACTGTGGAGTTAGATTATCATTGGAGCATATTCTTGGTTCTTAGCTCTGTAGCAGTGACAGGGTTGGTGTGTGTGTGTGTGTGTGTGTGTGTGTGTGTGTGTGACTGGGCTGCAGAGTGTGATTCATGTCACCACTGTCTCTGTGTTCACTCACTTTCAGGGACAACATGTGGTGACGAGCTGTTTGTTTTAGGTGTTTGTGTGTGTAAGTGTGTTGGGGGAGGACGGGTGAGGGGGGAGGACGGGGGAGGTTTCTGTACAACAAAATAAAAGACGACATAAAAACAGCCATAAAATTCACCTCCAGACTGATGACTGAGAGTCCAGTGAGTTGTAAGGCAAAGACGTTCTCCGTGTACTCCACCGTGTGGCCCGTGGCCCCCCACCTGACCAAGACAGACAGATCTATGAGGGTTGCTGGTTTGATTCCCTCTCTGTTCTTCTGTCCCAGTTCTGCCCCCCCCCAGTCCCTCCCCTCCCCCCCCCACTGTCCTACTGTAATGGTGGCAGTAGGAGGGAACGACACACACTGGCTCTTTGATAAGAAAATGTCAAATGTGAAACGGCTGCCGACGTGTGTGTGTGTGTGTGTGTGTGTGTGTCCAGTTGTGTGTTCGGTCGCTGCCTCAGAGCCTGTGGGCGGTGGTAGAGATGACGGGGGCACGGAGAGGTCGATGTGTGTGGGGGGGGGTCGGGGGGGCCGACAGAGAACTCTGAAGAACCGTTCCAAAGCCTCCAGTGTTTCTGTGGCCGCGGGCGCCGACCTCCGCCCGTCACGTCTGTGAGAACGAGCGCGTTGTTCTGGTGGAGCCGGCGCCGTGGACTGAGGACGGAGGAGTCGGATCCTTGAACAGAGATAAAGCTCAGTTCTGGATCAGTTCTGGTTCCAGAGCTGCTTTAATCTGCCGCGTCACAAGGAAGCTCTTATTTTTATCTCTATTGAGATCAAACTGTGGATCATGTGACGACTGGCTGCGTGTGTGTGTGTGTGTGTGTGTGTGTGTGTCTTCACATCTTCTGTGAGGAGCAGACGCTCTGAGGTGAGGACTTTTCTCAGCTCATATTTTACTGTTAACAGTTCTAGGAACTGTTAACACAGAACTGCAGTCGCTGGGAAAGAAAAGAAAAGAAAAGTTCAGATGTGATTCTGGATCGGACTCTTACCAGGGTCACGGGGTTGGTGCTGGTACGGTACCATGGGTTCCCAACATCTTCTAGAACCTGAGACAGTACCGTGGTCGGGTCCTCCACAGATAAAAGACGGTGGTCCACTGAGAACCTTCACTCGTACCACTAAGGGTGTGCATGCCCCACGTTGGACACACTGACATGCAGTACAGTACAGTGTTGTAGGACCGGACCTGTCCGTGTGGCTCTGGAGGTTGGACCACCAGGACTGGTACAGAAGGTTCTTCCAGAACCTCAGACCTGAGAGGAGCACGAACATCTACATCAGCTGACGCATGAAATAAATCAGAACCAGAACCAGTATCAATACCAGGACCAGGATCAGAATCAGAACCAATACCAGAACCAGAACCATGACCAGAACCAGAACCAGAACCATGACCGGGACCAGAACTGGGTCCAGAACCATGACCAGAACCAGGACCAGTCTTCTGACTTTAGGAGTGTTTGAGTCATTATTTTGGTGTGTGTGGATGGCACAGCCACTTCTATTTTTAGACCAGCTGTTGTCCTCAAAGCCCCCCCCCCCCCCCCCCCCCCCTCTCCCCTCTGCTGCG
>NC_024316.1:19742962-19744254 GCF_000523025.1 Cynoglossus semilaevis | reverse complement strand
GGGTGGGGGGGGTGTAAGGACCTTGTTCAGTGTGACCACTTGGCTGTCCTCCAAGGTCAACCTGACCTTCAGGTCCACGAGTCTGTGGTCATGAAGGCATCTGCTGCGTTTACTGACCTTTCACTGAGTCAGTGTCCTTGTACGTTCATTATACTGACATGGAGGCTCACAGACACACACTGACACAGACAAACACTGACACAGACACACAGACAGCTGCTCCTGGAACCGATGGCGGTTCTTGTTCTGCAGGACAGAACCGGCTGCTGTGGCAGCCACGTGTCTGTGACCTGGAGTCAAGTTCTCTCCTGGGCTGAACCAGACAAACTGACAGACAACGACTGACAGTGGGAGACCACAGCTTCCCACGGGTCTGTGGGAGACGGACCGTGAACCCCAGGGGTGAGGGTTTGATAAGAACGGGAAAAAAATGAAAAGAAGACTAGACTCTAGACTGGACCACTAGAGACTAGACTGGACCACTGGAGGCTAGACTGGACCACTGGAGGCTAGACTGGACCACTAGAGACTAGACTGGACCACTGAAGACTAGACTGGACCACTGGAGGCTAGACTGGACCACTGGAGGCTAGACTGGACCACTAGAGACTAGACTGGACCACTAGAGACTAGACTGGACCACTTTGGACTTAGTTATAGGGTGTAAATCCCAGCTGTGTCCCCATGGTGGCGTGCTGATGACGTTTCGTCTCCATCCCATAATCCCACACTCTGCTGTTTTGACATGTAGGCTCAGACCTCTGACCTCTGTGTGGATGACCCCTGTCTGTTCTTCTGTCGCCCTCTGACCAGGTGTAGCCTCCAGGGGGCGTGTCCTCAGCAGCTGGCCCGCTCCTGGATCAGTGTGAAGGACGGCCCAGAGGAGTGTCCGTCCATCACCCTGGAACCTCCGGAGATCAGCGTCTCTGCAGACATCGAGGTAACCCCCCCCCCCCAACCCCCCGCTGTAACGGTAACACAGCCCTGGTGGTGAGTCCGCAGTGCTGTGATTGGTCGAGGTCTGACTCTGACTGCTTCAGCCAATCGCAGCAGCCGTCTCCCAGACACAGCTGATGAACAGGAGCGGTCATTGTGAATGGCTGCGTGTTATTCAGGCCACGGGTGTCGGGCGGCCGTGGGATGGATTTAGCGTCTGCCTCGTCTTCAGGCGCCCGCCCCAGAGACAGGAAGTTCTGCTCACGGGTGTCTCCAAAAACAGGAAGCAGCAGGCAGGAAGTCAGGGGTTTAGCACGGGTGCGATCAATTCCACCGAACAATAGAGCTGTTCCTGC
>NC_024316.1:19739584-19742745 GCF_000523025.1 Cynoglossus semilaevis | reverse complement strand
CACCTCCAGCTCCACCCCCCCACCTACACCTCTGCTCCATTTTCCCTCTCTCACTGGAATGGTCTAATCTGAGGTTTGGTGGTGTCAGTGTGGCGTCATCTGTCAGTCGACTTCTTCACCTCCGTGTGACTGTAACACCGTACAATCTGCTGCAGAGACCAGCGTTTCCTGTGTCTGAGCCCACGTTCGTCTCTTACATCAACATGAATTCACCAGAAGTCTTCCTGTGGGTTAGGATCTATATCCTGCATCTACACACACACACACATATATACACACACGTGTGTGTGGTGTCTTCACTGTGATGACACTGTAACTACAGTTACATTGTATCTCTTGTCGTCCCTGTAGTATTGTTTTATATGGTATCGTTGCCCTATCGTACGGTGATACGTCACGTGTGGACAGATTTGCCAACACACACTCCTAGTGTCCACCCTGGTCCAGTCAGGTTCACGTCCCACCTCTGTCTTCCTGTGTTTGTAGAACGTGGGCATCCTGATGAACGGCAGCGTCCCTGACTTGGTGGGCTCCCGTGTGGAGTGTGAATACGGGCCAGGGGTCTCCACGGTGGCCACAGTTCATCTGGACTCCGGTCCCACCCAGATCCAGACCTGTCCTCTGCTCCCTCCAGAACTCTTCCCACCGATCCCCCCCGGCACAGGTGAGCCGGTCCAGAAAGACCAGGCTTCAAACTGAACCTAGTTTTGGTCCAGTTTGTGTTTGTTTTTTTTTCTTCCTGATCATCGACTCATCTCTCAGTCGTGACACAGTGACTGAAAAAAAACTAATTTCCCGCTCTTGTTTTTGGGACCAGGACCAAATCTCCGGGTCTTGTTTTGACTTATGAAAGTGATGCTATCGCAGCTCTGTTTACATCCCATTGTTCCTCCAGATCATCTGACCGTTTCTATGGCGATCAAAGTCAACGGCACGGCCGTGGTTTCTGGGAGCTTCGTCCTCTACGACTGCCGCAGGACGGGAGCCGTACACCCCAAGAAGTCGTGAGTCCACGTCCACTGTTACTGTGGTTTATCTCACACTGCTCACGTCCCAGTCTGTCTCTGTGGACGACAACATCTCACAACATCTGACAACAACACCACAACAACTACAACTACCAACTACAACAACACCACAACAACACCACAACAACGCTACAACAACACCACAACAACGCTACAACAACGCTACAACAACAACAACACTACAGTGTTCAAATATTACCACTTTAGATAATAGATACTCTGATTTCCCCTAAAAAGTATGATCACTGTCAGGTTCAGTACTGTGTTGTGTTGTTGTGGGTTCGATTCCAGACTTGGCAGTTTAAGTCCCGCCTCCCTGTCTGATGGTTAATATTTGAAGATCATCGGGTCACTAATCTGTCAACATGTTTGGTCAGCTGACAGACAGATGACGTGTAGCGGTTAGCACAGCTGCCTCACTCAGGGCAGGTAGTCCTGGGTTCGATTCTCAGAGGAACCACATACCTGGCGCCTCCAAGGGGCAGCCTGCTGCAGCACATCTGCTGTTAACAAGAAATCCCCAAGAGTCTGGGAGTCTGGAGCTGACGGACAGGTTCCTCAGGATGTTGGTGGAATCAGTTGATGATATTAATTTACTCTGTTCTTCAGTGGTGGTGCTTTGGCCCAGAGCCAATGTCTCTGTCATTGGTGTGGAACCCCAGGGTTCACCTCCTGGGCAAGTTCAAATCTCTGTTAGGGCGGTTGGTACCTTCCAGTGGACTCACCACCTGCAGGAAGGTTCAGGGGGGTTGGTACGGTGCAATGTGATGTGGGTGGAGACTGCTGCCCCTGTGACCTGGTAACGGATAAGCGGATGAAAATGGGTGGATGGATGGATGGATGTTCTTCAGTGTCAGCTCCTCATTGACCTGCTTACACGCAGCGTCCTGACAGGAATAGATGGCTGTGTATGTGTGTGTGGGAGTGGCACTGTGATGAGTGTGTGTCTCTTTAGTTCACATTTGGAGGTGTGAAAACAGCAGCTGCAGGTATCTGTGTGCAAGACTGCACCCAATATGTGGCCGTGCCCCGGGCGCACGTGGAGGTCCAGGAGTGTGAAATTAGACGGTGGATGGTTGAAGGTGATAATGAGCAGAGTGTGGTTCTCACAGGAGGAGCTGCGATACTTCAAACTTCACATCTGAAGTCTGTCTGCGTTCTTTAATAATCCCTAAAGTGAGTGGGCTCAGAGCCACAGGGTGGCGCTCCTCTGTCTCTTTGTCCCTGCTCTGTGGACAGAAGTGTCCACTGGAGAAAAGAGACAGTGTTGGTCACACTTCTCAGTGTATCGCCTCAGTGTGTGGTCCTGACTGTAGTATCACAGTATATGGTGTCATTGTATCGCCGTGTCGTTGTATCGTCGTGTCGTTGTATCGTTGTCGTCGTGTCGTTGTGTCGTTGTATCGTTGTGTCGTTGTGTCTTCGTGTCGTTGTATTGTTGTTGTGTCATTGTATCGCCGGGTCGTTGTATCGTCGTGTCGTTGTATCGTCGTGTCATTGTATCGTCGTGTCATTGTATCGTTGTCGTCGTGTCGTCGTGTCGTCGTGTCGTTGTGTTGTTGTGTCGTTGTATCGTTGTGTCGTTGTGTCTTCGTGTCGTTGTATTGTTGTATCGTTGTGTCGTCGTGTCGTTGTATCGTTGTATTGTTGTATCGTTGTGTCGTCGTGTCGTTGTATTGTTGTATTGTTGTATCGTTGTGTTGTTGTGTTGTTGTATCATCGTGTCGTTGTGTCGTTGTATTGTTGTATCGTTGTGTCGTCATGTCGTCGTGTCGTTGTATCGCCGTGTCGTTGTATCGTTGTATTGTTGTATTGTTGTGTCGTTGTCACAGTATCGTGATACGTCTCGTACCGACAGATTGTTGTGGGTTCACAGCCCAGGAAACGAAGACAATCCAGGCCGTGTGAGGTTTTTATTCTCTGTGACTGAGACTTCTTTGTCTCTGTTTGTGCTGCCACGACCCTTGACCTCTGGTGACCAGTGTCAGTGACGACCACTTCACAACATTCCAGTCTGACCAAACAGACACCTCCTCTTCTCTGTCTTTTGTGTCACACACACTCATACACACACACTAGCTTTATTAGCTTTCTTAGTACCCCCCCACAGACCCCCCCACAGACCCCCCCTCA
>NC_024316.1:19737047-19738998 GCF_000523025.1 Cynoglossus semilaevis | reverse complement strand
TGAGAGAGAGAAAGGAAGAAAAAGAGAGCGAGACTCTGAGAGACGGGTGAGGGAGGGAGAGAGGGAGGGGGGAGGATTTCTCAGGTGTTTTACTGGGGCAGGACGTCGTCTTTGTCTGATGAAGACGGTGTGATGTCACATGACCAACATGAACGACAGACAGTGAAGGCATCACTGAGGTTAAAACAGGGTTTAAAGAGAGATGATGAAAAAAAGATGTGAATCCTAGAACACACCTCCAGCTCTGGTGTGTGTGTGTGTGTGTGTGTGTGTGTGTGAACGTCATTGTTTTGCCCTGGGAGGGGGCAGATGTCTCACACTAACACTGAAGTATCACCTCCAGTGACAGCAGCACTCTGAGGGGATCCAGATTTCAGGCGGTGCGTTCAGTGACACTTGATAAAACGCCCTGTGTTTTTTTTAGTGTTAATTAATGCGTCGTTATTATTGGGTTAAAGTATTACTGAATTAATGGAGATACGTTTTTTTTATCACAGTTTTTGTTGAAAACTCCATTTAATTAGATTCACGTGAATTTCTCCAAACTCAGACTTTTATTTTGAAAAGACCTTTAACACGTGTCAGGAGTTGTTTGACATTTGGAGAGAAAAAAAAGTCAACTAAATCAAATAAAACAATTTTAAAAAATCAAATCAAATTCTTTGAATATTTTTTCCTGTTGCTGGTTGGTTAGAGACCTGTGTAGCTCTAGCGCCACCTGGTGAACCTCAGGATCTGTTTTTAATACTGAGCTGTTGTTTGTCTCCTCGGCTGAGTTCGACTTCTGTTGCTTCAGTTGTGTTCATGTGATTTCATATCTGACCTCCTGTGACCTCCTGTGACCTGCTCTGACCTCCTGTGACCTCTGTGTGTCCAGTGACTCTGTGACTCGTCATCTTCTCTTCAAGCTTCAGTGTAATCACCTCAGACAGACTCAGTGTTACTCACACATACCTGACTGCTCAGGGGAGAGGGGTAGGGTGGTGTGGGGGTGTGTGTGTGTGTGGGGGTGGGGTCATAACTGTATGTTGTCGTCATTGTTTGTTTCTCCTCCTCAGATGCGTCAGTTGCCTCAGTACAAAGTGGAAGTGTTTCTGGGACCAGGAGAACCATCGCTGTGTGTCCAGTAAAGAGGAGTCCAAGAACAAGCTGCTGGAGGTGAGGAACCAGGACGACCTCGGACCAGCAGACCAGTCCACACCAGTGCTCTGCTGGTCTGGACTGGTCTCTGGTTAGGTCTGAGACCTACGGTAACATCTAATTCACCATAACCCTGTTTGTTTGACCTCTGACCCCGTGTCTGTTGGTAATTATGAGCAAATGTAGAACTAATAAAAGCGCAGCTCCATGTCATGACGGAGCCGGTCCTGCTGTAAGTGGGGCTTCTCAACACGTGACCTGGAGTTCTGGACCAGTCTTAGTGCCCCCCCCCTCCCCCTCCACTCAGGCCTCGTGTCTGTGAGTGGAGTGTCAGCCTCACTGTGATTGGTCGCTCTCTGGGCCTGATGTGATTCACTGCTTGGTCAGCTGTTTTTATTTGAATTCTCACTTCCTGCTGTGAGACTGAGAAGTCACCAGATCCCCCCCCCCCTCCAAAAATGAGGAATGATTCTCTATCCAAATAAACAGTGAGGGGGGGCGGGTCCTCCTCATCTTTGTTGTTTAAACATAGAGTTTAACATCAGTCAGTTCTGAGGAGAAGAGTTTTCCCATCATTCAGTCTGTCTCAGTGTCCAGTGTCAGCTTCTGTTTTTCTAATCTCCCAGCGTCCCTCAGTTTGAGGCTGTTGTTGTCACCCCCCTCCCCCTCCCCTTCCTCCCCCCTCCCTCTGTAGAGACATGGCCCTCTCAGTTTTTCCTTCTCCTCGTAAACACCAAGGTATTCTGGGTCGCGGATGTAACACAACGATTGTTCTCCTTAAACACTCTATGTCACTTCCTTGCTCCCCACC
>NC_024316.1:19733249-19736880 GCF_000523025.1 Cynoglossus semilaevis | reverse complement strand
CACCACAGACAGCAGCTTCCTGCCCCAGCCTGGTGGCCTCCGAGGTTCCTCCAGCCCCGTCTGGATCGGCCCAGGACTTCAGCCTGTCCCTGATCAACGTCCAGGAGGTAGGACAGAGCGCTGGACGCCGTCCAAACGTCATGTTGTGATAATGATTTGGAATCAAGCACAGACATATGGTGTGTTTGCTTCAAGCTGAGTGAAACACAGATGGATATTTGGAGTCTGGATCTGGGTCAGTGCACGAGTGAGACTGTAGTTTGGGTTCTCTCTGTAGTCACGTGGTCTCAGCGCCACTGACTGGAACCACCAGCAGATCACGGTGACGTCTTTGAGTTCACACCGTGTTTATTTTAAACTACAGTACAGTGGTCCCTCTCCAGGTCTCCCTTCTCCTTTCACTCCCTCAGTGAATCACACATTATTTTTTTATTCTAATCTCCTGAGAGTTTTGCGGTATTTTACGGTTAATATTTTTAAAATTTATAATATTTTCACTATTTTCATGATTTAAAAAAAGGACAAGGATATCGAACACAGCATTGATGATGCTCTCCTGTCCCTCACTCTGATTGGCTCCTTCATCTCCCCTTGTCTGTCCTCCACTACAGTTCGTTGCTGTAAAGTTAGCTGAAAGTTGACCCTAATCTAACGTCCTACGATGTCTCCTAAACTCCTCCGATCATCTTCTCCCACTTCTGTTTCCAAGTCCAAACCAAGACGCTGACACAGATGACAGTTAACAATAATGTCCGCTCCTGCCTGTGCCCGGCCTCCAGCTACGGTCCTCCGTCTTGGCCAGTGTCTCTCCTCCTGCTGTATGAGGCGCCACTGTGTTACGTTGTTGTGTTTTTGTCGGTATTAGCATGTAGCTCCTGTTCCCCGGCCGGTAGGTGGTGCCGTGGTTGTTGTTGTTCACGGCCACTGTGTTGTTGTTTCATAAACTGGGTCAGAACAGTCGGACTGTTGACCAACCGTCTTCTGTTGGTAGGAGAAATGAACACCATTGAAGACGCAGCGTGTTAGTGTCTGGTTAGCATATAGGCTAGCATGTATCACGCTAAAGGCCTGTTAGCACTGCGCTTGTTTAAAGGGTCTTAAGAGTATTGTTTTTCCCAAAGCGAGGCTAAGCTAACTCTGCTAACACACGCTTTTCTACTTTGGGTTTTATTGGCAGAACTTAATCTTACTGTGTTGGTGTATTACTGCCACCTACTGGGTCGATTTTTTTTATAATTACGCTTAAGTTTTGAACCAAAAATTGGACAGAAAATGACATTTTCATTCTGCACTTAATCCTGGATTAGTTCTAAGAAGATCACCACAGATCGACTTATAAAAATCCTACTTCTGACTATTTGCCAGGTGTGGTCACATGACCTGCGGTGGCTTTCCCAGACCCCCCCCTCACCCCCCAGTGTGTTACCATGGTGCCAGACAGTGAGTCAGGTAGAACCTGAGACAGAGTCAGTGACTCTGTGGTCTGTAGGTGACGGTCAGTGATGTTTGTTTTAGACCAACAGAGGCCCGGCCACAGTGTCAGTCTGTATCAGTCTGTGTCAGTCTGTATCAGTCTGTATCAGTCTGTGTCAGTCTGTGTCAGTCTATGTCGGACCACTGTGGAATCTGTGGCCGTTTTTTTTTTTAAAAAGGCCTGAATAAATAAGCTGAAATAAAACTGATAAAAAGATAAAACAGACGCGGCAGCGTTTCCCCTCAAACCTGCTGCGAGCGCTCCCAGAATCCAGAACATTCAGGTCTTATTACGGTAACTTTTTTATGGAGAAAAAAGAGGAAGCTGCCAGCGGAATAAAAAAAAAGCGTTTCTACCGTTTAGAGTACTTATCTGTGACTCCCTCCTCCTGTGAACTCCTCACTGTTGTATATCTTTGCTCAGTGAAGCCCAGGACTCCGGTTCATGGAGAATAAATTTACATCCATTACTGCCGCTCCCTGACGACGTGCAGAGGTGTGGGAACCCAGATGTTGGCCGTGAATTTGGAATAAATTGCCTGTTTTTCTGACAATTGTTGTGGCTCAGTTTTCAGCCTCAAACTAAAAACGTTTCCAGGCCACGGTTTAAAAAGAGCAGGATTTTCTCAGCGTCTGTCTCCACTTTTCTTCACTTCTACTTTTTAACAACTGACACCAAGTGCTGTCTGACAGGGGGAGGCGCTGGAGTGTGACTTCGGGACAGAGCGGCGGTACGAGGCCACGTGGACGAACAGCTCCACCGTCAGGTGCAGCGGAGTAACCGTAAGTCCCCCTCACAGTACCTCACAGTACTTCATCTGTGTAGTATTGAGTATTTAACAAAGATCGAACACTGTCTTGTACACACACGGATGTGTGTCATTCACTAGGGGTGTATGTTGGCAAGAATCTGGTGAAAAGAAGGTTTGTGTCGCGACACAGAGGCAACGATACGACAAAATAATAAGAACAAAAGAAACAGTTGAATTATCTTTGTGTCAGATCTGCAGTCGGTCTGTAGACCTGACTCTGAGGAGGTCTATGAACCTGAACTGTTAATTATTCTATTCTGTTGTGTGTGTGTGTGTGTGTGTGTGTCTGTCTGCAGCTTTCCACCAATCAGAGGAGTCAGGTCTACGACCTGAACCTGAGGAGGAGAGGAGCGGTCGGTGACCAGGGTCAGGAGGTTTTCCTGGACAGTCCTCAGCCAATCAGAGGTCAGTCGTCACATCCAGGCTTCTCTCCACACATAAAGACAAACAACTGAAGCGTCTGCTCCACCACAGACCCCCCCCCACACACACCCCCACTCTCTCACTCACTTACATGTTCATACAATGTAATTACACGGCCACAAAAACAAGACAAATCCAGCCTGGCTGCTGCGGCTCCCAGAATGCATTTCTCCGGCTCACCGTCAGTAATTGATGTGATTGTAGGATTTGATTAAATGGAGAAAAATGAGGAAGACGAGCTTAGAGGACAAATAAAGTTTCAGACGGGCTTTCAGCAGCACTAACAGCTCTGTGTCCGTATCAACACACGGTTTGACGACAACCAGTAATTTTCCCTAATGTCGTGTTCTTCTTCTACTGTCTAATTATGTGTAATGAGCCGCAGTTCACCGCTCCGTCGCCGCTCCTCGCCCTCTACTGTTGCCAGAACACTTGAAGCTGCGTGGCAACAGCCAGGTGAGCCGAGGAGCCGTGACGGGTCGGCCGTGACACCGGCGCAGACCGGTCTTCACACGCCCCGCAGCCCACGTGTTTACCATGTGAACGCAGCCAGGCTCTGAGCGTGTTAGTCACACAGCCAACGGTTCTCAACATGTGGAGTCAGCACATTCTGACACAACACACCCTTCATCACCAACACACACACACACACACACACATGCAGGCGCAGAGGCACATGTGGGGACACAAATGGAAGACGAACGCATCGTCTGTTTGTCTTTGTTCTGCAGCAGCTCTCTCTCTCCCTCTCTCTCTCTCTTTCTCTCCCCCTCCCCTTCTCTCTCTCCCCTTCTCTTTCTCTCCCCCTTTTTCTCCCGTCCTGCTGTGGTTTTATAGCCACAAAAATATAATCTGGAAAATTCTACTGTTGAATGTTTAGTGAGGTGGGTGGGTCTATTGTTGGGGGGACAGGGGGGTATGTG
>NC_024316.1:19730459-19733171 GCF_000523025.1 Cynoglossus semilaevis | reverse complement strand
GTTGGCAAAGACAAAATATGGACCAAGGCTGAAGAACAACTGTAAACTGTAGGAGTCAGACTGCTGTGTGTAATGAGTCCAAGTGTGGGGGGGGGGGGTGACAATAGTTCCACCTCCAAATCAGGTGAAATGATAGAATAGTAACAGTAATATACGACACAGGTATGATGTACTGCAGTACTGTGTGTACCAAGTACTGCAACATTAACCAAACAGAAGCAGCCTTGAAGGTGAATCCTGGACACCCTTGAATCAGCCTTGAATCAGCCTTGAATCAGCCTGACAGTGGGTCCACAGACTCAGCTCAGGGACAGTGTCCTCATGAGACGTGTCCTCCAGTAACCAGGACCTACCGTCAGGTTTCACTCCAGTGTTGATGAAGAAACACAAGAGGTTTATTCATAGAAAACAAACACACACAGAGCCCCTGTAGAGACACCTAGTGGTCGGAGGTTTAAATGCAACACAGAAATGACCCTGGGCCTCGGTCTCTGTGTGTCCTCCAGTGGAGGTGTACAACTGTGGCAGCGGCGGCTCCGACTGCTCCCAGTGCTGGGGCCGAGAGGACCAGGGCCACCGCTGTGGCTGGTGTGAGAACAGCTGCAGGCCACAGTCCGAGTGTCAGCCGTTCAAGGACCGGTGTCCAGACCCTCCTATCCACAAGGTAGGACACACACACACACACACACACGTACACACACACGTTACAGTCCCAGCTCCAGTGTGAACGGCCGAGGTCCCAGGATGGAAAAGAAAAACAAATGACCAGGAGGAATGTGGACCGCAGTGACCGCAGTGACCGCGGTGACCACGGTGACTGTGTTGATCTTTCACAGGATCTGACTGTGGCCACGCCCACCACTCACCACTGCCTGGGGGAACGGTTTGTGGTTTAGTTTTTTGATAGTCATCTTGTGATGATTTCACCGTCTCTGGACTGATCTCAGAGTTTTCTGGTTCTGTTGTTGTTGTTGGACCGAGTCCTGGTCCAGCTGAGTCCTGGTCCAGCTGAGTCCTGGTCCAGCTGAGTCCTGGTTGGCAGTCAGAGGAAGTACGGCTCACATGAGATGCAGTCGACCTCAACTTCCTGTCTGATAAAGGCAGCCTGAGAGAATGAGCCCAGAACACACACACACACACACACACACACACACACACAGACTGGTTCTTATACATTGATTATAAATAGCAACAGGAAGTGGTCATTCATCAGACGAGGTCAGAACAGGTAAAGAAAATAGAAATAAATTTGAGGGAGTCTCTGAATATTTAAGAGGGCGGAGTAGGAAGGCCCTCCCCCCTCCGTGGTGCGTTCAGGGCCCTGTTGGTGGAGACACGTTCACACCTGTCTGACTCCATGCTGTAAATCCACACACTCAGACTTGTTGTTGGAGGTGTAAATGAAGCGGCTGCCGGCTGATGGAGATGTCAGCGTCGGTTGGCGCCTCAGGGACGCAGGAGACGAACGGTGTTAATAAATAACTCTGAGCTGCGTTAAGATCCGCCGCTGCACCACCGCACGTGTTTATGTTCAAACTATGGAAATGTAAAGGCAGGCTTTTATTTAAATGGCTGTTTGTAGTGGGGCGGGGGGGCAGGAGGACTGGGGGGGGTGTCAGTAAATCATCAGTACTGTTCTCATACACGTCTCTACATTTATAGTCCATGGATCACACTGAATAATAAGTTGAGTCGACAGGAATAAAATCAAACGAGAACGAGTCGACAGGTTCATCTGATCAACATCTGATCAACATCTGATCAACATCTGATCAACATCATCCTGGTCATTAACTTTCATAAGTGGTGGTTCATTTGGTGGACACTGGTGGACACTGGTGGACACTGTGGTTTTCCTGTTGTTCGATCTGACCAATCAGTGCAGCAGGAGAACGATGTCAGTAAAAACAACGACGCCGTGTTGTTGCTCACTGATTCCATTCCGATTCTTTCTGTTCTGTCTTCCTCAGATCTCTCCACTCAGGGGTCCAGTGGACGGCGGCACCCTGCTGACCGTCCAGGGTCGGAACCTGGGCCGAAGAGCCGGATCAGTGAACGTCACCGTCGGAGATGTTCCCTGTGTTCTTCTGCCTGAGTTCTACACCGTGTCAGTCAGGTGAGTTAACCAGGTCACCAGGTCCGTGGATCAGAACACTTTATGGTTTTTAACGCCACCTACTGTGTAAACTGGAACATAAACCACAAATCTGAGGAGTGCGGTGCCAGTCGGTACCAGGAACCTCTTGTTCTACAGCACCAGCATCGGTACCATCGGTATTCATCTCAGTTTCAAAACAAGAATCCACATTTTTAAAGACAAACCTTCGTATTTATATTTATTTTATAATGTGTTTTAGTTTGGTTTTGTTTCTATACTTAGCAAGAATGGATTTAAGATGTAAATGTGCGAAGGCGTGAGCGACAGGAGAATGGACTGTGTTCAAACTGAGGTTCTGAGGTTTTGGTGTTTCTATTTGAAGCCCTTTGTCTGATTTCCTGTCTAACTGCGGCCGACGTTGTGTTCCTCCAGGCTGGTGTGTGTCACTGGGAGGTCTGGACACCCTGGGACAGACGCAGTCCAGGTGGACGTGGACCAGAGTGGGACGGGGAAGTCCAAGGAGGGTTTCTCCTACTTGGTGAGTCTCTGCTGCTCCTCTCTCCTCCCACACACTTCCCTCCCTCTTCAGGACTCCATTGTTTGGACTCCCCTGT
>NC_024316.1:19729065-19730237 GCF_000523025.1 Cynoglossus semilaevis | reverse complement strand
CAGTCATTCAGCACCAGGTGCCAACGACAACAAACATGGAATGTCCCTTTTCTCTGAAGTGGTCACTGGTCAAGAAGCAGTGGAACCAGAGTACCATCGACGTTCTCTGGTCATGACCCTGACCATCAGTGGCTCAACACGAGGTTCACAGACCCTAACAGCACACGCCATCTGTGGTGGAAGGACTACTGAAGTACTCTGTACTACAAGTATTTAAGAAGAAGTGTTGAGACTGCAGCAGTAACCGCTCTGACAGACAGGAAGTGTTGCTGCAGGACGGAAACATCTGCCCCTGGTGGAGGTATGAGGGGCAGATGACCAACACAATAGGGCTCCTCTGCCGGGGCACTTTGAGGAAGTGAATCCTGTCAGCAGACGACGAGAGAGAGAGAGAGAGAGAGAGAGCTTCCCTTCAGGCCAGTTTATGGTCGGGGGGGTGAGGGGGGGTGGCTGCCTCTTCATGGAGTTTGTCATTTGCTCAGCATACATGAATGATGAGGCCTACTTCTCTGTCAGCACCGTGGACCACACTTTTAGTTTCTCTGTCACCTGGTCCAGACCTGGTCCAGACCTGGTCCAGACCTGGTCCTGTTCATTCTGTCTGTGTCCAGGTCCCAAAGCTGCTGTCCATGGAGCCCACCACAGGCCCCCGCGCTGGGGGGACCAGGGTGACCATCAGTGGGGAGAACCTGGACATCGGCTCCAAGGTCGTGGTCAAGGTCAACGACACCTTAGAATGTTCTGTCACACAGTGAGTCGCATTTAATTCTGCTTCGTTGAAATATATGTGAATATCCTGGTCCAGACCTGGTATATATATATATTTATATATATGTGTGTATATATATATGTACACAGACATATTTATACATATGTATATTTATATATATTTCATTCTTACATTTCTTCACTCTAGTGCCCAGTTGACCAAACCCAGTCCTAATAGACTAGTCAGTAGTCAGTAGTCAGTAGTACTAGCTCCAGGCCTGTTTGTTAAGGTTGTTAACTCATTAACTCAGTAACTAAGTTAACAGGTTAACAGTCTGCGGTCACTGTTTGAATCCCACTCTGCTCTAACTTCTGTCCTTGTACTTTATGAGTTTGTTGAACAGTGTGTGACACTTAATAGAAGTCACAGATTACCCCCCTTCCCCCTATCATTGCGCTTCCCC
>NC_024316.1:19725001-19728836 GCF_000523025.1 Cynoglossus semilaevis | reverse complement strand
CTTTGTACACACACCTGCTGTGGCTATAAAAACATTTCGCCGTCACCTCATCTACAGTCGGAGGAGAACTGGGTGAAAACGTGTGCATTTTACAAACCCAGTCCTAATAGACCAGCCCTGCTGTGACTGAGGTTCAGTCTGGACCTCAGTCACAGCAGGACCACAGCAGGACCATGTGACCATGTGACCACGTGACCATGTGACCACGTGACTCTGAGCGTGTGCTTGAACCCCGGGTTATAATCTGTCATCAAAGTCTATAAATACCTCAAAAACTAAAAGCTGTGTTTTTACCTGGGCAGGAACACGGTGGAGGTCCTTGAATGCCTCATGCCTCCAGCCCTGCAGGACAACTCTGAGTCAGTGACGGTGTGTGTGGAGTTTGAAGACCTCTCCTGTCAGAGCACGGAGCTCAGCACCACCTACACCTACCAGAAGAACCCCGTCATCAGCTCCATCCACCCTGAGAAGAGCTACCTCAGGTACCCCCCCCCCCCCCCCCCCGTAGTCTCCCTGTGTCTCTGAGCCTCCACAGCTGCTCCTGTTGTCCTGATGTTCTGCTGCTCTGCTCCAAATAGAACACTGTGTGTGTGTGTGTGTGTGTGTGTGATGCAGGGATGCAGCTCCGCTCTGATGATGTGAGCACATTTTCACAAAAGTGTTTCACAGCTTTGCATTAATACATTTGCCTGAATTTGCAAACGACCGCGGATTCTCACATCTATTTATTATGGCCTCGATCTGTGTGTGTGTGTGTGTGTGTGTGTGTGTGTCACAGCGGCGGCCGCACCATCACAGTAACAGGTCAAGGATTTGATCTGGTCCAGACTGTCACCATGGAGGTTCTTGAAGTTGGACAAACGGTGAGTAAGGAGTACTACTAGGACCGTTACTGCAGTACTGTGTACTTCTGACCTCAGACATGAAGTGACCAGTCTGAGAGACTGGGCCGCACAGGGCCACAGCGGTTGGTGTCCCTGCCTTACAGCAAACAGATCCTCAGCTGGAGCTGAGATGTTTACTCCTCTCTCTGTGTGTGTGTGTGTGTGCAGCGCTGCAGCGTGCTCTCCTCCTCCTCCCCTCAGCTGGAGCTGAGATGTTTACTCCTCTCTCTGTGTGTGTGTGTGTGGGTGTGTGTGTGTGTGGGTGTGTGTGTGTGTGGGTGTGTGTGTGTGTGCAGCGCTGCAGCGTGCTCTCCTCCTCCTCCCCTCAGCTGGAGCTGAGATGTTTTCTCCTCTGTGTGTGTGTGTGTGGGTGTGTGTGTGTGTGCAGCGCTGCAGCGTGCTCTCCTCCTCCTCCCCTCAGCTGGAGCTGAGATGTTTACTCCTCTCTCTGTGTGTGTGTGTGTGCAGCGCTGCAGCGGGGTCTCCTCCTCCTCCCCTCAGCTGGAGCTGAGATGTTTTCTCCTCTGTGTGTGTGTGTGTGGGTGTGTGTGTGTGTGCGCAGCGCGGAAGCGTGGTCTCCTCCTCCTCCCCTCAGCTGGAGCTGAGATGTTTACTCCTCTCTGTGTGTGTGTGTGTGGGTGTGTGTGTGTGTGGGTGTGTGTGTGTGTGTGGGTGTGTGTGTGTGTGTGCAGCGCTGCAGCGTGGTCTCCTCCTCCTCCATCAGCTGCTCCTCTCCACCGTCCACTCTGTCCCAGCAGACCTCAGTGGAGTTCCTCCTGAACGGAGTCCTCTACACCGGGGACGGGCCTTTCCTGGAGGAGGAGGAGCCTGAGGAGCAGGACGTCCGTAAGGGTCACTTCACTCTGGACTACGTGGAGGATCCTCAGTTCTACACCGCCAACAAGGAGAAGCTGATCAAACACCACCCTGGAGAACCTCTGACCCTCATCATCAATGTGAGTGTCCACCGTCCAGGGTCACCGTCCAGGGTCACTGTCCAGGGTCACGGTCGGTTTAGGAGAAAATAGAATTAAACTTTTAAAGCAGGTGGTTCTCAAACTATGGTACGCATACTAGTTGTGATACTAAAGGGCCCTCTAGTGGCACTCAGGGGAATCTGACTCCTGTTTATATGTTCTGAGGTTGTACTCAGTGTGGGAACTTTGACGCCCTCTGCTGTACAGAAAATCACACACGCTCTGTCAGGTTCAGTAGGAAACCAGTGGTTAAAGCAGGTCTGAACAGTCAAAACCAGTCAAGTTACTCAGTGGAGTCTGTGTCACATGGTCACGACACAGACGAGAAGTTTGGACGTGTGTGTGTGTGTGTTTCCTGTTTTTTCTGGGACGTTAGATTCCTCCTGTCATGAAGGCTGTAAATAAAAGGGTGCGTTTGTTTCTTAGACCTTCAGCCGACACCAGGATGGAGTGGTGGAGGCTGGGTTTGTTTTCTGTTCTGTTCTGGTCTTCAGAGTCCAGGGTTTGAACAGTGTGAGGAGTGGTGGGCGGGGCTTGTTGACCCAGACCCAGGGGTGACATCCTGAGGAGGACCAGGACGGAGCCCTGAGGGTTTAATCAGGTCCAGGAAACAGAGTGAAAATAAACACCGTCTTCATTAACATTTTCATTTGAACAGACAACTTTTTACTGACGCTGCTGTAGAAGGAAGGATATAACCCCCCTCCCCTGGACCCCCGCCCCTCCTCCTCCCATCCGCCCCCCCACATATAAAACCATTTTAGCTTTTGGTTAGGATTTTCCTCCACAGTCGGTCTGAAACAACAACAACAACAACAGAAATCCCTGTTATTTTTTTCTTCGTCTCACCCCTCCCTCACCCCTCCCTCACCCCGTCTCAGGATTGAGGTTTAAGGATTTATGACTCAGAACTGTTGTGTTCTCAAGTCAGAACAAGAAAGAAAACAGGAAGTTCCTGTGACGCGACACTTCTCCGTTCTCAGTTGTTCCACTGGAGACACAAAGGTTTCCATGCTGAAACACCAACACATGACTGACCTTTGACCTTTGTCACTGTTGAAGCCTCTTCTGATTTAACTCTAAGTTCACCGTGACGACCAATCAGAACGCAGAGCACCGACACTTTGATGGTTCCAGAAATCTGGACCAGGATCTGTTTCCCAGATGAGCTCCACTCTGAGAAACTAAAGTTCCAGAGTCTGACTGTGACACATCTGGTCTGCAGCTGTAACCATGGATACATCACCTGGTACTTGTGGTGTAATCAGGGGGGTTCAGTGGTTGGTGCTCTTGCCTTACAGCTAGATGATCACAGGTCCAAGTCCCAGCTCTAACTGCTGCTAATGTTACCATCGAAGTTTCCTGTTGTTACCAGTAGCAGCTCTGGTCCCTGACCAGCAGTTGACCTTTGTTTCTCCACTGTTGGCACAGAAAGGACCCAGTGACCTGGAGCTGGCTCCGGAGGAATACTCCGTGATGATTGGCTCCTATCCCTGTAACATCACCTTCTCCAATGACCAGCTGTTCCACTGTACCATCAACGGGCGACTGAGCTCCAGTGAGAGGGAGCTACCAGTAACAGTAAGTACACACACACACACACACACACACACACACACACAGGCGTGACCTCTGTTCAGAGTGCTGCTCCATAGACCTGGATGATTTAAAGCATCTCCATCTGTCGGCCAGAACTCAGGCCAAATATTTAGGCCGAACCAGGACCATCTGTTCTGTCCATTAACAGCACTTTGATCTGCTGAGACACATGTCAAACCACTGCTTCTGTCTCCACTCCATGAATAACTGCTGGTCTTTGAGGACGCTACCACCAGCACTCGTGTACTGTATGTACATGAAAGTACCTCTGCCCAGTACTGCAAAGATGTACTAGAATACTCTGGAGTTTTGTCAGCTCTCTGTCTGAGAAACGAGTAAGAGAGCTAACGTTAGCTACAACAGTCCTGGTACAGA
>NC_024316.1:19722317-19724601 GCF_000523025.1 Cynoglossus semilaevis | reverse complement strand
CTACAGGCAGCTCCCTCACCTCACCTCACCTCATGGTGGCGCTGTCCTGAGACAACAGTACAGTTGTGGTGATTTCACTCGTCCTCTGTGTTTTTTATTTTGTCTTCACTTTGACTCCATCATGGTCCTAATCAGGACCAGGTGGAGGTACCATCTGTGTTGTTGTCACAGTTTAACCAGATGGAAAATCCCAGGTTAATATTGAACTAAGTGAGCGACTGTGAGCGCCCTCTACAGGTCGTTCAGTTGATGAGGAGTGACGGTGAATTATTGTTTGTTGCTCTTGTCGTTTTATCGGTGTCTCACTCGGTTCCACAGTGTGAGCAGAGAGCAGAGAGTCCGGGGTTTGATTCCCAGAAGAGCCACATGTTTGGCCCCCTGCCTGTGGCAGCCTGTTACAACAGATCCGCTGTTAACGCAAGAATTTCCCAAATATGGGATCAATAAAGTTCAAATGATTTATGAATTATTAATGAACTGCAGTTGTTGACGGAGGGTTGGTTGGTGAGAAGTCAGCGTGGGTTTTAGAAAGTTCTAGAATGTTTTACTGCACGGTCTTTCCACCTTTCATACGTGTGTACTTGGTCAGTGTGTGTGTGTGTGTGTGTGTGTCCTCTCCACTTACTCTCCGTGGCAGGTCTATTTTTGTCTGTGTTGGCTGTGAATTTTACTGCTGATCTGCAGAAGTAGACGCAGGTTTTCTACTCGGCTGCTTCAGGGTCTGGAGGAGGGTCTGCCCCCCCCACACCCCCACCCCCACCGTCCTGCTGTATGTGGAACACCAAGGGATTTGGTGTGAGGATTGGAGCCCCCCCCCACACACCCCCCCTCCCTGTTCTTTTTATAACATCGTTTGGATGGAAGGGAAGGAGAGGGGAGGGGAGGGGTGAGGGGAGGGACCACAGAGACCCTGCTGACTAATCAGAAGGCAGAAGTGAAAGTCCTGTTCTTGTCACATCTGGGTCACTCTCTCAGCTCCTGCAGCTGGAGCGGAATTCAAACCCGCAGCACCACGGGTTTGGACTCCCTCTGTTTCCTACTACGCCTGCACCTGCATGTGTACGTGTGTGTGTGTGTGTACGTGTGTGTGTGTGTACGTGTGTGTGTGTGTACGGTGTTTCCAGTTCTCACACAAACACTCACATGTTTGATTTCACACTTTTACTATGACTACAAAAACCCACGTTTGAATGTAGTGACCCCTGGTGTCAGAGGAGATGTTTACACTCAACTCTTGACTGATTGGTTGTTCACTCCAGGTTCCGTCTGTTCCGTCTGTTCCGTCTGTTCCCAGGTCCAGGTGGGGAACTTCCACCACACCATAGCCAGAGTGCAGCTGGGTGGAGGTGAGCTGGCCATCGTGGTCTCCATCGTGGTCTGCTGCGTTCTGCTGCTGCTGTGCACTGTGGGTAAGAGACGGACGCTCCAGATGAAAAGAACCCGGTCCCCCTGGAGAACAAAGACGGGAGGAGTCCTGCTGTGTGTGTGTCTGTGTGTGTGTCTGTGTGTGTGTGTGTGTGTGTGTGTGAGGGTGAAATTGGTGCTAATTAGAACTTTCTCACATTCCTCAGCTTTGAATGTTTCTCCTTCCTCAGACATCAGCAGACCCCCCCCCCCGCCCCCCCCCCAGTCAACAGTAGTGTCTGTCTCTGCTGCTGTCCTTCAGTTCGACCACAGTCTGTGTTTTTCCTCCAGCTCTCGTCGTCTACTGCACCAAGAGTCGCAGAGCAGAGAGGTACTGGCAGAAGACGCTGGTCCAGATGGAGGAGATGGAGTCACAGATCAGAGAGGAGATCCGCAAAGGTCAGCACGCCAAAGGTCAGCACGCACACACACACACACGCACACACACACACACGCACACACACACACACTCACACACACACACACACAGACACACACAGACACACACAGACACACACTAACGACCCTCAAATGGTTTCTGAGGTCACGAGACACTGAAGAGGAATTCAACACATTTACAGATGTGTGTGTGTGTGTGTGTGAGACAAAGACAAATGTGTGTTTGTTTGATGTCAGCATGACTTCTCACTATTAACACACACACACATCCTCTGCTCCGGCCTCTGTGTGTGTGTGTGTGTGTGTGTGTGTGTGTGTGTGTGTGTGTGTGTGTCACAGTGAAGGACGCTGTGTGTCTGAAGACACAGATTTATTGCGAAATATAGGAGTCAGGGAGAGAGAAGGAGAAACGGAGGGAGGAAGTGATAGGAGCTGGACCCAGGTCCAAGGATAAGCAGGAGCGTGGGAGGAGGAGGGGGGG
>NC_024316.1:19721214-19722141 GCF_000523025.1 Cynoglossus semilaevis | reverse complement strand
GGGTGAGGGAGGGGTGAGGGGGGGTGAGGGTTGGTAGTCCAGCCTACTCCAGGCCATCACCATGATGATGATGATGATGATGATGATGATGAAGAAGATGATGATGGTGTGAACTGGTGTTTGTGGAACAGAAGTTCTGATGAACAGGTGACTGTAATTAGGAGGGTTAGAATATTTTCAAAATAAAAGAAGAAAAGAAGAAGAAGACCTTTAACTCTGATTATTAATCACATGTAAATACTAATGATGGTGATACCAGGTGACCAGTACTGGTCCATGGTCCGTCCACCCTGACCCAGATCATGTGACTAAGTTAGTGACATCATCAGTGATCTAGGACTCTTCTCTAAAGGCAGTACAACTTGGAGTACTACTGCAGTAATATATGGAACAAACAGCATATAATTAGGGAGTGAAGGAAGGATCAGTGACAGATGAATGAAAAAATACTCTTCAAGTCCCTCAGGTCTACCCCCCCCCCACACGTCCCCCCCCTTAGATAAACACAGTCCTACAGCTCAGTGTGTTGTAACCTAATAATGTCTGTCACTGGAACAGAGTCATGTTTTCATAAAGCTCTGTACAGCAGCTCATCTGAGGGAACATCATTCCTAGAACACTGACCCCAACCCTGGGGGGGGGGGGCGGGGGGGGGGGGGCACCACACTTGTATTTCATGTCGGAAAATATTTTTACAGGACTGTGGTCAAGGTGCAGTCAGGAAACATGGAAAAAAAAATGATTCAAATGTGTGAAAAAAAAACAATAACACTGAGGGTTCTCCAGAGAGGGTTCTCCAGAGAGGGTTCTCCAGTCAGCTGTTCTTTGAGTTTGACTGTAGAACTGGTCTTTTATTTTGAAAGGCATCTCAACACGTGTCAAGAGAATCCAGTCAAAATAAAACCTCTCCAATCAACTGTAAATATT
>NC_024316.1:19720652-19721135 GCF_000523025.1 Cynoglossus semilaevis | reverse complement strand
TTTTTAGTCTTGACTTGGACTCGACTCGGACTTTGCCTGTCTTGACTTGAGACTTGACTCGGACTTGGGTGCAAAGACTTGAGACTTACTTATGAATATGGTTTCTCATGACCCCCCCCCCCCCCCCCCCCCCCCCCCCCCCCCCCCCCCCCCCCCCCGTCCCTCTGTGTACACCTTCATGAACACGTGTGTTCTGGATCTTCCGTCCACATGTGGTTCCACTGATTGTCTCCTGGTAAACATTTGACTGTGAGCGGAGCTGAGCCTGGCAGTCAGCACTGAGGGAGTCAGGCTCCACCTCCAGGGACCTGTTTCACTTGATGTCAGGCTGCTGATTGGTCCAGATCCCACCACAGTCTGTTTACTGCTGCGGCCTGTGAACAAAGATGGTTCCAGGGTTTATTCAGTTCTGGTTCCTGCTCTCTCTCTCTCTCGTGTTCTCTCAGGTTTCGCTGAGCTGCAGACCGACATGACGGACCTGAC
>NC_024316.1:19719929-19720542 GCF_000523025.1 Cynoglossus semilaevis | reverse complement strand
GAGATCGGGGGAGTACTGTGGAGTACTGTGGAGTGCTGTGGAGTACGGTGGAGTACTGTGGAGTACTGTCCAGTACTGTGGAGTACTGTCCAGTACTGTGGAGTACTGTCCAGTACTGTGGAGTACTGTCCAGTACTGTGGAGTACTGTCCAGTACTGTGGAGTACTGTCCAGTACTGTGGAGTACTGTCCAGTACTGTGGAGTACTGTGGAGAACTGTGGAGTACTTTGGAGTACTTTGTAGTACTTTGTAGTACTTTGGAGTACTGTGGAGTACTTTGTAGTACTTTGTAGTACTTTGTAGTACTGTGCAGTACTGTCATGTTGAATCCATTAATGACGGTCAAACGAACTCTTCCTCACCTGCTCCTGTTCTTCTTCCTCTGCAGATGTGCTCAGATTATGAACAGAGTTTTGTCCAGCCCATCTACAGCGACGACCCCCTGGGCCCCCGGGTCCAGCTGCCTGAGACCCACCCACTGCTGCAGGACTGGCAGGTGAGAGGTCACACCCTGAGGTCATGTTAATGTTTCAGTTTTTATTGATTTTAATTTGATGTCAAATCCATCAAGACAAGAATGTGTGTGTGAAGAGAAATAGAAATGACTTTCACT
>NC_024316.1:19718065-19719294 GCF_000523025.1 Cynoglossus semilaevis | reverse complement strand
TCTGTGGTCCGTCTGTGCTCTGTCTGTGCTCTGTCTGTGGTCTGTCTGTGGTCTGTGGTCTGTCTGTGGTCTGTGGTCTGTGGTCTGTTCAGAACACCAGCTCCACCCGTCCTAACGTGGAGGAGGGCATCACCCTGTTCTCCACGCTCCTCAACAACAAACACTTCCTGGTGACGTTCGTCCACGCCCTGGAGCAGCAGAAAGACTTCGCTGTGAGAGACAGGTACACTGGTACTACAGGAGTACCACCCAGTACTCACCAAAAATACTCCAAGGAATATCACCGTGTTTCACTGATAAATACACCCCTGTCGTGTGTACTACAGTACTACAGTACACCTGAAGTCACTTCAATACCATGCAGTACTGTATGTAGTCATGTGTGTAACATACTGTACTGTATGTATATGAGCTGCAACCCCCCCCCCCCCCCCCCCCCCCCCCCCCCCCCCCCCCCCCCCCCCCCCCCCCCACAGGGGGCTCCGTCTCCATCTCGTTAGTTACTGTCCAATCCATCACTGTCACTGCAGTACTACCTGAATATTACTACTGCTGTTTCTGGAGCACAGCTGCTGGACCTACTGCTCAGTACTGCAGTACTTTTGTAAGGTAGTACTCTACAGAACCTACACCCCAAACAAACACTGATGGTTTTGAGATGAAATTAAAATAGAATTTAAAATCAGTTTCAGACTAAAGATCTTTGTTGGTCAAATCCCCCAGAATCCTCGGGTCAGGGTTTAGTTTGGTCCTGGTCTCAGGTTCTGGTCTCAGGTCCTGGTCTCAGGTCCTGGTCTCAGGTTCTGGTTTTCTCATCCTTCAGATGCAGCCTGGCGTCTCTGCTCACCATCGCCCTCCATGGTAAACTGGAGTACTACACCAGTATTATGAAAGACCTGCTGGTGGATCTGATCGACGCCTCGGCTTCAAAGAACCCCAAACTGATGCTGCGTCGGACCGAGTCTGTGGTGGAGAAAATGCTGACCAACTGGATGTCCATCTGCATGTACAGTTACCTCAAGGTGGCGTCATTTCGTTCCAAACATATTGTGATGAAGTCAATTGTGAATAAAAAGGATGGTGGTACTACAAAGTACTGATACTACGAACGATACTCTGAAGCCACACACAGTCAAAGGGATCATATTCCCCTGTCCGCTTACCACATGTTGAGAACCACATCATCCATTTCACCCAGTGATTAAAGAACACGTTTGTGAAAGAAGCCC
>NC_024316.1:19717345-19718018 GCF_000523025.1 Cynoglossus semilaevis | reverse complement strand
GAGGCAGCCACGTCCGCCTCTTCCACAACCTCCCCCACTGCCTCCTCCTCCTCCTCCTCCTCCTCCTCCTCCTCCTCCAGGAGACGGTGGGTGAGCCCTTCTTCCTGCTGCTGTGTGCCATCAAACAGCAAATCAACAAAGGATCAATAGATGCCATCACAGGAAAGGCCCGCTACACCCTGAACGAGGAGTGGCTGCTCCGTGAAAACATCGAGGCCAAACCCCAGGTCAGAGTCCCAGTCTCAGCTCCTAGTCTCAGCTCCCAGTCTCAGCTCCTAGTCTCAGCTCCCAGTCTCAGCTCCTAGTCTCAGCTCCCAGTCTCAGCTCCTAGTCTCAGCTCTTAGTCTCAGCTCCTAGTCTCAGCTCCCAGTCTCAGCTCCTAGTCTCAGCTCCCAGTCTCAGCTCCTAGTCTCAGCTCCCAGTCTCAGCTCCTAGTCTCAGCTCCCAGTCACCGTCCATCCTGCAGATGTGTGTTATCTGAGTCCTTGTCTTTTCCAGAACATCAACGTGTCCTTCCAGGGCTGTGGCATGGACTCGTTGTCCGTCCGGGTCATGAACACAGACACTGTCTGCCAAGTCAAGGAGAAAATTATTGAAGCTTTTTATAAAAACCTGCCCTTCTCCCAGTGGCCGCGGTCAGAAGACGTGGACCTGGGTAAGAGCCCCCCCCCCT
>NC_024316.1:19715479-19716383 GCF_000523025.1 Cynoglossus semilaevis | reverse complement strand
CACTCCCTGTCCCTGTGTCACCCCCCCTCACCCCCCCACACTGACTTGATCACAGGAGCAACAAACACTTTATGTAAAGAAGAAATCAACAACAATGATGAAAAACAGGAAATGACATCAGAGCAAACGGACGCCTGGAACATCACTGACCAGAGAATTGTTACTGTTACTGTTACTGCTGCTGCTGTTACTGCTGCTGTTACTGTTCCTGTTCCTGTTCCTGTTCCTGTTCCTGTTACTGCTGCTGCTGCTGTTGCTGTTACTGTTACTGTTACTGCTGTTACTGCTGTTACTGCTGCTGCTGTTACTGCTGTTACTGTTACTGCTGTTACTGTTACTGCTGCTGTTACTGCTGCTGCTGTTACTGCTGCTGTTACTGTTCCTGTTCCTGTTCCTGTTCCTGTTCCTGTTCCTGCTGCTGCTGCTGCTGCTGCTGCTGTTACTGTTCCTGTTCCTGTTCCTGTTCCTGTTCCTGCTGCTGCTGCTGCTGCTGCTGCTGTTACTGTTCCTGTTCCTGTTCCTGTTCCTGCTGCTGCTGCTGCTGCTGCTGCTGCTGAGGCTCAGGCCTCTGTTAGTTGGATGTTTTCCATTAGGGAGTGTCAGCTGGTGGAGGGAGAATAATGTTCCTCACGTCGGTCCGTGTTCCTGCTGGAACAGTTCCATAATGAGTACCTGCTCACTGACAGATGAGTTCACACACAGCCTCTAATGGAGCGCTGCGTTCTTTGTCCAGAGGTCTTACATAATCAGCAGCAGAACAGGGACGGGTTCAGCTCCGGCTCCTGTCCGTCAGGCTCTGGTTCTGGTTCTGTGCCAACATGAGGTCCATGTTGTTCTGGTCCTGGCTGAGGCTTCAAAGACTCAGAGCTGGAGGTGTGAACTGTCCGCCTGTGATCACTGCTGA
>NC_024316.1:19714199-19715117 GCF_000523025.1 Cynoglossus semilaevis | reverse complement strand
CCCTCACCCCTCTCTCACCCCTCTCTCCTCACCCCCCCCCCAGCAGCAGTGCTTGTGGCCCTCAGGACTGGAGCGTCCTCAGCTCTTTTTAATGTCAGCTAAGATTTGACTCCAGAATAATGAGTTCTGGGGAAGACAATTTACTGGACGACTGGTCCGTCTCATATGTGCTATAAAAAGGCCTCTCTCTCCCTCTCTCTCCCTCCGTCCCTCCCTCCCTCCCCCGCCTCACTGTTACAACATGCTGGAATTTTATTTCTTTGGTCCAACCTTGTTCTAAACTTGGCCGTGAACGTTTACTGTTCTCCCTCTGGGTGTGTTTGTATTGGGTGGGTGGGGGTGAAGTGGACAGTATGTTGACCTTTGACCTTTGGTGTCTTCCAGGTGCTACCTCACGATGAGCTAATGGAGACCAAAAAGTCCCACAGACAGAGCCATCGCAAGAAAGTCCTGCCTGAAATTTACCTGACCCGGTTGTTGTCCACCAAGGTGACCTGACCCTGTGACCTGACCCTGTGACCTGACCCGGTCACCTGACCCTGTCACCTGACAGTCAGCTGCTCTTGTACTTCTTTTTGCCTGATCTTTTGTTAAGTCCAGGTGTCAACAGTCTTTTTGACGTTCTCTTGTGTCGAACGTTCCGCTCCCAGGCTAACCTGTAGCCAGGCTAACCTTTAGCCAGGCTAACCTTTAAGCAGGCTAGCCTTTAGCCAGGCTAACCTTTAGCCAGACTAACCTTTAGCCAGGCTAACCTTTAAGCAGGCTAGCCTTTAGCCAGGCTAACCTTTAGCCAGACTAACCTTTAGCCAGGCTAACCTTTAGGCAGGCTAACCTTTAGGCAGGCTAACCTTTAGCCAGGCTAACCTTTAGGCAGGCTAACCTTTAGCCAGGCTAACCTTTAGCCAGGCTAACCTTTAG
>NC_024316.1:19710445-19712468 GCF_000523025.1 Cynoglossus semilaevis | reverse complement strand
GTCTCTGACTGTGAATCACACAGCTCTGTGAATACCTCCTGATTGGCTATTTTGGTGCTGCAGCTCAGTTCACTGTGGTAGAACACAGATGTGGGTTTCTGTGAACACGTGAACGAGTACTTCATCTGAGTACTTCATCTGAGTACTTCATCCTCAGATGAAGTACTTCATCTGAGGATGAAGTACTCGTTCTCTGTACTCCTAACTCTTTCCAGGTTAGAGTTAGCTAGAAGTTAGTATTTATAGTATTTATATTTGTATTTATATATGTGCATGTATATTTGTGTTGTTGTCTCACCTGTGTGGTCGTTGGTCGTTGGTCGTTGGTCGTTGGTCGTTGGTCGTTGGTCGTCACTGAGACTGGTCTCTGATTCTTCTTCTTCTTCTTCTTCTTCTTCTTCTCTGCTCAGGTGGTCAACGCCCTGGAGGCCAACCCCACCGCACGCCGCACTCAGCTGCACCACAAGTTTGAGCAGGTGGTCGCTCTGGTGGAGGACAACATCTATGAGTGCTGTAGTGAAGCCTGAAGCTAAGACTGCGTCTCCTCCTCCTCCTCCTCCTCCTCCTCCTCCTCCTCCTGACAGCTGCCTCTCCTCCGTCTTTTCATCGTCGTCTGGAACCTCTGCCACTGCGGAGTTAGCCTTTCAGGGTCTCCCCACTTCTCACACAGACTCTGGGAGTGTGACCCTGGTCCTGGTCCTGGTCCTGGTCCTGGTCCTGGTCCTGGTCCTGGTCCTGGTCCTGGTCCTGGATTTCTCCAGCGTTTCACTGCGACATTCTCCCAAAAACTTTCTCAGTGACTCGGAAAGATTTTCTTTCTGCCGCGGAAAAGATTAAGAAGGAACGTGAGAGCGTCTTTTTCCTGGAAGTCTTTACTGTTAGTGGGAACTGCAGGTGGCGCTCTTTTAACGCACTGAACCCTTTCCTGAGGGGACGAGCCATTAATGCACTGTACTGTATTATAATGTCTATAGCAATATTTATAGATACAATGACACCATGGACATGAGTCTACAGGGAGACTGCTGATTGGATGAGTGGGGCTCCTCCCACTGCACCGCTCTGAGCTGTGATTGGCTGTGGAGCGGTGTCAGTCTGATCAGCAGCTTAATGATTGTTGATGATTAGAAATATAAAGGTGAGTGAAGTGAGTGGACGGAGTCGACTTCACTGTAAAAGAGGGAAATTTACAGATATATAAATATATAAGAAATAAAGTGGTCTCAATATAAGGGTCTGTGAACGTCTGTGGCCGGTGGGAACATTTACTCGCCCTCTCTCTCTCTCTCTGCTTTTTGACCCATTTGTCTTTTCAGGTATTTAAAGCAAATGCATTGAAGGCACCAACCAGGCACCAACGTTTCCTACAATTAAACCTCTGGTTCGAGGACCACATGTAGGGCCGCGCAGCCACGGTCCTCTTTGAAAACAAATATATGTATATACCTAAATATATACATATATAAATCAGTAGAGAGAGAGGGATGAACCTGGGGGGGCGAGGGGGAGGGGGGTCTGTAACCTTGATGCCAAATGACATGTTGAAGTTTTTAGGATTTAAAAATGTCTAATAAGAAACACACGTCTGTGAGTTGTTGTTTTTTTTTTCTTCAAAAACTCGTCTCGAAAATGTTTCACATTTGAAACTCTTTAGATCTGAAAAACGTTGACCTTTGTTTTTAATATATCTGTGAGAGGAGAAGCTTTTTACCCTGAACAAACATCCTCTCAGTGCCCCCCCCCCCTCCCCCCCCCACACACACACACACACACCCACACACACACACACACACCCCCACACACACACACACACACACTCACACACACAGTTCTCCTGCTGAGGCTAATCTGAGGCCCATCTGTTTACACTTATTTTAGCTAAGAGCAGCTTCATTAAAGATGTGAAAAGACACACACACACACACACACACACACACACACAGACACACACACACACACAGACACCTGACCTGAGGTTCATCTCAGTGTCCAAACACGACAGGAAACTTCAGGTCTGGTTCAG
>NC_024316.1:19709804-19710205 GCF_000523025.1 Cynoglossus semilaevis | reverse complement strand
TCACAGAGAGAGCAGAATGGCGCGAGTCAGCCTGCAGTGAGGGGGGGGGGTTTCAAGCTGGGGCCACTTGGCTGGAAGATACAGAGGAAGTCTGGGTTCTGGACACAGCAGTGACCTCGTCCTCTGGTCCAAACGGGTTCTTCCCACAGCAGACGGTGGTGATCATGCAGTTCCTGAACTGGAGGAGAGAAGAGGAGGAGGTCAGAGGTCAGAGGTGAGGAGGTCAGAGGTGAGGAGGTCAGAGGTGAGGAGGTCATTTCAGGTTCTGGTTCTGGTTCTGGTACCAACACACCTGTCTGGTCAGCAGGATGTAGATGACTGGGTTGTACAGAGCAGCGCTCTTGGCAAAGAAGGCCGGCGCCGTCATGAACACCGGTCCAAACTCCGTACCCTGCACGGCA
>NC_024316.1:19706441-19707958 GCF_000523025.1 Cynoglossus semilaevis | reverse complement strand
GGATGTAGATGACTGGGTTGTACAGAGCAGCGCTCTTGGCAAAGAAGGCCGGCGCCGTCATGAACACCGGTCCAAACTCCGTCCCCTGATTGGCAAAGATGTACCAGGCCACGCTGGCGTAGGGCACCCAGCACACCAGGAAGGAGATCACCATGACGACCACCATGCGGGTCACTTCCTTCTCTGCCCTCTGGGTGGTTTCAGACTCCTGCTGCTGGGCGGCAGCCTGAGGACAGACACAGGACGAGGTGAGGGTTCGAGTCCAAACAGAACTTTGAATCATTCAACTGAATGTGAAGTGAGTGTGAACTGGTTCGTCTCCTCGGTCTGACAGGAAGTCAGCGAGTTTCTACCTTCTTTCTCTGTTTTCTTCTTGTTCTTTCTGTTGACACAGATCAGGAAAATGGAACCAGTAGGTGGCGGTAATGCAACTAAAAAGACCGGCATCGTTAGCGTGTCTTAGATTTGTTGAAGACGAGATAAAATGTTGAGAATTAGAGCAACAATAACTCGTTGCTAAAACACCGCTCACTGTTGTTGTAGCGCATTAGCAGCGGTGGCTAACGGTCAAGGTTAATAAGCCAACTCTGCCTAAACAGTATCAGAATTAGTGACTTATTTTTTATATATATATATTTTATGAATATTTACAAAATACTACAGAATACTTTGTTGTCATCGTTCATTCTCGTTCTCTGCTTTTCTCGTCGTTGCGCTACTTCCTGTTGCGTATAATCCCGTTTTTTATCCAATCGTATTTCTGTCTCATGTGTTGCTACATTGAATGAAATCTGCCAATGAGATCGATTCTTTAACCAATCAGTCAACATGGCACATAGTTACTGTGGCGGTTTGAGTGATTCGATTGAGATCGACAGTGTCGAATCTACCAAGCTGGAAAATTATTGTTTTTCTGGGTTCGCTGCGTCTGTGGAGTCGACACTCTGAGCCTGAAGCGAAAAAAAGAAGAAATGATGCCGTAAATATGACGGAACAGACTGGACTGTTAGCATGAGGATTAGCATGATCATGGACGGAGCTGGAACTGGACTCGATGTTGGAACTGGAACACGATCATCTGTACAACAGTCACTGAACTCGTCTTAAGGAAAGAGAGGAGGAGTTTTGGTGAGTAAACGTCATTCTGTGTTTTTTTAATAATGTTGTAACTTTATTAATTTATTGTTATTGATGCTTTTCGATGTACATTATATCGCAGCTGTGGTTAAACTGTTTTGTGGGTTACGTCACTGATCAATAACGTCACTGCTAACGAAGTGCTAATTGAGTCTGTGCTCAAACTCGCCAAAAGCCGCCGAACTTTCCATAAATATAGGAATAAAAGCGGCGTCGGTGTCGACGCTGACAGAGTTCGATCCCCAGGTGTGGCTCAGAGCATCACTAACGAGGGCGTCAGGACACAGGGAGTGGGCTGACTGCCCTCTAGCTGCAGGACCTCGGTATAAGCTGTCACTTTGGCAGAAGCCTGTCCTGCTGGAGTGCCCCTCCCCCCACAC
>NC_024316.1:19700999-19705899 GCF_000523025.1 Cynoglossus semilaevis | reverse complement strand
TTCAGCCAATAACGCTCTCTCTTCTCTGGTGGCGGTGCTGTAAGGTGATGACGTGTCGCTGTTATTAATGCTCTCACCGCCCGCACGGTGCACAGCAGACGGCCGTAGCAGAAGAAGATGATGAGGAGGGGGATGGAGAAGTGGAGGACGAACATGTAGATGACGAATGAAGTGTTGTTGATCTCTGGCTTAGGAGTGTAGTAGTCGATCCCACAGGAACACTGCATTCCTTCTGGAATGTACCTGCATCCGTGGGTAAAAATAGTCCCAGAATGTCAGGCTAATATCACCGCACACACCAGCAGTTCATCACACAACACTGACACAACACTGACATAACATTTAAGGAAATGCTATTGTATTTATTTTTTAATAAATTCAATAATCGTGGGGTTTCTTAAATTCATATCTTTTGTCTTTAGATTTGTTTTAACATGAGCTCTGTCTTCTTAGTTTGTCCTACATTAAACCTGTTCATGGGTCAAAGGTCGGTGACCTCTGGTTCGTGTCATTATTTTACATATACATCATGTTAAAGTGAATAGAGGGACACAAACCGAGACCATCCACACAGAGGGGGGGCAGCACAGGTCAGCGCCATGATCCAGGTGAACGCAAGACCAGCGATGGCGTGCTTTTCTCCAAAACGGAAGTTGGTCATTGGTTTACAGACCACGATGTAGCGCTCAATGGCCAAAACCACGAGAGACCAGAGAGCGATCTCTCCTGAGACAGACAGACAGGCAGACAGACAGACAGTCGGACAAACAGTCAGACAGACAGACAGTCAGACAGACAGGCAGACAGACAGTCAGTCAGACAGTCAGACAGGCAGACAGACAGACAGTCAGACAGTCAGTCAGTCAGACAGACAGACAGACAGACAGTCGGACAAACAGTCAGACAGACAGACAGTTGGAAAAACAGTCAGACAGACAGACAGTCAGTCAGTCAGACAGACAGTCAGTCAGTCAGACAGACAGTCAGACAGACAGGATGTCACAATTATGACATTATAATTCAACATACGACATTTGTTTTTGTCTCATTAATCAAAAACCTTTTCCTCTTTTACCTCCTAAAGTTGCAAAGAATCCTTCTATGTTGCAGCCAGTGACCCCCAGGCTGAAGTATCCATGCAGTGCAGTGTAGAGTGTGACGGTGAAGCCCCCCACCACCATGAAGAGGTCCGCCACCGCCAGGTTGAGCAGCACGTAGTTCAGAGGCGTCCTCAGCTTTTTGTGTTGGACAGTGACATAGAGGGTGAGGAAGTTGATGGGGAAGGCGGTGGCGATGAGGAAGAGCATGTAGGCGGCCACCAGAGAGTACTTCCAGGGCTCGGCCAGGTAGTACTGAGGGTACTCGAAGGGGCTGCGAACCAAACCGGTCTTGTTAGACATGGGGATGTAAAAGTCGGGTCCTTCAGTGCCGTTCATGGTGTTGATGGTCGGTGGGTGTCGTAGGGTACGTGTGACCAGATGAGATCTCAGAGGTCTGCTGTGTGGAGCAGATGGAGGGATGGATGTTGTCTCCACTCTTAAACACTCTGTAGAGGAGAGATACCTTTTAACACGCCGCTGGATTAGGGATGAGCGTGGACCAAAGAGTTAGCAGAGATGGAATTAAGACACTCAATCGTATCTGCTCCTCACTCATGCACTCTCTCTCTCTCACACACACACACACACACACACACACTATGGGAGGAAAATCCAGAAATAGCTGCGCAGCATGTTAAGCATTTTTAAGATAATTGCCTGCAGCTCTTGCTATTCAAACCTAGGCATTACTGACATGTGCTTCCCCGCATCATCAGAATGAGATGAGGAGCAGACGAGGAGCAGAAGAGAAGCAGGGGAGGAGGAGCGGAGGAGGACAGAAGGAGAGCACAAATGTACTGTTCAAAGTGCAAAGGTACAACTGGTTTTTTGTCCATATCTTGAGCTTCATCTTTCAGCAGAGTTTAATGCAGACGTACACCTAAGTAAAAATGCACCAATTGGCCTAAAAATATGTAGGAATGTACTTTTCTATGCTCAAATGTCAGAAAAAATATAAAATGTATTTATCCTAATACATTCCTGAAATAGTCTTCAAAAATGAATAAAAATGCATTAGTTTATCTTAAAATATGTAGATGTTTACAATTCTATGCTTAAGTTAGAAAAAAAAATCAAATTTGTGAATGTAAACTTTTGATCTGAGGTATCCTAAAATATTATTAAATTCCCGAAAAAGGCTAAAGTTTAAAATACTGAAAATGAATTAAAATGCATGAAACTGACCTACTTGACATCAGGATTTTTCCAATAAATTACCGAAAAATAATTTTCTGGAAATATTTTTCAAAATGGATTTAATTGGCGAGAATTGGTTAAATTTTATTTAAATAAATTTTAAAAAATATTCTCTAAATCCCCTAATTTTATGAGAAACATTCGGGAAAGATACAATTTTGAACTTTTGAACACAGTAAAATAACTATAGCAGGTCAATTGGACGTCACTTGGAGGTCGATAAATGCCATTTTAAGGCATTTCTGGGGCTTTAAAACGTTCCAAAATCAATATTTCAAAAATCACCCAAAACAAGGCGTGTTTTGGGTGATTTTTGAAATATTCATAAAAAATATTTTTTGGAGTTTTAAACACAAAATATTCACTTGGCAGCATGTTTNGCCTTACTATAGCCTTACCATCGTGAAAAAATCTCAAAAAATAAAAAGTCCCCGAAATGCCTTAAAATGCAAGATTAGGTCCTAAAACATGCTGCCAAGTGATTATTTTGTGTTTTAAACTCCAAAAAGTATTTTTTATGAATATTTCAAAAAACACCCAAAACACGCCTTACTATAGCCTTACCATCGTGAAAAAATCTCAAAAAATAAAAAGTCCCCGAAATGCACTAAAATGCAAGATTAGGTCCTAAAACATGCTGCCAAGTGATTATTTTGTGTTTAAAAGTCTGAAAAAATATAACATTTTGGTACGTCAACTTGAATACAGTAAAATAACTATAGCTATATATAACTATAGTTCCTGAACAAATCTCGGAAAATAAAAGTTTCTCAAAAATGACTAAAAATACACTCAGTTGCCTAAAAATACTTAGCTACGTCCATTTTTGTGGTTAAAACTTTGAAAAAATATTCTTTTTTGGTATGTCAACTTTTGATCGCCGTAAAATACTATAGCAATAAGTTCCCGAAAAAGTCTTCGTTTCCCATAAAAATGACATATTTTTTTTAAATTCAAACACCAAAACCAAAAATTAAAAAAAAACAAATTCTTAAACTAAATGAAAAATTAAAAAAAATATTTAAAATGAAAAAAAATACTGACTTACAAGTTATTTTTCACTTATTTATTTAACTTTGTTTGAGTTACATTGACAGATCATTTTTGATTTTTTTTGGTAAACTTTTGATCAGAAGTAACATAAAAAATAAGGAAATGCACTATTTACTTAAAAATATGTAGTAATGTTCTTATTGGGGGGGTCGGGGGGCGTCTCCCTTGTTAGCATAAACAATAGAGACCTTATCATGTTGATGACATACCCCCCCTCCATATATGTATGTCCATATATGTGTATGTCCATATATGTGGATGTCCATATATGTGCATGCCCATATATGTGCATGTCCATATATGTGCATGTTCATATATGTGCATGTCCATATATGTGTATGTTCATATATGTGTATGTCCATATATGTGTATGTTCATATATGTGTATGTCCATATATGTGTATGTCCATATATGTGGATGTCCATATATGTGGGTGTCCATATATGTGCATGTCCATATATGTGTATGTCCATATATGTATGGGTTATATATATGTATAGGTTATATATATGTATGGGTTATATACATATATGGACACACACAGATTTCTATATTTCAGTTCTAGTCCCTCGTCACTTTGATCAATAATCTTTGATGTGCTGCAGTTTCTGTAACTGTTTCCACACAGACCTAATAGCAACATATAAATATTGTTTAATGTTAAAAATGCAGGTAAACTTTCAGTCCACGACTGTGTCGACACCGAGTGTTAAAAAATAAATATCTTTTACTTTACACTGTACAACAATCCTCCTTCTCAGGTGATGATGTCATCGGCTTCAATCTGATTCCCATAATCCAGGACTGGACTGATGGGCTGACGGAGAACACGGACGCTCCAGGTATTAGACTGGTCCCAGCTGCGGGTCCTGCGTGGACCGCGGGTCAGTTGGGTTCATCGATGGCTCTGCGGCAGTAAGGACAGCAGTTGTGCTGCAGCACCAGGAGTTCGTAGTCCTCACTGTGGAACATCTGCAGCAGGACACACAGAGGTCAGAGGTCACAGTACAAATACTCACCAACACCATTTAAAGATGATGTTCGCAGTATCTGCAAGTATCCAATCAGTACTTTTTGAAGTATTTACTGTATAGAGAATACTATCATCAGCCACAGGTTCTTTTTTTTTTTTTTTACTTCCTGTGGTTCAGCGTCGTCACCATGACACTGACGGTCAGGGACCAGGTGTGAAGACCATGGACCCTGAGGACGTACATCTGGGAGCCCACAAAGTGACCAGTAGGTGGTGCACCGTTGGAGGAACGTGTCGTCCTACCACAGGGGGGCGTACCTTGAAGCAGGTGGGACACATGGTGATGCTGACGTCAGGCAGCAGGGAGCGGAAGTACTCCCAGTGGAGGGGTCTGGGCCAGCGTTTGATCAGGACGTCCCTCCTGCTCATGGAGCGAAGCGCGGAGCGACTCACCTTGACGGGGACAAAGCTGGACCCCCCCTGCTGTTGGAGACGTAAGGAGACAGAAGGACACACTTAGAGTCTATGATGGCGTCCCCCCCCCAGCCCCCCCCCCCAAGCTGCTCGGCTCAGTTG
>NC_024316.1:19696990-19698653 GCF_000523025.1 Cynoglossus semilaevis | reverse complement strand
GAGCCCCCCTGCTGTTGGGGACGGAAGGAGACAGAAGGGCACACTTAGAGTCTATGATGGAGCCCCCCCCCCCAACCCCCCCCCCAAGCTGCTCGGCTCAGTTGGTGAAATATTAATGAGCTCAGCTGTTCTTACCTCGAAGCTCATCTTGGCTGTGAAGGGGTCTTCGTCCGCCCCCCCCTCGCCGTCCACCCTCCAGGTCTGCAGCTCTGATCAGAGGTGGTTAAGAGACAAACAGCCGGAGAAATGCTTCAACTTTACACCACGTAAGTAACCACTAGGGGCGTGTGTTAATCTACAGGGGAAACAATACGATGTGTTGTGTTGTGATGTGATGTGTTGTGTTGGGTGGTGTTGTGTTGTGATGGGTTGTGAGGTGTGGTGTTGTGTGGTGTTGTGTTGTGTTGTTGTGTGTTGTGTTGTGTTGTTGTGTGTTGTGTTGTGTTGTGTGGTGTTGTGTTGTGTTGTTGTGTGTTGTGTTGTGTTGCGTTGTGTTGTGATGTGTTGTGTGGTGATGTGTTGTGATGTATTGTGATATATTATGATGTGTTGTGATGTGTTGTGTGGTGATGTGTTGTGATGTGTTGTGATGTGTTGAGGGTTTTTCTTTTTTCGCTCACAGAAAAGGTTCAAAAGACCTGTCAGTCAAACCCTGGCTCTGGGACAAGAGTGGACCCTAGTGCCCTTGAGCATCTGCTGGTTAATGCAGGTTAATCCCTGCCCCGTGGGTTAGTGTCATGAAGATGAGACAGCAGAGCCTGGATAACACTATTAACTCAGGAGCTAAGACGACTTAGCGCCGACGGCTTAGCCACGGAATCTGGGCCAGTGGAGGACGAGCACCTCATCACCCTGAGGTCACCTGGTCCACAGTCACCTGGTCCACAGTCACCTGGTCCACAGTCACCTGGTCCACAGTCACCTGGTCCACAGTCACCTGGTCCACAGTCACCTGGTCCACAGTCACCTGGTCCAGGCTCAGGATTTGAACCCTCACACAGATGGTTGAAGGATACCACCGTTGTCCGTGAGCTGCGGGTGCGAGTCCGGGTCGTCCACGTGAGGAACCTCCAGGTCGATGAGTGACACGGCCTCCTCGTCACTGACGCCCTCCTCCAGGTAGAACTGCACCAACGGCAGGACCTCTGTACAAACACCACACTGGTATTACAGTACAGGCGGGGAGACGTGAGTACTCCGAGTACTCCATGATGTACTTCACTGACCGTAGGAAGACGCCGAGTAGATGAAGGGCTGTCTGCAGTTGATGCACACACTGCCCCTGGCCCCGCTCAGATCCTGGGGTGAGTGAGTACACACACACACACACACACACACACACACACACACACACACGTTCCCATCACAGTTCTCTTCATCTGGACCCACTGGGTGGCGCTGTCACCTGCTGACCTCTGACCCTCACCTCACTGTCGTGGAACGGCGTGGAGCGGATGGTCAGGCTGCCCAGTTCGATGGACTCCTGGAAGCGGGAGGGGACGTGCAGCTCCTGGAGTTTCTCGTAGGAGTAGCGGCCCAGTTTGTAGGCCCCCAACTTGTGGCTCTGCTTGGCCAGAGCGTAGAGCGTGTTACTGAAGAGGAGGTGAAGGAAACGGCATCATCTCAACCACACACTGCTCTTCTGTGTCCCTCTACCATCAGC
>NC_024316.1:19695543-19696815 GCF_000523025.1 Cynoglossus semilaevis | reverse complement strand
TGTTTTTCTGATCTTTCAGTTAAATCAATAAAATGTTTTTGGAAGTAAACAAAGCCTGTGAGTCAGAGTCATGTTGTTGTCGACTGATGAAGATGAAGATGAAGATGAAGAGTGTCTCTCACCGTGTAGCGCTGGATGGAGCGGTAGACGTGGTAGAGTTCTGCCAGGTGCTGGAAATGTTCAAACTTCTTCAGCATCTCCCCCCTCTGCTCCTCACTCTCTGGGGGAGAACCACAGGCGGGCCCCGGTGCGTGGGACAACGGTCAGTGGGGACCCGGGCAGTGGGACCCCCCCCCCAGCCCCCCCCCCCCCCCAGTCGGACCACCTACCTCTTGCGATGTCCAGACACTGCATAGACAACATCCAATAATAGTATCCTGCATCATTGAACCTGTTCTCCACTACTGCATTGTGGGTAAGCTGCTCCAGGAACTTGACGGCTTCACTCTGTTGCCCCGCCCTGTGAAACGCTGTGATGAAGAGCAGACTGTTACCATGTGTTCACCCACAAACGTCTCTCTCTCTGTGTCAAAGTGCTGACGTGGAACCGTATGTTGAGCTCACGTGTGTTCATGATGATGTCATTCTTCACTGACTCCCTGACCGTGGGTAAACGCCACCTACCACCTACCACGTACCACGTACCACGTACCAAGTACCAAGGCCCCATGAACATGAAAGGAGCAGATTACATAACAGTGGTGACATCATCAGTGTGTGTGCACTGATGATGTCACCACTGATCAAAGGCAGGTGACCTCCAATGGTTTCCACCTGTTTAGCCCGGGGTGGGGGGGGGGGGGGGGTACAGTACTGTGACTGGTAAAGATCAGTCTGATGACTCAACACCTCCAGCAGCCAATCAGCTTCAGGTCTGAGCTCCTGCTGACTCCCTACATCCAGACCTGCTCTGCCTCCTCATCTACTGCATCTAGAGAACATCAGAGGAAGACCACGGAGAGGAAGAACCAGTGTGACTGGTCGTCACAGCTAATTACAGCAGTGATAATTAGCAGTTTAACAGAGTGGTTCAGCTCAGCTGCAGCCGACACGTCAGTCTGTCCTTCATCACCTCCACACCTCAACACTGTTCTTCTCAGGCCCAGGTTTTTAGATCTGAACAACCACAAGTAATAAAATCTCCAGTGTAGTGGGAGTTCAGAGGGTCTCCATCACCCAGCTAACAGCTAACAGCTAACAGCCAACAGCTAACAGCCAACAGCTAACAGCTAACAACTAACAGCCAACAGCTAACAGCCAACAGCTAACAGC
>NC_024316.1:19687429-19695497 GCF_000523025.1 Cynoglossus semilaevis | reverse complement strand
CTTTCTGTGCCTCCTCGAAGCGGTCGTTCTCAGCCAACCACTGAGCGTAAGGAACGAAGACCTGGTTCCTGTACTGAGGGTGTTTGTCCACCAGGGAGAAGGCCTACCAGAGAGAAACCAACACTGGTCACTGGTCACTGGTCACACCGTGGTAACCTTCTCATTCATGGTCATCAACAGACTGCAGTGTGGGATCATGGGAAAATTATTAACAATAATGACGAGTTACAGAACAAAGAGTTTCTGACAAAGAAAAAAAAAGATTAACAGACGTCTGAGCTACGACTTTGATTTAAAGACATAAAAAAAAAAACCCCCCCCCCCCCCCCCCCCCCACCGACATATTTGCTTGTCATAGTGACTGATGAAGCTAAATGTCCTACAGCAGAACCTACCAAAAAAATCACACACCAGTAGAGTGTGTGTGTGTGTGTGTGTGTGTGATGGTGTGTGTGTGTGTGTGTTCCAGGCCTGCACGCCTTAAAGTCATTTAAAGAAACACTTTGTTTGAGAATCAAGTGAGAGCTGAGAGTTGAAACCATATGGTCTGTGATCTGTGTGTGTGTCCACCCCCACTGGTGAGTCTCCCTAACCTAGACCTCACCCACTCTGCTCCTCCATCATTACAACAACAACAACAACCAGAAGACACAGCTGAGGTCTGCAGTCTACAATCTTCAGTCTACAGTCCTCAGTCTACAGTGTTCAGTCTACAGTCCTCAGTCTACAGTGTTCAGTCTACAGTCCTCAGTCTACAGTGTTCAGTCTACAGTCCTCAGTCTACAGTGTTCAGTCTACAGTCCTCAGTCTACAGTGTTCAGTCTACAGTGTTCAGTCTACAGTGTTCAGTCTACAGTGTTCAGTCTACAGTGTTCAGTCTACAGTGTTCAGTCTACAGTGTTCAGTCTACAGTGTTCAGTCTACAGTGTTCAGTCTACAGAAACTGTGGTTTCTACGTCAGATGTTTCTGGTTTCCAAACCCACATTATTATGATTATTATTATTGTTATTATTTTCCACATTCCTGAAATCCACAGCTGTTTCTTAAACACAGCGCCATCTGTGGTGAGAAATGCTAGGATATATGATTCCTATACAGGGTCAGGATTAGCCGAGCAGGTGAGTGTCAGACCTCCTCCCAGTGCCGTGTTTCCACATGCAGCTGCAGCAGGGCTTGCAGGTCCCCCATCTTGGAGTAGGTCTCCGAGGCGTAGCCGTGCTGCTTCAGCTTCTTGAAATACAGCGCACACTTTCCCAGCGGCTCACGTTCGGCCTTGTCCAGTTTACGAGCGATGTCAATCAGCCTGGAGGTGAGGAGAGAAGGACGTTTAAAACACAACGCGCATCAGCTGGGGGGTGAGGGGGGGGTGACCAGCTGAGCGCCGACTCTGGCCACATGTGGGATCTATTAATGCAGGTCCAACCCACCAGTGGGACCAGATGTCAGTGTAGAGTTTGGACAGACAGAACAGACACCAGTGTGTGAACGCTCACAGAAAGTCAACTGTCTGTTACTGAATACTCTGTACACGGGAAGTACTACATTAGTACTTTAGTAAAGCTGTGAGAGACTCTGGACATCCCATAATCTGACCTCCTACATCAGGGGTCATGAACCTACGGCTGGATCTTCTGATGACTGCGTCTGCGTCTGATAAATGTTAGCTGCATTTCAAGTCATCGATCATTTAAAACATTACAGAAATCAAAGCATTAAAACAATCTTAAAAAAAAAACATTTTCATGTAGTGACATAAAAAACCCATTTTAAAACAGGTGACTGTGTTGAACCTACATGTCGGCCCAGCCGTGCTCTCCGATGATGTCTATAGCTTGGAGGTGTTCTCCAGCTGACAGGTACATCTCCGCGGCCGCCCGCGGCTCTCTGCTGCTCTTAGCCCAGTCCGCCTGCTTACTCATCAGAATCCGAGAACTCTTCGGGTCCGTCGCTCCGACAAACTCCTGCGAAAGAAAAGATTGTTGAAAGAAAACAGTTTCTCAGAGCCAAACATTGTAAAGTTGGTAAAGCTGAGGCTCCCGACCACAGGGTCCCAGAGCAGTACGGGGTCCTGGACCACGGAGGACAAACACAGAACATTTGAATCAAATCAATTCAAACTGATCTAGAACCTTGTCAAAAACAGAGTCTCCTTCTGTGGAACATCTACAGTTTCTATATGTGAACAGGTGAATGCTGACTGTTGTTGTCACCTTAGCAAAGTCAAACATCCTCAGGTCCGTGTACATGCTCAAGGCCCGGGACTCGTGGCCGCTGCGTTTGTAGAGTTTGGCCGCCTCGTGGAATTTGCCCTGGTAGGCACAGACGTCCGCCAGGAAGAGGTCGTTGTCGCTCTCACCTCGTTTCTTCCTCTCCTGCAGGTCAGTCAACACAGACACTCACCTGGTTCACTCCACAATAACACACCAGATTAAAAAGATCCTCCTGCCATGGTGTGGTCTTTACCTCGATGCTGTTGATGAGCTCCAGGTATCGCAGGTCTCTGATTCTAATGAAGGCCTGTTACCAAGGAAGAAGAAAAAGTCAAAACAACATTACCACAGACGTCTGCACCAAAAGAAGAGGAAAATATATATATATATAAAATATATATAAAATGTATCTAAATGTTTCTTCTTCTTCTCTGTTAATTTCCCACCTGCTGTGGTTCAGTGAGTCGTCCTCAGATACAGTCCATCATTTATCTTTCATGACAACAATGTTTAAAAAGACATTTTTATAATGAATACAGTGGTCGTTTTACTTTAGGACCTGTGAACGACCTGTGAACGACCGGTGAACGACCTGTGAACAACCTGTGAAGGACCTTTAAACGACCTGTGAACGACCTGTGAACAACCTGTGAACGACCTGTGAACGACCTTTCAACGACCTCATCTCCTCCTTTAAATCTACTGATTCAGATCAAATTTACAGTTTTGTTTAAACAAGAATGAATCCTCAAATCGGTTACAAATCGACACAAATGCCTAACAGTTCTCATCGGTTCAAATAAAAATGAATCACGCATCAAGGTGTAAGGAGTCACTGGTCATACCATGACACTACACACTCTAGTACAGTAGGTGGCGGTGTGCCTAAAAACACTGGTTGTGACTCATTTTGTTAAAAAGACTCGAGAACAAAATAAATTGTGAATCACATGGAGTTGAGTCTCGACACTGAATGGGTTCAAGACCCGGAGCGGATCAGAACCCCGTGTCCAGGACTGACCTTCTTTGCTGTGTCAAAGTCCAGTCCTTCCAGGGCTTCCGTGGCCAGGTTCCTCCAGTCACCGTCTGTCACTCCAAGGCAGGCGATCTGATAGGCCTCCTTGAACATCTTCCTCTCCAGGTACTGGTACATCGGTGCCGACTGACAACGACAACACAGCTGTTGAATCAACGCCTCCTTGATGACGGAGCCGCTCCTGACGACAGGACCCTCACCTGAGGAACCTCCACGGCCGACATGGAGTAGACGTAGAGACAGAAGATCTTGGAGCCGTTGTAGCCCACCATGAAGCCCTGCATCTTCTGCTGGTGCACTGGGAAGTTGCTGGCCTTGATGTTGAGGTAACCGTTACCAGAGAAGCACAGCATGTCCTCGCACTGTGTGTTCCAGGCTACGCTGTTAGCATTAGGCTCCTGCACAGACGAGGAGGAGGAGGAGGAGGAGGAGGAGGAGGAGGAGGAGGGGGTGTGAACCCTGCAGTAGTACATGAGTAAAGTACCTGTGTGTACACAGTACTGTGGTACCCACTCGTATATCAATCCGCTTGTATCTTGATTCCATTTTTAACATTAAAAATAACAAAAAAACAAACAAACAAGTAATTAGTTCCAGCCCCCAGAAATGTACTATTAATAAATTAAATTAAAATCTCCCCCATCTAAACATCAAAAATATAGATATAAACAAATATATTGATAATATGAAATAATAATAATTAGGAAAACATTTTATATTATTGTTATAAAAATGGGTAAAATAACCAGAGAGGGAGACAGCGCCACACAGTGGTATCTGGAGGCCCCAGTGTACATGAAAACCACCGGTGGCCACAGTTTTGTCCACCGACCTGGAACAGCAGCTCTTTACTGTTGATGTCGTAGACCAACAGAGTGTTGTGCTCGTCCACTACCGCCAGTTTACTGCGGGAGGCGCTCATGTCCAGACAGCGTACTGAGGTCGACAGCTTCAGCAGTGTGATGGGAAACGGGTTGTCGACAAAGATCTTCAGGATCTTCAGGTGAGAACACAACCACATCAGTCACAATAACCAACACAACAGACTGGAGGAGGAGGAGGAATTCCCTAATGTCTGTTCACGTGTTAACTCAACACTCACAGCTCCGTTCTTCAAGCCCACCAGCAGACCCTCTCTTCCTGGCGGCCCACCGATGACCTTGATGTAGCGGATCAGAGACTCCATCACCCACTCCTTCTCCCTGACGCTGGTGAAGGACAGACACTGGAGACGCTTCTCCTGCAGCACAGACGAGGAGGTGAAGAGGAGGAGACTGTGTCAGAGAGAGAGAGCGACACGGGGGACACGAACCACAGCTTGACCTGACACAGACAGGCTGTGGTGGTTCTGTCTGGTGCCTGACATGTCTGTCAGTGTGTGTGGGTTTGATTTGACCATCACGTGACCATCACGTGACCATCACGTGACCATCACGTGACCATCACGTGACCATCACGTGATTGGTGGAGGGCAGATATTTAAACCAACAGGTGGCAGACTTCTTTGACTGCAGGTATGAAGCAGCAGAACGGAGGAGTGAGAAGTTCTTGTTCAAAACATTTTCTCCTTTTTTTCATTAAGGCTTCAGGTCAGAACCCTGTGTTTTCTTTTCTTTTTTCTTAGTGGAGAGAAGTTCAGAGTCCTCTTTGTTTTTGTTTGTTCTGTTGGACATTTTTAAGCAAAACTAAAATGCTCCTTCCACCTACTTGGACAAGTCACCCGTTTCACTTTCTCCCATTTCCAACACTGTCAGGACACTGTTAGGACAATGTTAGGACAGTGTCCTAACATTGTCCTAACACTGTCAGGACACTGTTAGGACAGTGTTAGGACAGTGTTAGGACAGTGTTAGGACAGCATTAGGACAGTGTCCTAACAGTGTCCTAACAGTGTTAGGACACTGTCAGGACACTGTTAGGACACTGTTAGGACAATGTTAGGACAGTGTTAGGACAGTGTCAGGACAGTGTCCTAACACTGTCCTAACAGTTAGGACACTGTCCTAACACTGTTAGGACAGTGTCCTAACAGTGTTAGGACAGTGTTAGGACACTGTCCTAACACCGTCCTAACACTGTCCTAACACTGTCCTGACACTGTTAGGACAGTGTCCTAACAGTGTTAGGACAGTGTTAGGACAGCATTAGGACAGTGTCCTGATGCTGTTAGGACACTGTTAGGACACTGTCCTAACACTGTCCTAACATTGTCCTAACAGTGTCCTAACAGTGTCCTAACACTGTCCTAACAGTTAGGACACGGTCCTAACACTGTTAGGACAGTGTCCTAACAGTGTTAGGACAGTGTCCTAACTGTTAGGACAGTGTTAGGACACTGTCCTAACACTGTCCTAACACTATCCTAACAGTGTCCTGACAGTGTCCTAACACTGTTAGGACAGTGTCCTAACAGTGTTAGGACACTGTTAGGACAGTGTTAGTTCACTGTGTGGTTTCTCTGGGGCAGCAGTGAAAACTTCACCACTGACTCATTCTGCCTCCGTCGGGGTAATAAACCTCCAAACCGTCTTTAGACTCTTGTGCAGTCTGTTGTATGAAGACTGACTGTCTGCTCCACTTCATCAGGTCATGTGACTCATGTGAGGGAGGTCCAATCACACTGAGGAGTGTGAAGAGGAAACAGAAAAGAACCGCCCCCCCCCACCCCCCCCCCCCCCCCCACACACACACAGACATATAAATCCTTAGTCATCTCTGACACTAATGCTCAGCAGAGTGTACTTTAGGTCAACTCTGCTGCCCCCTGGTGTCGTACCTGACACAGGATGAGGTGCAGGGAGCAGACCACCAGCAGGTTGCATTCAAACTTCCTGCAGATCTTCTCCTTGATCCGATAGTGCATGTCTGAGGAGTCGTCGGAGTAGAGCTCGTAGATGAGGATCTTCTCAGGCAGCTGGATGGCCAGACGGTTCCTGTAGATGGCGATCTTCTTGACCAGTTCTCGACATTTGATCCTCACTTGGGTGGAGGGAGATAAAAGAGTAGGTGGGGGTCAAACAGTAGGCTGTGGGCTCAACTCCTCTGACCAAACCTGAGCAGACAGAGCCCAGTCTTTTTACTGCTAAACATCTGATGATTCATCTGAATTAATCTGATTAATCTGATGAATTAATCATGAAACCAGGTTCAAATGAATCAATCTAACTGGAAGACAATCTCCAGGTTTTATGTCAACCATACGGTCCAGAATCTTCTCCAGAATCTTCTCCAGAATCTTCTCCAGAATCACTGCAGGTTTGAAACAAAGGGAACTAACACATCTTCCTGATCTGGACTGATCTGGACTGATCTGGACCGGTCTGGACCGGTCTGGTTCTGCAGGACTCCTGATTCTGAGCCTGTTTTAGTTGAACAGAAACACTTTGGTCCAAACCTTCTAACTCTAACCCACTGGTGAAAAGACAAACTGAAGAGACTGAAGATCGTCGTGGTGACTCAGGTGTGAAGTTTCCCGTTGGTCAGAAAACCGTACCTTTCTGTTCAGTGATGAGATGTTGGACGATGACGTCGGTCATGCTGTCTCTGTAGGCGTAGCGGTCCTTGTACAGACCGTGGACTGTGCTGAAGATCAGCTGGTAGCAGGCGATGGTCCCGTCCTGGCAGCCCAGCACCTGCAGGAGACATCAGGACATCAGGACATCCTGTTAGCACGTCTGTTAGCACGTCTGTTAGCACGTCTGTTAGCACATCTGTTAGCACGTCTAAGAAAAGACTGGGAGTGAGAAATGACTGTTGCTGCTGCTGTTACTGCTGCTGATGCTGCTGCTGCTGATGCTTCTGATGATGATGTTACTGCTGCTGTTACTGCTGCTGCTGTTACTGCTGATGCTGATGCTGCTGCTGATGCTGATGTTACTACTGCTGATGATGCTGATGCTGATGCTGATGCTGATGCTGATGCTGATGCTGATGCTGCTGCTGATGCTGCTGCTGATGCTGATGTTACTACTGCTGATGATGCTGATGCTGATGCTGCTGCTGATGCTGATGTTACTGCTGCTGATGCTGCTGCTGATGCTGCTGTTACTGCCGCTGCTGTTACTGCTGCTGCTGCTAGAGCAACAGCAGCAGTAACAGTAGCATCATCAGCATCAGCAGCAGTGAGAGAACCTGCCGACCGCTGATTCTCCACCTTCTCAGATCAGGATGAAGAACTCTAAAGTTACAGGTGTCAGTGTGGAATCAAACTACAGACTGACTCTGGTTGAACCCACCACAAAGTTGGAGTCAGGTTTGACCTGACACGTCCACACCCAGGCGTTCTGCTCTCCGATGGTAGCGAGGCGCACGCCATCCTTGGTGTAGAGGGACGCCTGTCTGTCCGACCCCCCCATCACTATATATTCACCCTTGGAAAAGTAACTGACACAGCAGGGGTCGTAGGTCAGACTCCGGTCTTTACCAATCTGACGAAAACAAAGGAGAGAAACGGACGATAAATGAAGAACTCACACACACACACACACACACATCAGTGTGTTCATGAAAAGATCAGTCAGTAAAAAGATCTTCCTCTGTTTTCATCAACTCTACTCTGTACTATTGTTCAGAGTACTATTGTTCAGAGTACTATTGTTCAGAGTACTATTGTTCAGAGTACTATTGTTCAGAGTACTATTGTTCAGAGTACTATTGTTCAGAGTACTATTGTTCAGAGTACTATTGTTCAGAGTACTATTGTTCAGAGTACTATTGTTCAGAGTACTATTGTTCAGAGTACTATTGTTCAGAGTACTATTGTTCAGAGTACTATGGTTCAGAGTACTATGGTTCAGAGTACTATTGTTCAGAGTACTATGG
>NC_024316.1:19686721-19687053 GCF_000523025.1 Cynoglossus semilaevis | reverse complement strand
ACGAAAAAAAAAGAGAGAAACGGACGATAAATGAAGAACTCACACACACACACACACACACACACACACACATCAGTGTGTTCATGAAAAGATCAGTCAGTAAAAAGATCTTCCTCTGTTTTCATCAACTCTACTCTGTACTATGGTTCAGAGTACTATTGTTCAGAGTACTATTGTTCAGAGTACTGTTGTTCAGAGTACTATTGTTCAGAGTACTATGGCTCAGAGTACTATTGTTTAGAGTACTATTGTTCGGAGTACTTGTACACTTCAGCCGAGCCCACAGAGAGTCAGTCAGAGAGTCAGTCTGAGAGTCAGTCAGAGAGTCAGTC
>NC_024316.1:19668709-19686467 GCF_000523025.1 Cynoglossus semilaevis | reverse complement strand
GAGAGTCAGTCGGAGAGTCAGTCGGAGAGTCAGTCGGAGAGTCAGTCGGAGAGTCAGTCGGAGAGTCAGTCGGAGAGTCAGTCGGAGAGTCAGTCGGAGAGTCAGTCGGAGAGTCAGTCGGAGAGTCAGTCGGAGAGTCAGTCGGAGAGTCAGTCGGAGAGTCAGTCGGAGAGTCAGTCGGAGAGTCAGTCGGAGAGTCAGTCAGAGAGTCAGTGGTTCTGTCCAACAGAGACTGGAGACTTCTGGGTTTGGGTCTGTAAAAGGTGACGGTAAAAAAAGACAGCACTGACAAAATGATCTCCAGACAAACTGGGACCAAATCCCATCACTGACTGAACTGGTCTGTGAACCTCATCAACTGACATTGTCCTTTTCAATATCAGAAAAGGGGCAGAAAGTCCCATTTCTGTCCAGAAACACTAAACATTGACAATTGATTCTTTTTTTTTAAGTTCAACTGATGAGAATTGTCATGGATTTGTATCAATTTTTAACCGAATTACGACGCGTCGTTAAATCTCTACGTACGATGTTGATCTAAAACCTCATCGTTAACACACCTGTGGTAACGAAGGGCTCGGTCAGTCTGTGTGTGTCTGTGAACCTACTCACCTGTTTCCCACTCAGCTGATAGAAGGAGAGTTTCTGACCCCAGTCGGCCACAGCTAAGATGTCATTGTGCTCGTCCCTGTCAAGACACAAGGACCAAAACTGAAGACACCAGAGAGGGACGTCTGTGGCTTTAGGTTTGGTTATTGATCATTGATCATTGATCATTGATTATCGATCAGTGATGATTGTTTATTGGTGTATCCAATAACTGTTAGTAGATAAAACAATGCTGTCACTAACATATAAAGAAAAGTCACTTGTGACCTTGGAGGAGTATGAATTTAATTATTTGCAGTCTGGGGCGTTTGCTAGTCAATCCGACCACTCCCTGGTCTACTGCTGCCACCTGCTGGCCGCAAATAATATATCAGATGAAGCTTCAATCTTCTCCCACTTACTTAGAAGGATTCCAGGCTATGGACCAGATAGGGGAGGAGGAGCCTCCTGGTCGCTCTATCTTGACCTTCTCTTCTCCGTTCTTGTTCCGTATGCTCACAACTCCGTTCATCATACCAAGAGCCAGGTACTGGCCGTCATTGGTCCACCTGCAGTAAACAAAACCCTCCATGAGCGACCGTGGGTGGCGTGGGAGTTAACCACCTCTCAAAGATATTCAAGGGTGAACTCTTACCCACAACATGTGATTTTGCTGCTGACTTTATGTTTGTTCACAGATTTCTGCTCTGGTGACCACAAACCTGCAAATGTAAAAAAATAACTTCAGTCCTCAGCCTTTTATAGTTAATAAGTTCATCGTTTTCATTGTTTATCAAATGTATACATTCACAGAGTAGTGTCCAAATGTCTTATGAGCCTTTGGTTTTGCTACAGTTGCCTCAAATGCTTTAAAAATAAATGGTTTTGTTAACAATGTTGATTATAAATTAAATAAAAAAGAGAAATTAATGAGCGCTGACCAAAGTCACCAGAGGAGCAGGAGGCCAGCTGGTGAGTGACGGGGTTATAGGCAACACACTGGATAGAGTCATTGTGTCTGGAGAATTTGAAAGTGTGTTAAAAAACACATTTAAAAAATACATTAATACAATTGATAGGTTATAATTAAAGAAAAAGCCTTAAAACCTACGTGTATTTCAGGATTCCTTCCAGTTTGGAGGTCCAGATAATGATGCTTTTGTCAGCTGACCCAGAGGCAAACCTTTTACCTGCAGACCAACGCAGCAGCATGTGAGGTCACAGTTAAAAAAAACAACAACAGAGAAGATGTGTGTTCACATTCAGGAGAACAGGCTGAAGTCCTTACCGTCTTTTGCGTAGGCCACACAGTAAACAATGTCTTTGTGTCCTTTTAAAGGCTGGATAATGGAGCCGTCTGCAGCATCGTAAACCTGCAAACAGAGCCAGTAAATCATCAGAGATGATAATGTCTGCCCTCTGTACAAATGTGACTTCTGTGAGAACTCACGAGGACACGCAGCCCTGCAGCAATAATCAGTTGGCTGCCATCTGGCTTCAAGGCAAGGTCATAAACACTGTGGAAGACAGGAGAGGGTCTGGGTGAAACACTGGAACAGTATCAGCTCAGAGGGCAGTCACATGTTCAAGGAACACAACATACATGTTAATAATAAGTCACGTTTGTAATAAAGAAATAAAGAAAAAATTGTTGTACTTGTTCAACAACAAATAAATAAATAACACTGTGTAAAGTCAGTGCTTCGTGACAGAGACTGTGATTCACTTCTAGTTATTATTATTATTATTATTATTATAAACCGACTTTAAACCAACAATAAAGTCCAAATATTCAATGAGCCTGTAGAAACATCCAGAGCCTCTACAGGGACAGAAAGAAAAAAAACATTTCTGGTGTTCAACTGTAATGTTTATTTATTTATTTACCCAAAGTCCCATTAGGACAGCGGTGTCAAACCTGACCCCTGGTGTAATTATATTTGGCCCGTGAGATCATATCCAATGTGTATTAGAGCTGGTGGGATTTGTAGTATTCGTGATGTATCCACGATATAAAACACATACATTTTTGGTTGTTTATAATATTAAGGTCGTTCCAGACTCGATGTTTACGCGAAACTAAAGTTTGGTTCCTCATAAAAAAAAATCAAAATTACAGACATGGAGAGAAGGGAAAACATTGTTCGATAAATATGAACTTTAATTTTAATTTTGGCCCAGTGTAAAAGTGAGTTTGACACTGTTTATCCCTGAAACATCCTACAAACATCTGTGTGCAACATTTCTCAGGGCTGTAGTTAAATGTTTTGTATATGTTAATGTCCTATTACCGCAGTAGTCTAGTCAAACAAGCTCCACAAAAGTCTGGCTCGTGTTTTCATTTTTTTAAGCTAACAGTGTGAGTTATTTCTTATTTTCAATTATATACTTCTCTAAACCACAGCTAACGGACTAACGGCCCAAACTCTGAGCTGCTCGTCGTCTGTGTGGAGTTCAGATATGAGCTGCTAAAGGACAAATACTAAAATGAAATCGAACTCTGGTTAGAATTAATTTGACGTCTATTTCACCGTCATTTGCCTAGCACAATTACAATGCTAATGCTAGCTAGCACGCTAACCTCGGTTTACATGGCAACCGCCGTTACTAACTACAGAGCCCAACAACTTAGCGGTGAAGCTCAGCGGCCACAGAAACATGAAGATAATGTTCACTCCTACCACTGGTCACGGATGGTTTCTTTCCACGTCAGAACGGCTCTCATGTCGTAATCTTGACAAATGTTTGTAATTTAATCAACAGGTGTTCAGAAAACGTTGATTTTCCAAACAGGACTGGACTCTGGAAATGGTCGAAGTGCGCAGACTCAGACTGTTAGGGCTGCCAGGTTTTAGGGAAACACGTAAGTTAGTGTGGCTATAATACGTTTTAAGATCAACTTCTCCGAGGGAGAAGGGATCGTAAAAACAGTTTTGTCTAAAAGGTAAGTTGTGCATGAACTCTGATTGAATGAACGCCATTGCTAATATTTTCAACAAATTATAATACGTATAAAAACATATAAAAACTTCTAAGCAGGAACAAATGGTCCTAAAAACAGCTGCATGAACTGTGACCTATGACCCTTTTTCAACGTCTTAAATCTAACAAAATATATATTCAACACGGCACAACCATAAATCTGCAAATATAAAATTTTTGACAATTCTTAACTGTATCAATGAATATAACAAGGAATATATTTGACAATGAACGTTATTTATTTATAAACAAAATAAGACTACAGTTCAAACATATTTTTAAAAAGTACATTTTTACTGATGTTCTGAATGATGCGATCCAAGAGTTTCAGCTCTGAAAGAAGGTAAAAGAAAAAAAAAGGCAAACCTGGCAACCACGCTCGGAAACACTCTCTACTTCCTCTTTGCTGCAGCTTCTGATTCCAGTCTCAGCTTCGACCATGGATGGAGCCTGTACAACATTATGTCACGTGAGAACTTTTATAATATTGTGTTTATTCCCATTCTGTGATCTTAACTGTAATGTGACGAAACATACCTGCGTTGATGACGTCAAACTTTAAGAAGTGCAGAACCGGAAATATGTCAGTCACAAACGAATGAGAAGGAACAGCAGAGCAGACCGGAGACATAACAGTGACCCGGGGTCTGAGCTGTGTTGGTCGTAGGTTGTGTTTACTGTGCTGCAGCATCACAGCCAGGGATGACGGCAGACTCCATCTAGACTGCTTCTGTCTTTGGAATAGGTCTGTGTGACGTCACAGCCTTCTAAAACGCCTTTTCCTGACCGTGACGTCCAGGAGGAGACCTGTGGAGACACGAACGACCAGAGTCATGAGGACAAACGCTGCTACATTTCCACTTTGCCCCCAGGCTGGACAAAAGAGGTGAGACAAAGGACAGGAGGCAAGACTGCAGGCAAACTGGACGTCTACATGAGAAGGTGATGTTTCTATTAGACACTTGATCATCTGTTTGGAGTGTTTATGTTTGAGTCACTAAGTCACAGACCTGTAACCACCGTGTGATTGGTCTGAATTTGTTTGGTTTGTTTGTGTCTTCAGTCCTAAAGGGCAGATGTTTCGCTCTAAGGCGTCTCTGAAAGCTTTTCTCCTAAAAAACACAGAGGACAACTTGGACATCGACCTCTTTGATTTCACGGCGTCCAGGTATGATGTCATACTGACCTCAAAAAGGGTTCCTGCTGCAGTAAAGAAGAAAGACAGGAATGAAGAACGTGAGACGACAGAGACTCAGGAACGGCCTCCAAACACATGTAGAAAAGCTGCTGCTCCTCACAGGAGGACCAGGAGTAAACAGACAAACAGCAGCTGTACTGATGCTTGGAGGTCAGAGGTCACTGATGAGACTGAGGAGCAGTCTGATGCTGCAGCAGTGAAGGACCACGAGGAGGTGCAGAGCAGCCCCCGCAGGCTGAGGGAGAAAATACTTCGACTCACGTCATCAGTCGGACTAAATGTACCTGTTGAAGAGGACGACGACGGAGACCCCCGACCGTCTGCTCCAACAGTCAGCGTTCAACCTGCCACAGAGAGTGAAGACGAGGGTGAAGCAGGACTGAAACAGACTGACAACAAGTCTACATCTGAAGAGGAGCCTGGAGCTGACGGAGCTCAGGGTGTGACGCTGGAGGTGTCCTTACCTGACACTCCTGTCACACCAACAAGAACATCCCAGAATAGTACGTGTTTCCTCCACTGTCTGACACACACACACACACACACTCACAGGTGTTTCATGTCTTTTTGTTTGTCTTCTACTGTAGTGTCTTCTGTCTTCTGGTCTCTTCTTGTGTCACATTCACAGAATAACCCAGATTATAATCTGATTACATCCTAATATTTCTTTATTACTCAGTGAAAAAGTTCTGACCCTGTTTACAAGATTAATTTAATTAAAACAGTAATGTCAATCACACAACAAGGATTTTGTGTACTTTTGCACCACCTACAGGACAATTATGAAGCTACAAACAAAATTCCACAAATTAGGACAAAAATATATTTTAAAAATCCATGTCTAAACAACAGAGGCGTCAGGTGAATCACAGCTGTATTTTGTCCACGCAGTTAAATGACTGTTAGTTCAGTGTGAGTTTCTTTTCTCCTGTTTTTCCTGTGTCTCCAGAGTCCAGGAGCTCTGACGACAAACGCAAAACAAGTCCTTACTTTGACGGGAAAACACTAAAAAATGGTAATGTTGAAAACAACAACTGTTTTATTTGTTATTATTTATTGTTGTTTTATTTAAGAATTGTTTACTGTTCACACCCAGATCTAAGCCCCCCAAGGAGAAAGGCCTTCAGGAAGTGGACACCCCCCCGCTCCCCCTTCAACCTGGTGCAGGAGACGCTGTTCCACGATCCCTGGAAGCTGTTGGTGGCCACGATATTCCTGAACAAAACAAGTGGTGAGAAACAACAACAACCACCACAACAACCACAACAACCACCACAACAACCACCGCAACAACCACAACCACCACAACAACCACAACAACAACAACAACAACCACAACCACCACAACAACCACAACAACAACCACCACAACAACAACAACAACAACAACCACCACCACAACAACAACAACCACCACAACAACAACCACCACAACAACCACCGCAACAACCACAACAACAACAACCACCACCACAACAACAACAACACCACCAACCACAACCAGAGCCAGTGCACAGATGGTTGACGCTCCACGGTGTGACCTGGACTTCTCACCCTCACACCCAGGCAGGATGGCTGTCCCAGTGCTGTGGCAGTTCTTTGAACAGTACCCGTCGGCAGAGGAGACCAGAGCAGCTGATTGGACGACTGTGTCTGAACTGTTGAAGCCACTCGGTCTGTTTGAACTCAGAGCTAAAACTCTCATCCGCTTCTCAGGTAAAACTTCCTCACACAGTCAGTGTGTGAGAGTGTGTAAAATATTGATACAATATTTAATTTCCTGATATGGTGTCAAAGTTCTCCATCACTGTGTGGATTTTTTTATGACCAATTACTGGTCAAATATTCCTGGCGTTGGTTCATTTTATTTTGCTGAGGAGGAAACAGAGGAGACAGAAGAGCAGCTTCAAAATAAAAGAGTTTTCCGTGGACAGCAGCAGTGAAGGAACAGTTCTACGTCACCTGATCAAACTCTTCCTCTTCTGTGCAGATGAATATCTCACCAAACAGTGGCGCTACCCTGTGGAGCTGCATGGTATTGGGAAGTACGGGAACGACTCCTACAGGATCTTCTGTGTGGGGGAGTGGAGAGAGGTGAGTGGGGGGGCCGGGGGGGGGCTGTTCCACACCCCCAGTTCAACCACAGCCCAAATAACAACAAATTAAAACACGGTTTGTTTTTGTTTTGTGTCATAAAGGTGACGCCTGATGATCACATGTTGAACAAATATCACTCCTGGCTCTGGGAAAACCACGAAAGGTTGGGATTTAACTGAGAGTGGAGCAGGAGGAGAAGATCCCTCTCCATCAGAGCTCAGGATGAAACATGTTTGTCCTCCATCAGTGTTGGTCTTGTTTTTATAAGGTTTTACCGTCTAATAAAAAGTGTTTGAGAAAAGGTCGTCAATAGTCATTAAATAATCAGTCATGACCTCCAGTCACATGACCTCCAGTCACATGACCTCCAGTCACATGACCTCCAGTCACATGACCTCCCCGTCTTTGTTCAGTCCTTTGTCTAAAACATAATCAGTTCTGCTCTGGTGGACGTCTGTTGGGTTGGTAACCCCACTCCCACAGCAACCGTTGCCGCTGTAAACCCCGGGTGGAGGCAGCGTCGTCCAGGTATGAACAGGAAGTCCACGTTGACTCGCAGCAGCTCTTCTTTACACATGAGTTAATTTAATGCTGCTACAATGAAGGACTTAATAGGATCTAAAACTCTGGACGACTGTTAACGACACTGACCGGAGAAGTTACCCCCCCGCCCCGCCCCGGGAACGACACCATGAAACTACGTAAGAGGCTTGTTTCTGTCTATACATTAAAATACTACATACCTCTAATACTCCGTGTATCTTGATGCTGCTCGTTACCACAGCCGCCCTCTCTGCAGCGTCCACACCTGGGTGTGTTCCCCACGACAGACCTCCTGTCAGAGTCACTCACAGCCTGGGGGTCGCTCCTGTGACCTTCCCCATCATCTTAGACTCTGCTTGGAAACAAACCAACAATCAGGTGCACGCACGCACACACACACACACACACACTTTACAGACTCACAAACCACAACGTGGTTCTGATGTTTTAGAGGAAACTTTTGCTTCATGGGTTTTTAACGACCTTTGTGACTACGCCCTCTAGCGTATTCCAAGACTGAACCCGTTACATCCACCTCATGTCCATAAACGCACGGTGAGTCTGGAGACTCCAGCTGTTCATCACCACAACCACCAGAGGGCAGTCATCATGCAGAGGAGAGAGCACTACAGGTGTTTGTCCATTTGACTCCACTAATACACCTGTAAATACACTCATTCACACCAGTGAATTCAACAGTAACAAACAAGTCAAAACTAAAGAACCTCAGATTTTATTAACTGTATTTTTTAAGAATCTTTATGGTGAACTGATCTGTTTATTTTATTCTATATACTTTTAATTTGCTGTACAATAAAAATCAACAGTACTGTGTTTTAAATCACTCACATTTATATAAAAGTGTTTAAATGTCAGGTTTCACCAAATGTGGCAAAAGCCGTTCTACGGAAGCAGCAGTGAAAAAGAAGAATACAGGTAAAAAAAAAAAAAAAATCTAGAAACAAAACAAACCTCGTCACAGTCTGACGACTCAACTCCTCCTCCTGGTAGAAAAGATCTGCGGGAGCAGCTGAAAAGACAGATGGAAGAGAAGAGTGTGTCTCTGCAGCTGCAGCTGAGTGGACGGGTCAGAGAGGCCGCGTTCGCTCGTCAGGTGGACCTCACCGCCCTGTCCAGGGACCGGGAGCACAGGGTTGAGCACAGCAAGGCTATGACGGTGTACAGAGACGTCAACAAGAGGGTACGGACACACACGCATCACACACACAACACACACACCAGTTCAACACCTCACGGTCACTGACAAATGTACATACAATTATCATAATATCTATATATTTATCATAATGTTCAGAAGTTTGTGATCATTTTCCAGGTCTGTTCAGTTACTGTACAGACCCAGGAGATTTATTTTAAATATATTTAGATATTGTTTTATATTCCAGTCATCCTGAGTCGTTATTGTTGACAATAACAGCTACTACACTGACTTTAAATACTATAGAAAGATATCGTGGATGAACACACACACACCTAGTGGTTTCTTAAAGTACTGGGGGGTTTATTTTATGTTGTCGGTTGTGTGCAGCTGATGGAGCAGCGGTGGAGGGACACAGCACTAACTCAGTCCCAGCAGATCCTGGAGGAGAGAGAGCTGCTGCGGCTCAACCCCATTAACTGGAGTGGAACACTGACGTAGTCTCGACATGAAGAGGAAAACACACCCGAAATTAAAGTCCCCTTCTCTGGCCTGTAGGTGGCGAATGTGTCCCAAGATTCTGTTTAATATTAATTTAATCCAGTGAATTGGGTCAGAACTTTTCACACAACATTAACATTCACGACAATATTAAGGCTGGTTATTGATCGACCACTGGGTAAAAGACAAACAACATTAGAACACGGAGCATGTTATCGGTGAGCTAACATTAGCAGCGAATTGGCGCCATGTTGTAGAATTACACTAGTACGTCACGTGAGGTGCTGTGTTGAAGGAGCTATAGATATGAAATAAACTTGTGTAAGAAAAATAAAAACATTTTATGGAGAAGTACAAAAAACAACTCACCCTAGTGTCGACCATGCTTCTTTACCGACGGTGTTCCATCCCGGAAGTTGAACCACAGCGACACCTGCCTCTCTTCTCAATTTCGACTTTTGTTTTTTACCAGCAGTAAATTCCGGGTGTAAAACATAACACGCTTTAATGTCCGTGTGCTGATTCAGAGGGGAAACAAAAACTTGATAAAAAACATTTATTCACGACGTTTTCCTGTATCTTTATCCGTGAATCACCGACGTGGAGACGAAATATCCGTAGAGCTGAACCACAGACATCTGCTGTTGTTGAAACTTACAGACCGTCTCAGGTGAAGACCTTTTATATCCCGTCTCTTCTCGGTGTCAGCCAATCAGAAGCTCCAGGGAGTCAGGTGTGGTGTAGAAGAAAAAACTCCAAAAAACAGCGAATTATTATTAATTATTCTGAACTAATTTTGTAGAAACATTGATCGACTATACTTTTAAAAACTAGAGCTAAAAATAATCTGATGTTCAGTCCAGATGAACAAGCTTTTACAACGTCATTACAAAAACATACATGGCCAACATGCAGTTCAGTCGGTGACGTCACGTAATGACGTATCAACCTTTATCGTCTATAGAACTATGAACCAGTTTTGGTTGTTCTGGTGGAGGCAACACTTCGTGACGGGTGTGTGACGTGAAACAACAACAAACAACAACAGCAGTCAGTGTCTCCTGTGGTAAAGACGTCTTCATTTAATGGACAGACCAACGTCAGGGCTTTTGGACATGATGCTACAATAATGACCTAAATTACAGTAGAATGAATAAATAACATTAAAATGTACAATTCCTAAATTGAACAGAAATACAATCAAGGCTTTGATAAATATTGTAAATAAATAAAATAAAAAGACAATTAAAATGGTCTTACATTATTCAGGATTTTATCATTCAGTTCATTCATAAACACAGTGTAGTAGTAGTAGTAGTGGTAGTAGTAGTACTAGTTATAGTAGTAGTGTTGTTGTTGTTTGTGATTCAGCAGCAGTTAAAACTCAGTTGTTTTCTTTCATTTCTCTTTTTGTTTCCATGCTGTTACTGATAAAAACACTCCTTAAATATAAAACCCAGGAGTCGTGATAAATAACCCGAGGTTTTCATGTATTTTTTCTCACTGATTTAGGACATTTCTAAAAAAAGGGAGAATCAGTGGAACATTCTAACATAGACAGACAAAATGACTGGAGGGTTTTAAAGTTTGGACGTATCTCAAGCAAAATCAGAAGAAAATCTAGATGCATAAATAGATGTTCGACCACCAGCAGGATCCCAGCGACGGTGAGGTAGAGGTTAAAGTTCCTTTAAATCAGTGCAATGTTGCCTTGCTCAGTCTTCCTTATGAGTTTGGGCCTCAAAGGTTCTTTACTTCAAAGGTTTATCTTCAAATGTTCTTTACTTTATTCTCCATCATTGTCCTGTTCATAACTTCATACTAACAAAAAGCCAGACCTTGAAAGTTATTTCCCAAAACAGATGCCCAAAGGCGAGCGTCTCCGGCCTTGGTCCAACCTCGTCTCCTTGGTCAGCTGATGCCCGGGGCCGGGGCCGGGGCCACAGGTGGTCTAGCGCCCCTTCAGGAATCCGTCCAGCATGTAGTCTCCCTTCTCCGTCAGCCAGTATCCAGCCATAGCAGCCACCCCGCCGATGAAAATGGCCGTGAAAACCATGTCGCCCTTTGCAGCGAGCGTGGCTAGAGCACAGATGATGACGCCGAAGAACATCTGCTGCAGAACCAGAACCTCGTCGTCTGTCATGTCATCAAACAGCCCCTTGTCTGGGTCCACTGAGGACGAAGAGGGAAACAGTTAGACACCAGAGCGGAGACGCAGTGAAGACGGTTGATGGTTTGAAGACGGTTCCTCACCGGGGGGTTTGTTCTCCACACAGATGCTGTCTCTCCTGATGAAGCCGTCAGCACAGTCACAGTGGAACGAGCCCTCCTCGTTGATGCACGCCTCGTTCAGTCCTGGACACGCTATTTCACGCTCATTACACTCATCTACGTCTGTGTCAGAAGACAAATGTGTTTGAGACACACATTCCTGTCAAATCCTCACTTTACAAAAGTCACAAAGACGAGATTTCAGATTCTCACCCAAACACTTGGCTCCCTTCAGTTTGTATCCACGAGCACATTTTTTGCAGCGTGCGGGACCACTCCCCATACAACCCACACAGGCCTGGTCACAGCCTGGAGAGATGAACCACAACGAACGTCACCAACTCAACCAGACAACAACGTCAAACACTTCACTGCCGCGGTCAGGCGTCTCTCAGAGGAAACGTTTCCAGAGATGACACTGTGTCTGATGTAGAGACTCTTATTTCTCTGTCGGTGGATCCATAACGTAGCAGTTAAAGAACCACTTATCAAAGTAGTTATTTTGGCTTCAAATATTGTTTTTGTTAAAGAACGTCAACAGTTCGTCTGCTGACTTTAATCAAAGTCGACAAATATGTCAATGGCAGTGGAACCAAACTGGAGAGTGGACGTAACGACGGTGATCCAATCAGATCAGACCTGACCCCAGACGACCCTCACCTCTGCACTCGTGTGACCCGTCAGTGTTGTGACAGTAGGTGTTGGAGGGACAGCGAGCCAGCTCGGTCCCACACTCGTCAACGTCTGAGAGAAGAAGTCACGGTCAGATGACCACACACACACACACACAACAAACGTTCAGCCAATCAAAGCTGAGCTGAGGCCACACCCACCTACACACTTGTTGTCATGGAGGATCCAACCGGATTTGCAGGCCAGACATTTGTAGTCCTGCGGCCCTGAACATTTCTTACACGAGTGGTAGCAGGCTGCGAACAGAGGGTCAGATTTAGATCAGGGTCAGCAGGGTCAGCAGGGCTGACCTCTAATCAGGAGGTCAGAGGTTCAAAACCCTCAGATATGAACTAAATTAGACTGGACTAAAAAGTGAACTTTAGACAAAGAGACAGTGGACAGACAGTGGACAGACAATGGACAGACAGTGGACAGAGAGTGGACAGACAGTGGACAGACAGTGAGTGGACAGAGAGTGGACAGACAGTGGACAGAGAGTGGACAGAGAGTGGACAGACAGTGGGGACACCTGTGCAGACGCCGGTGCTGTCCTTGGTGCTGTCGTTGGAGCTCTTCTCCCTGTAGTAGCCGTCGGCACAGTCCAGGCACAGACGGCCAGAGTACCCAGGGTCACAGACACACTCCCCGTCACCGAGGCGAGTCCCCTCCCCCTCACAGCGACCGAGGCCCCCACACACACCCCCGGGTCCTGACGGACACTCTGTGTAGAGGAGAGTGTTGACACAGTTGGTACTGTTGACGTCACAGGAACATCACAACAACAGTTCTGTTGGACGGAGGAACTCCACATCGGTTCTTCAGTTCCATCCTGCCAAGAGTACCAGTGGCGTCTGACCCACCTCTGCAGTCCGGTCCGTAGTGCCCAGGTGGACAGCACAGTCTCAGCTCTTCTATACACAGCCACTCAAACAGGTCGGGGGCTTCCTGCTGCCTACAGACACGGGGTCAGGAGGTCACTGGTTATTAATGACCCATCAGGGTGACCAGCAGCAGTTTATAATTATTATTATTGTTGTTGATTAATATATACATTGAATGTTTGATTTTCTTTTAACTGCACTAATAAAAATTAAAACCAGTTCAAACCAGTCTGTAAAAAGTCATTAATAGAACAGTCCACCAGAGGGTATCATTCATGAGGTCAACAACAGTCTGATTCAGACGCTCTCAGTCACATGGTACATTTGTTCAACAGTCCATTAGGACTGACTTTCTGGTACTGACTAAACTAGTGTTTGTCTCTGGGGTCAAACAGCGTTGACCTTTGATAATTTTCAAAAGTCTGTTTACCTGTGGAACCACCAGGTCTCCACCTGGTCCTCGATCTGCTCCAGCAGCTGGTTACATTCAAAGTCTGTCTGTTCACAGGCAGATTCCACGATTTCTAACAGCCGCGTCTCACTGAAACAACAGGTCAGAGGTAGAACTTCCTGTTCACATGAGTGACAGAACCAACCAGGGTCGACAGCCGCGCCTCTGAGATGATGATGTCAAATAAAGACTTGTGTGTGACCGTGATTCCAAACCCTCCAGCTCTCACCTGCGGGTGTACTTGGCCAGCTTCTCTTCCTCCCACGCTGTGTTCCCGCCACCAAAGTTCTTGTTGGCCGTTCTTTCCAAGCCCTGGATTTGAAGAAAAGAAGTAAGAAAAACAGGAAGTAAGAGGAAATAGATTTGTTTTTATATTTACTGAAATGTCCTACCTTGATGAAACTGTCGGTGAGTTTTCGACAGGTCTGACACGGTGCCGTCTGGACCCGTGCCACAGAGAGCTCAGAGAGGAGGAGCAGAGCCGGGAGGAGGGGCCACCACCACCACGTCATCCTGCACAGAAGGACCAGACAGACACATCGTTCAGGAATCACACAACACAGGAGTAAACAACACTCACTATCGCTGTTTACATTTAAATAACTCGTTGAGAATATCTCAGAAAAGTTCATCAATGTTATTATGAATACATTTTTATATTTGGTAAGTGTTTAAATGAAGAATATAAATATGTAAAGTTGTGTACCAGATAATAATAAAACATATTTATTTGAAACAATCATCTGAACTGTTCAGTGAAACCTCCTCCTGTTTCCTCCTGACTCCGTTCTTCGTAACAACAACGACTTTTTATTTAATTCATCTTCTAACGAGCGCTGATGACACATTATATATATATATATATATATAAAACTTCACTTTGCTCAGTGAAATGATGGAAACAAATACGTTTATGTTTCTGGGCTGTTCTGTCGCTGACAGCCTCCCTCCCCCCGTAGCATCCTCCCTGCTTCCGTTAGCTTAGCTCAGCATCAGCACCACAATGAATGAGCTCAGCGGATGGACAAATGTTTTTATTTATTTTCACTATCACTGAATCTTCAATAAACGTTTGCTACCGTTTCGAGTTAAAACATTCATAAAGGTGATGATAAAATAACGCTACATTTATTCACACCGAGTGTCGCTGGCTGAGAGCTAACTGAAGCTAACTGTAGCTAACTGTAGCTAGCCCAGCCGCAGCTCTTACTTCTGTTCCGTGAAGCCACACCGTCCGCTGCACCAGCGCTGATTGTCCGGGTCTCTGCTGCTTCAGACACTGGAGGACAACTGTCATCTTCTGCTCAGCCAAGACGCTGCCTGTCGTTTGCCATCAGTGGCGCAAAGACTCGACCCCCCGTCAGTGTAGACTGGGCGAGAGCTTCCAGTCGGTTCTGCGTCGGTCACTGCGGTTACACCGTCGGTTCTACTTCCGCTGCAGTGTTGCCAGATTTTAAATGTTCAAGTATCGTAGCTGTGACCTAAAACCGCCGCATCACGAGGACCTATACCGTACCGACACAATGTACACTCGATGCAGTTCAGGACAATCAACGTCAATAACTCTCTATTAAAATCTGTGCAGTTTACAGGCTGTAATACTTTCTGCCAATAGAGAGCGCTCTATTATTTACGTCGTGCGTCGATGTAAAAGCGCAGCGTTAACAGGATCGTCATCATAACAACAGGATTTTATACAAACACGGCTTAGAAAAATCAAAATCTGTGTGTGAACATCAGAGGAAATGACGCGACAGTTCCGTGGAAAAAAGATTTAATGTTGAGTTTTAACAAATATACCAGGACCAATCAGAGTCCGTGGTTACACCATGACTGACACAGAACAGTAAATAAAACCCGTTTGTCAGAACTTTCAACACAACAATGTTCTGAATGTGAGGTTGGACCTGAACACAGCAGGTCGTTAGAATATTCGAAGAATAACGCTGAAGCTGAGGTAATGACGACCTCAGGCACTAGGTGGCAGCAAACCGCAGCAAGCTTTGTCGGCCTGATCACGTGTCTAATTTACACTGTTACTCCTTATAGAGGTAGAACGTGTAGATATTTACATTTTGTACACATTCTAAAAAAATAGGTTTTACAACAAGAACACTGGTGTGAGGATGACGTCACACAGGGTAAATAAGTAACATTAATGATATAAAAATAAAGTCCAGTCTATGGTAAGACCACGGACTATACCACGACTGTTATTGTCTGAGACACAGAATGGACTCTGAACTCAGCACTCCCCCTGGTGGATGGGTCGCCTAAGAACCCTGAGGGATGTCAGTGGATCAGAACGGAGTTCTGCTCCAATTCCTCATGTTGATGTTTGGTTCCTTGACATTTAAACTCCTGTGTTCTACATGTGGTGCCTGTGGAGTGGACCGGTTCTGGTACAGGTCCAGAACCGCCCCGGTCTGTGGCCCGGGACGCCTCCACCTGATTGGACGTGTCCTGTGACCTGTGAGGCAGCTGAGTCCTCAGTCTGTAGGCCAGCTGTCTGGAGAGCCACAGACACTGCACCTTAGCCAGCAGTCTCTGCCAGCAGTGCACCTTCAACGTACCCTCAGGATCTGCCCCTGTGTTTATGCCCCCCAGCCTCTGTAGCAGCCCCCGGAACTCCTGTGGGAGGCAGTAACAGGGGAGGTCCTTGAAGGTTTTGGGAATGTCCCTGCTGTGGCCCAGGCCCTGGAAATACACTATAGACACCCTGTGATCTTTGGACTGCTGCAGTGCCCCCTGCAGGCATGTGAGTGCACCTGCAAACATCGGCGCGATGACAGCAGAGAGCGGCGTCTCCTGGTCGGTGTCGTCATGTAACAGAGAGCGCTCTTCTCCTGCGGCGTTCTCCTTTTCACCTGTGGTGAAACTGCGTCCTTCTTGTTTGTGACCTCCAGCCGACCTTCCTCTCTTCGCTCTCACGTCTGTCCTGTCCTCACCTTTGTTCCCCCCCTCCGTCTTCTTCTCCCTGGTGTTTCTCAGCTTCTCATAGAACACCTTGGCCTCAGGACTCCACACCATCAGGATGTTTCCTTCAGCCTGGCGAACGGCGTCCCACTGACCGTACAGCCACGGCAGCGGCCCCACGTCTGCCACCGCTCTGCCTGCCCCCCCCACCTGGGGCTGGGAGTTGTGGGCCCACAGGGACAAGTGCACCGTTGCGTTTAGCTCAGCCTTCAGAACCGAAGCTAACGCACACACGGCAGTGACGTGAGCCGAACCCTCTGAGGAGCAGACCAACAACACGGGCCTCTGGACCTGGAGCCAGCCTGGAGACCGGGAACAGGAAGTCCGTCACGGGAACAGGAAGTCCGTCACGGGAACAGGAAGTCCGTCACGGGAACAGGAAGTCCGTCACGGGAACAGGAAGTCCGTCACGGGAACAGGAAGTCCGTCACGGGAACAGGAAGTCCGTCACGGGAACAGGAAGTCCGTCACGGGAACAGGAAGTCCGTCACGGGAACAGGAAGTCCGTCACGGGAACAGGAAGTCCGTCACGGGAACAGGAAGTCCGTCACGGGAACAGGAAGTCCGTCACGGGAACAGGAAGTCCGTCACGGGAACAGGAAGTCCGTCACGGGAACAGGAAGTCCGTCACGGGAACAGGAAGTCCGTCACGGGAACAGGAAGTCCGTCACGGGAACAGGAAGTCCGTCACGGGAACAGGAAGTCCGTCACGGGAACAGGAAGTCCGTCACGGGAACAGGAAGTCCGTCACGGGAACAGGAAGTCCGTCACGGGAACAGGAAGTCCGTCACGGGAACAGGAAGTCCGTCACGGGAACAGGAAGTCCGTCACGGGAACAGGAAGTCCGTCACGGGAACAGGAAACGTTTGATATTTAAAATCCAGAAAACATTCATTCTCTGCTGAAACAAACCAAAGAAGAAATACAAACTGAAATGACCTCCAGCTCCCCCTCTGGACAGTCTGGAGATGAACGCTCTCAGAGCAACAGTGAGCAGAACCAGGAGTAACACCAGCACCGCATACACACCACACCTGCTGTGTGTGTCTGTGAAGAGAGCAGAAGAAGAAGGAGGTGAAGAAGAAGAAGGAGGTGAAGAAGAAGAAGAAGAAGGAGGAGAAGGAGATGGAGGAGGTGGAGGAGGTGGAGGAGGTGCAGTTCTTGTTAGAGAACGTGTCGACGTTTGTTCTTACAGTCGGGGCAAATGACTCGTTTCCCCAGTAGGTGGGGGTCTGACTGCCACACCTGGAGGGAAAGAATGAACATGTGAGAACAGGAAGTTCCCCGTTCTCCAACCTCGGTGTGAGGACCCTCACCTGGACGCAGGGTCTGTGGAGGAGGACTCGAGGGGACAAGGGTATCCGTCCCTCCTCACTGGTTCCATCCTTTAAAGACAGTAAGAACAGTCACTTGACAACTGACAGATGGGTTCCACT
>NC_024316.1:19657570-19668440 GCF_000523025.1 Cynoglossus semilaevis | reverse complement strand
CCCCCCCCCCCCCCCACCATCGACCTGAAGAGGAGAGAGACCAGGACCTCACCAGTATGAGTGTGTGAAGGCCTCCTAAAGGAGAACAGAGTTGGTCCTGGACGACACACAGTTGACAGGAGAAGACGGCCGGGACAGAGGAAGTGACCGACACCAACACACTCTGTCGGTTTGGTCGGACGGACAACAGCCACGAGGGCACGGCTGTGATGGAGGAGAGGAGGACGAAGGAGGACAAAAGAGGGTGAAGGTGGATGAAGGTGGAAGGACGTCAGAGAATAAAAAGAAAAGACAGTCGGACTCACCGCTCTGGAAGGGACAGGAGACGTGATGGCTGTCCTGTAAAGACAACTGCAGCCACAGACACACACACGTCAAATACTACTACACACACACACAGTAGAAGACATGAATATGAGGAAGAGGATCAGTCTGGTCCAGTCTGGTCCAGTCTGGTCCAGTCTGGTCCAGTCTGGTTCTCACCTTCACACACATCTGAGGATGTCTGTCCACTGCAGTGATGTCATAAACCTGTGAGGGAGACACTGGTGTTGACATGTGTCCCACAGACTGCTGGTCCACTGGACCATGTGTAACTCCTGACTCAGAACATTTATAAACTCGGAGCGAGGCTCAGTTCTCCAACCGTACCAGGTGACGGCCGTCCTCCCTCTTGTCCAGGGTGGAGTTAAGGTCAGACAGGCAGGGACGTCCCTGCTGTCCCCAGCACAGATGGGCGGAGACGTCCATGGTGTCGGCAGGACAGACTGATGACCACCGTAAATATGACTGGTACTCCTGGAGGAGGGAGGAGCGCCACACTGCTGAAACATCTGCAGGAGGAGAAGAACAGACGTTCACAGACCACGATGGTCCACGATGGTCCACGATGGTCCACGATGGTTCCCCTCAGAGAACCAGCAGTTAAAAAAAAAGACCTCTGAAGACAACCTTCACATTCTGAAGGTCTACACAGACTCACCTCTGATTGGCTGGTTTTGAAAAGGGCACCTATGATGTCGTGGTGCGTCCAGATAGGTGTAGTAGACCTGAGAAGGTGGAGCAGATGGTGGAGCAGAAGGTGGAGCAGATGGTGGAGCCGAAGGCGGAGCAGACGGTGGAGCAGAAGGTGGAGGTGTGAGAAGAGTGGATTTATCAAAACAACAGCGAAACAACAGGCGGAGGATCATTCACCTGGACACAGACGCAGGGCAGCAGGTGGGGGGGGCGGAGGACGGCTGAGCTGGACTGGGACAGAAGACTTGGTCAAATGTGAACTGTGTCTGTGGGGACTCTCACACACACACACACACACATATACCTGTATTTGTATAAACATCTGACACTCACAGAGACCAGGACAGAAGACGAGTTGCCGACACAGTCACCGTTTCTATGGTAACACCACCTGGTCCGCACCATCACGTCCGCCTCCACCCTCACGGTGACGGACTTTGACGACTGATCCACCGACAGATCAAACCGTGGGACAGGACCTGAACGGGGGACACACGGCCGTGTTGGTTGGTCTCAGATGATGGTGAAGTGGAGCTGACATTGACCTAACACTGTAAACTAGTTCTGACACTTCACCTGTGACGGTGTGGCTGTGGGAGCAGCTGCTCGTTGTTGTACTGAAGGTCACCGTGACGACAGTTTGATCTTTAGCTGAGATACAGTCGTACAGCAACTCCCACTGCTGTGACGAAGGACAAGGAACCATCACCATCATCACCATCATCACCATCATCATCACCATCATCACCACCACCATCACCACCACCGTCATCATCATCATCATCATCCCCATCATCACCATCATCATCATCATCCTCATCATCATCATCATCACCATCATCCCCATCATCATCATCATCATCATTACCATCATCATCATCATCATCATCCCCATCATCACCATCATCATCACCATCATCACCATAATCACCATCATCATCATCATCATCACCACCGTCATCATCACCATCACCATCATCATCATCACCATCATCACCATAATCACCATCATCATCATCATCATCCTCATCATCATCATCATCATCACCACCGTCATCATCATCATCATCATCCCCATCATCATCATCATCATCATTACCATCATCATCATCATCATCATAATCATCATCATCATCATCATCATCATAATCATCATCATCATCATCATCATCCTCATCATCACCATCATCATCATCATCCTCATCATCATCATCATCACCATCCCCATCATCATCATCATCACCATCCCCATCATCACCATCACCATCATCATCATCACCATCATCACCACCACCATCACCATCATCACCACCATCATCATCATCATCATCACCACCGTCATCATCATCATCATCATCATCCTCATCATCATCATCATCATCATCCCCATCATCATCATCATCACCATCCCCATCATCATCATCATCATCATCCTCATCATCATCACCATCATCATCACCATCATCATCATCATCCTCATCATCATCATCATCATCATCCCCATCATCACCATCATCATCTCACCAGGGCCACACTGGAATTCCCATACTCCCCCTGCTGGCTGATGCTGGGACACCAGACGTCACAGGAACTGTCTTTACACTGACACAGAGAGGACAAATATGTTTGAGGAGATCATGGAGGAGATCATGGAGGAGAACATGGAGGAGAACCTGAACCAACCTTGGTCTTTTTTCTGCTTTTCCTCCAGTTTGTCCTCAGGATCTCAGTGAACGGAGAGAGGATTTCAATCTTTGGAGACTTGGACATGTCTTCACATAGAGACAGACACAGTTTTTAATTCTACTTGTCCCCCCCAAAAAAACCTAATCAAATAATTGACTTTTTATCAATAATAACCTATCTAAAACATGACAGTAGTAGGGATCCCCCCCCCCCCCCCCCCCCTCCACAGTCCACTCTTCTGCCAACGTCCACGTGGCCCAAAATGTCAAATAAAACAGACATCACATTAGAGGAGAAGGTTCAAATCCCGGACTGTACCTGAGGTGTTGATCCAAACATGAAGAGAGACACATTCACTGTAGATCTGTCCAGGCTCCAGGGACGGGACTGGGACCAGTTTTATAGGACAGGGTCCTTCAACTGAGGCTGTCAAAGAAACACACAGAGGAAGAACTGCAGCCAAAGATCACAGTGGGGGGGGGGGGTGGGGGGTGAAGACACTGAGGAATCCACTCACCATTCTGTTTGACCAGCTGTGGGACAGAGAGACAGACCAGGGACAGACCAGGGACAGGTCAGTATTTTTACATTCACACACTTGCATCAAGTCAAATCACAGGTCACTGACGCTCCGTGTCACATGACCAGTCCAGGTCTGTGACGTCTTCATGATCCAACAGTGATTGACAGCTGACAGACAACGGAACAGAACATGTTCCACCAAGTTCTGTCCTTATAACAATAACAGTAATAATAATTGATCCCGCTACACCATGGAAACGACTAGAACTAAAACAGGTGTTCTTTATAAGAACAGATCATCATCAGAGGAGGAGGAGGAGCGGCTTCCACTGAACCAATCACCATCGAGTTCCTTCAACAGTGATTTTCAAGAGAAGTTGAATAAAAAAACTAGTTGAAAACAACATTTAAAAACTCGTTACTGAACTGAGTGACCGTGAAAACCAGGCGCAACAACTGCTGGGCAGAAGTACTACAGTAATACTTCAAGTACTACAGTAATACTTCGAAGTACTACAGTAATACTTCAGTACTACAGTAATACTTCAGTACTACCTTTCACCGTGTTCGAGTTCGACTTTTTTATTTAAGGTCCACCAACGTTGTTCTGGTTTTGTTCTGTCCTGGTTCTGTTCAGTTCTACCAGTCGAACTCCTCCTGGTACCAACTAGAGAAAGAAAAACCCAGTCGGTTTCTCACCTGACATGTTCTGGACACCGAACCGCTGAGCCGCAGCGGCAGTAGAACCAGAGTGACAGCCAGGAGCAGCATCTCCACCGCCGGGTCACTGACGACTCTCCATGATTCAAAGATCTCACCGAGTCTTCTCTCCACAGCACGACCTCTCGACGACTGTCTTCCTGACGCGTGTGGCGCTCACGCATGCGCACTGTGGCCTCTACCTGCGCTACTGAGGGAGGTTTCCGACGGTTTCTGTTGTTGTTTCAGTTTTTGTGTTAGTTCTGAACGTGGTTGTGATTGGGTGGTGGGGGGGGTCAGGGAGGGGGCAGAGGACAAGGACACGGGACAGCCCTGAGGCCCCGCCCACTCCAACAGTCCGTGGCGTGTGAACCCAGTGGGACAGAAAGAAAACTGAACAAATAAATAAAAACATCAAGAGTAGTAAAAATATATATATATAACAAGTATATGATCATCTTTATAATAATATTTAAACAATGAGTGAAGTCCAGTGAAATCAAACCATAAACCTGAGCTCATCCTGAACTACAGCGCCCCCAAAGGGACATCTGGAGAAATATCCTCAAACTTTGACTTTTTTTTCGCGTCCCTAAATCAGGTCAGTCTGTCACAGTGGGAGTCACCACAGTGGATAATCTGCCCCCCCCCCAGCTGCCCCCTGCAGCTGACAGGAAGTGACCCACCTACAGCAGTGGTTTGTGTTTGATTCCCGTCTCTCGTTTCCACTCAGACTCTGAAGGTCGGCAGGAAACGTCGACTCAGGCTGTTGTCTCCACCGGGGGAGGTTCCAGCTGGGCGGGGGAACTCTGCAGATGTTCTGTAGGTAAGGAGCTGAATGTGTGTTAAAGTGACAGGGTGTGAGCCTCCCCCCCCCCCCCCCCCCCCAGATCTGTTTACACCACTTCAACACTCAACTTACTGTAAATGCTGTAAAAACCTGAAGAACCAGAGACACAACAACAGTTAGAGCTGGAGATTCAACCAATGACCTTCCTGCTGTAAGGCATGAACACTACCCACTCCACCACCACGTGGCTCTTCACACCTCTGACTACTTTCATGTCCAGTCACGTTCACGTCTTCCGGCTATTTAAGAAATGTGTTCCTGGGAAGTACAAGTACACCTCAAAAACTCTGTGGTAGTGGTAGTACTGCGAGTGCAGCAGTAAGAATATTCACCCCCCCCCCCCCCCCCCCCCCCCCCTTCCTGTTGTTGTAAAAACGAAACAAAAACATTTTTTTTTTTTTTTTTTGCCTCTTTCTCCACATCTGCTGAAACTGTCGGTGTCGACGTTCCTCGTCCCACAGACGACTGTGGAACAAACAAACTGAGTCAGTCAGTCTGTACTGAGTCAGTCTGTACTTAGTGTCAGTCTGTACTCAGTCAGTCTGTACTGTCAGTCAGTCTGTACTGTCAGTCTGTCTGTACTGAGTCAGTCTGTCTGTACTGTCACCTGGGAAGTACTCAGTCAGTCTGTACTGTCAGTCTGTACTGTCAGTCAAAAACTCTTTGTATAAATACATTTGAAGTAAAACCTGTCGTTGTGTCTAATTCTCTGCAGTTTCTTTTTTAACCCTGATCTGAACACAAACAACAACAACAAACAACAACAACAATCAACAACAACGTTAAAAAAAACAACAGGATTTTTTTTATTGAACTTCTACTGTTATGTTATCTTATTATATAAAAGTTCTACAGCCACCAGTCTGGGAGTCGGACCGACCGGTTCTGTTCAGTCCTCACTCTCTGACCAGCGGCCTGTGCGACGCAGACAAATGTACACTAAGAAGGTTGTAAAAAAAAAAACCCCAACAACCATGTGACAGGATAAAGAGACAGTCGGAATACGGTGGTTGGAGTGATGGTAGGTCAAAGGTCGGCCACGAAGAAACCAACTCCTCTGGAATAAATAACATCTGACTTCAATCTGGACCAGAACTTTCTCTTTGTGCTGGACTGACCAACAACAGCGACAGCAGCACCAGAACTGTTGGTTTGTGTGAGTGAGCGTGACAGCCACAGACCGTGAGGAAGTACTGGAGCGTTCTGATTGGACGCCCCGCAGCAGTGAAGCCTCTGAAGATGAACGGTGAGGTTTTAAAGTCCAGGTTTGTCCAGAACCTGTAGGTGTCGCTGTTCTACAGTAGTGCTGGAGGTGTGAGTACAGAACCCGGTCAGAAGGTTCTGCAGGACCGACAGATGTTTGTGTTTGTGTGGAGATAGAGATTTATAAGCTGCACCTTCTGGAACATTCTGATTCAGAGTTTCATCTTTTCATAGTTTTCTTCTCAGTCTTACTTACAGTATTTAACAGGTCAGATCAGAGCTGGTCCAGGTGGGCGGGGCTTTGTGTAGAGACCTGTGAGAACTCCACTGCACCACAGGCCTCAGTGTTCAGTCACTGTCGCTGGTCTCACTGCTGGGGTCTCCCTGGACCTTGCTGCGGTGCTGCATGGCCCGGTGGTACGCCACCTGCACCGACTTGCGGATGTTGGACTTCCGGCCCTCCAGCATTTTCTCCTTGTCCAGCTCCTGGTCCACTCCGAGCGGCACCAGCTTAGAGCGCGGCAGCCACTGCCTGCAGGGGCGGAGGGAACAACGTCAAGTTAGTTCTACTTCACACCAGTGCGCCCCCTGTGGTCACAGTCACTTCTGTCAGATGGTTCAAACAACAAGATGAAACAAAGATCTGCTCCTTTATTACACACTATACGGCTGGATTTTATACACTGACAATAACCTTCACCTCCTCACCCTCTACTCCCTCTACTGGAAGTTATAGATATTGCACTGTAACGTGGACTCATCGGTTCAATGATCAATAGTTCCAGACCCTGAAACTTAACAAGAACGGACGCTCTTGTCTCTGCCATGACCTCACAACTCCAGTGCATGATGGGATACATTGAGTGACCTTCACAGTGGACTATTTCTACAAACCCCCCCTCCCTCCCCCACACACACACACACACACACAGAGGAAACGCAGCTCAAACACCAGTGTGTGTCTGGTTCCAGCCTCTGACCTAAAAACCTGGTTCCCTCTCCTTCCTGTTCTTCTCAAAGCCACACTCGCCCTGTTTCTGTAGAATGTTCCGTCAGCTGCTCTGACTGAAGCAGAACTCTCGTCTTTCAACTGCGACCACAGCGTTAAACGCACACGTAGACAGTTTCACCGACGTCTCGTCTTTTCACCCTTCTTTTTTTTTAATGTTCTTGTAGAACGACGACAGAACACGTGAGAACACTGACCAGGTTCTCTTGTTGTCAAAGAACAGCACCAGGAACAGATGCTCCCTGGCCTCCTGGGTCATCTGCTCCCCCAGCTTCAGAACGTCCAGAGGAGGGACGGGGATGGGGACGCCTCGGTGGAACACCCCCTCCCTGGGCATCTTTGGGTCAATGATCTGTGTGGAACAGGTCAGGTTAGTCCCAGCATCAGAACCAGACTCCAGTCCAGTCACAGCGTCAGGTTCTCGTGGGTCTCACCAGAGCAGGATAGGACGGGTATCCTCGGCACTTGGCCCACACCAGGTCCAGAGCCTCCAGAGAGCTGTAGTCGTCTGAGGTCATCCAGCACCCGGACCTGGAGCGCCCCCGCACCACTGACACACACACACACACACACACACACACACAGACAATGAGAAATGTTTCTTTATTTAACCACCCTGACCTCTGACCTCTGACCTCACTGTCAACCCTCTGTGAGGATTTTCACCAAAAACTGTGCATCGGCATAATCTTCAAAATTAAACTGGTGAAAATGAACAAAAAAAAATGACATAAAATATAAACAAGTATTATTACTTCAAACCTCTCAGATTTACACAGATGCGTTTGTGTAAATGTGTGTGTGTGTGTGTGTAAATGTGTGTGTGTGTGTGTGATGAGAGCTCACAGTGTGAAACGCTGCGTGAACCTCCCACAGAGTAGGAGTCGTTCTCGGTGCCGGACGTTTCTTCACTGCTGTCTTCATGGAAGGCTGAGCGAGAGAACGACACCTTCCCTCGGCCCTGTTTGGACGGAGTGGTGCTGGGGGGGGGGGGGGGGGGGGGGGGGGGGGGGGGGGGGGGGGGGGAGAGGAGGGGGGAGAAGGTTAATAAAAGTGCAGCGGTCTCCATGGTGACCATCAACAACCACATCTAGCCTACAGGGGAACCACAGTGTCTATGTGAACAAACCAACAGCTGATCTTCATCTAAACCACAGGAGCTGACAGTGAGTTCCAAAACCTCCTGGAAAAACCTTCAAGGACTCCAGTCAGTGACACAGACAGAGAATAGATGACTGAGCCTAATGTCAAAGGTCAACGCCGAGCCGCAAACATTTTCTGCTGACCTGCAACAAGCAGCAGTCAATTCCTGGTACGACTGTGGGCGACAGCCAAACCTCAGTTACCGACAAACTCCAGGAAGTCACAACCACTTCCTGTCAACCTTCAAACCCTAAACCTGTCTTATCTGACACCTGGAGATGAAAGGAGAGACGCGGCAAGAACGCACATGAGGTCGGATTGTTTAGGCACGCGGCAAGAACGCACATGAGGTCGGACTGTTTAGGCCGCGCGCGTGTGTGTGTATGTGTGTGTGTGTGTGTGTACATTCATCAACTCCTGCAGTGTTCACAGCCACTGTTGTTACTGTTGTTGTTGTTGTTGTTGTTGTTGTTGTCAACATCACTAGGACGTGTGTTAGCAGTCCAGGCTCAACATGTGGTCCTCGTCCCTGTTCCTGTCCTCACTGTCACCTACACTGACCCAGAAGTATGAATCTACAGTCAGATCACTGGTGTCACCTGGTCCTGTCAGACGCCGCGCTGCTGCTGCTGCTCGTCGTGGACTCAGAGTCGGAGCTGGACCGCGGCAGTAGAGGCTCGTTCCTGTAGACGCGGAAGCTCTCCGTCACCGGCTGGTTCCCACCGTCGAAGCCGTTACTGGGCAGACCTGAGGAGAGCACATGGTCCTGGTCAGACCAGGTGTGTGTCTGAAGTCTGTGTGTGTGTGCGTGTGTGTGTGCGTGCCGTACCTGGCAGCAGGTGGTCGTCACTGTCGCTGTCGGAGGTGGAGCTGCTGTGGGGGCTCCGGGGTCTCTTCCTCTGCTTGGTTTGAGACATCAGGGGCAGCTGCGGGGGGCCAATGGAGCTCTGGCACACCCCTGCCCCTGCGTAGCCGGCGTCTCGGTTCTTGGGGGGGCGTCCTGGTCTTTTGGGGGGTCCAGTCATTTTTTGGTTCTTCTTTGAGAAGAGAATTGACGTCCGACGTCCAACTTCTGGAGCCAAAGCAGAGGAGGAAGCACTGAGGTCTGGAGGGGGAGGGTCGGGGTGGGGGGGGGCACAGGAAGAGGAGATGTTAGTAAACAAATCAACATCTGTGAGCGGACATCGCGGCCCATAAAAACTGATAAGAACATTTCCTCCACCTTTTCCACTGATCTCCTGGCTGCTGCTCTCCCCCCCCTCATCGTGATGACCTGACGAGGATGGATGAAGGGGGAGCGACAAACCACGATCTCCTCCACCCGCTGACTCCCGGCCCACCACTCCGGAGGGGCCCTCCCTCTGATGGGCCAGCTTCCTCTTGATGACACTGATCTCCTTCCTCAGAGCTTTGGCTCTGCGGGACTGACCGATGCTGTGCTTCCCTGAGCTGACCTCCTCCAGACGCTCCTGCAGGTACAGGAGCTGCCCCTCCAGGGACAGTCGTCTGCGTTTGACTGGCAGGTCTGAGGGGAGGGGGTGGGGGGGTATTATTGTTTAGGAGTCAGGACTAAAACCTATGGTTGAACGAATATGTTCTGCTTTAAAAGGTTTTCAGTTCATGTTTAACTAATAATTGCAAGAAAGATCGGCACCATCTAGTGGCTGAAACGGTTCACTGCACTCTCCTCTCATGCACGTGTTGTTCTTGGTGGATAATTATGATAATTACTGAAATTATCTCCAAATGTCCTGAGATGTTAGAGGTAAAGAAGTGTGTTTTCACTCACCGTCTTCATTACAGGACAACGGTCGCTCTCGTTCTCGTTCTCTGTCCCGTTCTCGTTCTCTATCACGTTCTCTGTCCCGTTCCCGTTCTCGTTCTCGTTCTTGTTCCCGCTCCCGCTCCCTCTCTGCGTCCCTCTCTTGGTCACGCTGACTGTCGGGGTGGGGCTCACGTTGGAGGTGCATCCCAGTCTCGTAGTCGAAGCCTATCCGTTCAGCGTGGCGTCTGGCCGTTCTTATGACGGAGCCGCCCATCTCTCTGAGCCGCAGGGCGGCGCGGTAGAACACGGTGTCCTTGGCGTTGTACTTGAGGCAGTTGTTGACGATGAGGCCGAAGTCTGCTTCAAAGGCATCAAAGGTGAGGTAGCGGTGGGATTCAAGAAGGTTCCACATAGTCTGGAAGTCCATGGGAGTGTCGATGTGGTCCAGGTAATCTGGAACCTGGAAAGAAGGAGGTGGAGATTAGACTGGAGCGCCACCTGGATCTGAGGAAGTAGAACAACATGTCTATGTAGGTAAGAGGACAAATAAAAGGTGTACTGTAGAAGTAAGCTGTACGACCTGAGTGTGTGTGTGTGTGTGTGTGTGTGTGTACCTCAGCCAATGGCACCGGCTCAGTGAAAAAGTTGTTAGTGTCTCTTTCTTGTAACTGTTCCAACGTGCTCCTCAACAGAACAAGGAAAGGAGCCAACTGCATCTCCAGCGCCATCTGCTGCACTTTAATCTGAACATGGACACAGGTTTAAACCAAGTTTTATTGACCATCAAATAAAAAAAGTGTATTTATTGTTTGTAGACATCAGTGAAGTGAACGACATCAGGGAAAGTTCTAGCACAACTGTTTGATCAAATGTAGATCAGTCAGGAACTGATGTTCAGATGGAACAGAGTCTGGGACTAGGATCACACTGGGGGGGGCAGAGTCTGGGACTAGGATCACACTGGGGGGGGCAGAGG
>NC_024316.1:19650854-19657430 GCF_000523025.1 Cynoglossus semilaevis | reverse complement strand
GGGGGGGGCAGAGTCTGAGACTAGGATGGGGGGGGCAACTCAATATAATCCTGACTGCAGTATTGCAGTACATCTGTGAATATATACAGCAGTACATCCTATCGTTGCCCCCATATCTCGATACGCTTCCTGACCATACCACCACCCCCCACCCCCCCGACTGTCAGTAGTAGGTAAGTAGAACCAGGGTCTGACCGTCTCCCTCTTGAGTTTCTCTCTCTTGCGGATGAGCTCCACCAGCAGCCTGGCTCTCTCCAGGTCGTGCCTCAGTCGCTGCCAGGCCTTCAGCTGCTCCTTCAACGCTGCCTGTTTCTCCTCACTGTCGATCTGCAAAGTCAACAAGAACAAAGACACCGTCCCGTCAGGACAGCCGCTCAGCGCGGCTGAAGGACGACAGACTGGGACAGAACCGCGGGACTCATTTACAGCAGGGATCTGTGACAGAGGCTGTGGCGGGAGGGGGTCGATGTGTCGCTGCGACTGCAGGTGCGTCTGGAGCCTCCGGAGCAGGGGGACGCCGTTCCGACTTTGTCTCTTCAGCGTCCAGTAACTGTGCAGTCGCTGCATGAACTGGCTCTTCCTGGGCACCGTCAGATTACTGGTGATCTTACTGAGTCTGTGGAGACGGGAGAGAGTCTTCAACCACAACACACCTTCACCAAAACACTGACACGTTAGGACAGGACGTCCACCTTTACCTGTGAGGAGGGATACAGGGCACCGACACCACGGGGGCGGCCGCTCTCCTCTCAGCCAGAATCTTTCGTGCCTTCTTCATTTTTAGCCTGGACTTTGCCTTCGCCCTCTTGGCTCGTTCCGAGCTCCATCCCTTGGAATCTTCGTCGTGGCCGATGCTGGGCTCGTCGTCGTCCTCCAGGTCACCTTCGCTGTTGGACGAGCCCAAGCTAGCACCACCGACTCCCGCCAAGGGTCGGGTGGAACCCGGGGGCGTGTGGATGTCACAGTAGGCCGTCTTGCGGACACTGAAGGACGTGCCGTTGGCCCCGGTCTCTCTGACCGGCTCCATCTTCATGTAGAGCCCGGCCTGCTGGGCACAGGTGACGTGGAAGGCTGTGTAACAGTTGGCCTTGTGACACTGGATGCAGGCGCCTGAACCGCGCTGTTTGCAGATGTAGCAGGTGAGCTTCCATCGGGCGGGAGGGATGTGTTCGATGCTGTCGATCGGCTCCAGAAAGACCGTGTTGGCGAAGCAGACCTGAGGGAACGCCACACAGACGGTCACATGTCAACAGTCGTCCAGGTGAAGGTGAACCAGTCTACTACAAACTCACTGCACTGTTACAGTTGTTCTACTGTTAGAAGAAGCCGGTCATCTGCTCTATGTTGGTGGTTCAGCTGATATATGTGCAGCCCACTGTGCAGCCCACTGTGCAGCCCACTGATCCCTGTGAAGTCTTTCCTTCTTTCATCTTCACTACCTCCACATGTTGTGACAAGAAAATATACCCCCCCCCCCGTGAACTGATAATACCATTTTAGATTTTTTTCCCACTTATATCTACTTATATATATATATATACTTATTGTATATTTGCTGATTTTAGAGACTGATATCTAAACAAACAGTCTCATTATTCATACCCAGTGTGAATGACATCACGTCCTCACACCTGCTCTGAGTGGAGAACCCAGATTTCTGCACCACCTCAGTCTCTGCACCGTTATGTAACTGGACCTGTTATGTAACGTCTCCGTGCGCTGCGGCGGTGGTTTACCTCTGGGATCCACAGCGCGCACACCACATGTGCCCAGCGCGCGTCGTCCGTCTGCTTGAAGGCCCCGCCCTTGTTAGGACACAGAGCGCAGTCCACGGCTCGGCTGGGAGACTGCAGGCAGCGGCGACACAACCACTGACCCTCTGGGATGTAGGGCACGCCGTAGCACTCCTGGTGCACGGCCAGGTTGCACATGTCACAGAACAGGATCACGTTGCTGTTCTGACACTCGCCGTCATTACAGATGCAGCAGACGGCGTCTTCGTCGATTAAGGTGCTGGGGTCGGCCTGAGCAGAGGGCGGGAGAGGACGTCAGCGATCGGGCGGTGGAAACGCCGCACAACCACAGAACACACACTCCTCAAATCTACCTTGTTGTGGCTCTCAAAGTACGACTCCTTCTCCAAGCGATCCATGAGGTATTCAAAGACCTCCTGAGGAATGGGCGTCACGCTGTCACACCGCCGCTTGTCATTCATGATTTCGAGCCAGATGCAGTCCTCCTCATCCATGTCATACTCCACCTCCTCATCCAGCTCCTCCACGGACTTGTCTATGTACCTGAACGCCAGCAGAGAGGAGTGAGAAAAACACACACAGGTTAAAGGTCAACTCTGAGACTGTGGCGTCAGAGAGAAGGACTCACACACGTTTGTAACAGTTATTAATCGATGCATCGTTACGTCCGTCATCGTCGGGTCATTTCTAAACATCATATATTTGTATCCAGTTAATGAGACGCTCCTGCAGCAGCTGCAACATCAACAGATCAACCGGGTTTTTCTGATTCTGATTCTGATCAGCAGCAGAACTACGACGTCACACCTCACGACAGGAAGTCATCCTGGAGACGGTTCTAATGAGCTCCTTCTGTGGAGCAGGTTCTCAGGAGAAACTGATCACTGATCGATCACAGTGTGATCCACCAACAAAGGCCAGTGATAACAGCCTGGTGGATCCTGATCACATCTAAAAATATGAATTACAATTATAGATGCAACTGGAACAGAACACTGGGGCTAATGTAAGGATCATAGAAGTACTGAGTCAGGCAGTACAAATATATAAGATATAATGTATATAATAACATATTCAGTTTATATGAGTTAGTATATATTTATTTGAGGTTTGAATGTAGGCCGATCACTTTAGCCTGGTGGCTCCCAAGACAAAAAAGTGTGGACAGAGTTAGAGGTTGGACACCAACCATTTAATGAAATGGAGTATTTTACTATAAACAACAAAAACTGCCTCACCCTGAACCAGTGAACACATTAAAGAAGACGGAGGAGACAGAAACTTTAGGATAAATGTGTGGTGTGAATATTGTTGGACAGTAAAGATTTATGTCTGAAATCTCTACAAATGAACTGTTCTTAAAAACAAATTTCTTCAAACCTGTAGTAAGAAGACGGCCGTGGAGGAGCGTCGGGTCTTTCTTGGTCCAGCTCTCTGAAAACGGCCTCGGGGAGTTTGACCGCAGGCCCGGACTGAGCGCTGTGATAATGGGAGGAGCCGTCTCTTTTCTTTTCTTTGCTCTTGTGCTTGCCGGCCTTCGGAGTGGCTTTGCCACCGTTAGAGGACAGAACATCCGGCCGGTCTTTGCCACTACCTCCTCCCTCACTGCCGCCGTTTCCAACATCACTGCCATTGCAAACCCCCCCAAGGTTCCCCCCAGCGCCAGAGGGTAGAGCATCATCAGCATCACTGTCCTCCTCCGACACCACATCAATGTTCTCAAAGATACAAATGCGGTGGATGCGTCCCTGGAAATCCAGCTCCACCATGCGCTGGGCCTGGGCGTAAGTCATCGTCTCTCGGCCGGGGGAGTGAGAGCGCTCCGACCGGTTGGGGCTACCGGGGGTGTTCCCCCCCTGCCCCGGCCCGCCATCTCCAGTACCTCCACCGTCATCGGTATCACCTGACCCAGCCAGAGAAGATCGAGGAGGCCGTCCTTTTCTCTTCTTCTGGGGTAAAGTCTGTGGGGGGGTCGGGTTGTCGTGGTCATAGTGATAAAGGTGATACTCAATGCCACTGTAGCTTTTGTAAACCTTGCGACAAGTCTCCACAGGGCACTCGTAGGGCGGCTTGGTGGCCCGCAAGTTGTGACAGAATGTCTTGACATCGAAGTCTAGTCCCATGGTGCCAACAGCCACTGCTGGGACAGACGCTCCGCAAGGTTACATCTGCAAGGAGAACATGAAGAAAGACCAGAGAAGAATTAGCGTTAGATTTCCAATCAGATGAACCGTGAATAACAATACGTAAGTATATAAAACGCAAAAAGTAATAATAAATAAATCCAAAACACAAACTCTCCCCAAACCACTGCATCAACTATCACTTTGATTGTAGCTGGGGGTCGAGGGTTGTGGGGCTGAAGTCATGAGTTTAGAGTTTTAGTTGTTTTTTTTTTTTACATTTTAAAGCCAAACCACTAAATACACGAAACGGTTTTACTTCTGCTCATTATACACTTGTAGACATCGACCTATGAAAAGTCGTGGGTAGCTTTACCTGCTGTGATGCAGAGACACAACACTTCTAACTCTGACACTAATTTCTCCTGTTACTGTAAAAACACTGCACTGTAGCTCAGTGTATTAGCATCTGCCGCCGAGTCTGCTGCCGTGTAAATACACAAGTGTGTGGCTGGTTAGCATAACGCACAGCTAACAATAAAGTCTTTATGAGTGTCTGTGTGTGTTCGTCCCTGGCCAGTGAATTAATAAATGTATATATATATATATACACACACACACAACGGCCAGGTTAGCTCCGGTGAGCAGAATGAAGGCTAATGTTAGCTTAGCATGCTTCTTCCTCAAACAATGAACCTCTGCACTCTGTTAGCAGGCTAACAACACCGAGAATGCCGCTCGGGCGTCCGTTCCAGAACACAGGACAAACACAGACACGTTGTCTCACGGTGTAATTCACTGAAGCCTTTTTTTACCAACACAACTATGGGCTGTTTCTTCTTCTTGTAGCGAACTCACAACTGTTTGCTTTAATTCGTGTGTAAAAGTGAATGTGACTGAACAGACGTTAGCCAACAACACTCAGAAACGCCGCTCTGTGGGATATTCACACACTGTCTTTCAGTGAATTTTACAAATAAGGAACAAAATAGTTGTTTGCGTTATAACGGCTGTAAATTAAAATCACACCGTATTTCCCTCCACATTGACGTGTAGTCCCACAAATATCCCGCTGACCCCCTTAAAGCTTAATGTTGACGAAACAAGTACATGTATGTTGATTATGATGGAGCCAAGCATGGGGCAAACATCTATACTTGACAAATATATGGATTTTTAGACAATAGTTGCGCATTTTGGTGTAAAAATGTGTAAAACATTACAGCCCGTTGGGAACCAGGCAGGTTTGTTTTGACGTTCGCTGCTGTTTGGGTGCTTTGACTGAAACCATATCGGTACAGTTGAATTGCGAGTGAGTTTCTAAAAGCGAAACAGTGTTTTTTAAACAACAACGAAAGTCTGTTCTCCCGCTTAAAGCTGCAGAGGAGCGACGCTGTAAACACTTACTACTCCACGTTGCTGAAGAATGCGGGCTTCGACAGGCTCACGGGGCCGCGGAAGAGCTGCAGATCAATTTTCAGTCCGTTTGATTATTCCAGCCGAGGACACGGGAAGCCCAGGAATTGTGTAATGTTTTTAAAAAACATTAGAACATCACCATCACTGATTTGTGTAGGCATAAACTGAGAGAGTAGCTTGAACAAAAGAGGTAACATTGCTGTAGCTCTGCGCCTGAGAGGCGCGCCGTCGACACATTCGCCACACAAACCAGGGTCTATTTTGTATTACACCTCATAGACTTACCACAATATTTATGTGTTAATATTTGTAGTTATACGTTATTATATTTTTTTATTTAACTAGGGAACATAATACAACACGTACGAGCAAATAGAATACTGGTTCATTGTCGCGAATCTGACGGTTTGTTTAAAAGATTTGGTAAAACTACAGTCAACGGGCGAAACAGCAGTGAACCGCGAACAACAATACGACTATTATTACTACTAGAACCAATAATATGATTAATAATAAACACGCACAACATCAACAGGATACTAACTAATATATCTGTACCGCTAATAGTTATGTTTTTAATGAATGATTTAATAAATTGATTTATTTTAATTTGTAAGTCTAATGTGTTTGCCTATGATTCTGAACTATAACTTTACCATTAAACTAAACAGAATCGTACATTAAACCATATGACTTTATAGTATAGTAGTAGTAAAAAAAACTGCAGTGGCTATACATCAATTCATATTAACATATATAAACAATAATGAGTGAGTCTTTACAAACTACACTCTTTATTCCTTTTCAATAGACATTGAAACACATTTTCAAAACAATTCCACGTGTGTGTGTTTAAATGTGTACTTTGAAGGTGTGCAGCTCAATAGAACAACACAGTCTTCAACATGTGAATTCAAAAACAGCAGACATGGCATCAAGCACAAAATATTTATTTCTCTCTTAACATAGTGACCCGAGTGCAGCAGGGTGGAGTGGTCAGGGGTGGGGTGGGGTAGTCGGGGGGTGGGGTAGTCAGGGGTGGGGAGGGGCAAATGCAGTCATACATTACAGCAGGCAAAGCAGTTCCACGTGGTTCCAACACAAGACTTTACATTCATGTCATTGTCAGCAGACTGATCCATCCACAGACATGATGAGCTGAGTGGGACTGGTCAGTGGTCAGTGGTCAGGGACCCCCCCCCATCCCCCACAATATGAACATGGCAACAAAATCTGTTAATACTGGAAGTATTTCATCAGAGAAATGTCCTAACTGGAGT
>NC_024316.1:19649070-19650822 GCF_000523025.1 Cynoglossus semilaevis | reverse complement strand
ACCCAGACCCCCCCCCACCAGCACACCTCCCATACACAGTCAGACAAAATGTTGAAATATAAAGTACACTTCACAGCTTTGAAGTACTACAGTGAAAACTCACTAATACGTGGATCAGTAACAGCTGACCAGGATTCAAACCAACATCCTGAGGGAAACCTGCACACATTAAGTATTGGTTGAATTTTTCGATCCAGACAAGAACAAAAAGTATCAATGAAACCAACTCCTCAAACATGTCTTCAGTGTTTGATTGTTGCTTTACCTGGAACTAACGCAGCGTCAACCTGTCGTGTGACCAGATTTTATGAAAATGTCTTCATTCTTTTCTTCTGCTTTTGGGGGGGGCAACGTCAAAGCTTTGTGGGGGGGGGAGTTAAATTGCACTTTTTGCCTCCAGCCTCAACAGTCACTGCTACATTCCCACCAACACACTCCTGTAGGCCGTGCGTCTCCAGGATTTCTATATGGCTTTGGACGCAGCCTTTGTTCAGAGCAGACTACAGCACTGAGAAGGTCATGAGCTCGAGTCCGCTTCAACCATTTGACCTGAAGATGTGGATTTTGGCTTCTGGAAGATTCCTCCTGGCATCTGTGGTCAGGTCTACACTGATCATGTTTCTAAAAGGCAACGTCTCACCGTGGTGACACTTCCATCTGTCACAGCGGTGGAAGGTAAACGAAGGTAAACATTTTATTATTTCATCAAGAGCATAAAACACGTTCACAGCGCAGTACTACAAGCACAGTACTGTAGTGACAAGGAACACAAGCATGTCTGTGATGATGCATTAAAAAAAAAATTCAAACTACACAAGAGCACAAAGAACGACCTGGACGCAGACGGTCTTTGTTTTCAGTGATGAAAAATCCATGTTCAAGGCACTACATTCCTTCACAACTGTCCTCACAAATACTGTCACCGCTCTCATACAGTACCACCACACAGTACCATCATACAGTACCACCATACAGTACCACCACACAGTACCACCATACAGTACCACCATACAGTAGTAGTTTGGATTCAAAAGTAGTGAGGATGATGTTTTCTTGGTGCAAGGCTTCAGTGTGGACCAAAGCCAAACAGGAATATACATTATGTACTGTGTAGTATCCAGGTACACACTGTCTAGTATCCAAGTACACACTGTGTAGTATCCAGGTACACACTGTGTAGTATCCAGGTACACACTGTCTAGTATCCAAGTACACACTGTGTAGTATCCAGGTACACACTGTGTAGTATCCAGGTACACACTGTGTAGTATCCAAGTACACACTGTGTAGTATCCAGGTACACACTGTGTAGTATCCAAGTACACACTGTGTAGTATCCAGGTACACACAGGCCAAAGCAGGAGTTGGTGGGAGATTTCACTGCTCACAATGACATAATCAAAACACAGAACAGTCACCTGACCAAAATCTCCAATCAGGTGAACCTAAAGCATTCAGAAAGAATGTTTGATCTTTTTTTTTTTTTTAAAAGTGCATTTTTCAGATAGGAGGTTCGGTTTCTCTCTCTCACACACACACACACACACACACACACACACCACAGTCACAACATTACATCATCAACGCAGTGACTGAGGAAGAGTGAGTGTCTCAGATTGACCGTGTGGCGTTCGAGGACCGTCGTCAACTTGGACATCGTCCCACCAACAGTGTCTCCTACCCCACCATGTAGCGCCCCCTGCTGCTGTTACTGTCTCAGTGTCTCTGCAGCGTTGATGATGTCACTGTGAC
>NC_024316.1:19639887-19640409 GCF_000523025.1 Cynoglossus semilaevis | reverse complement strand
GTTTCATATTAGGGAGGGTTGGTTTAACACTGACTCGTCACTCAGAGTGATCAGGTAGTCCTCCTTGAACAGGAGCTCTTCTCTGTGTCGTCCATGACCAGGGGTCGGCTCGTCACCCCTGACCTGGCCACTGGGGGGCGGGTCATCGTTCCTGCAGCCCCCAGCAGACCCACAGGACCAGGAGCTCCTGACCACTGCTGGGAGTAAAGAGGAGGAGGAACCACGCCTCCATAGGAGCCCGAGGCCACAAGGTAGCCAGGAGGAATCATCGAGGAGGGGGTGGACGCCAGGCCGGGGGGCATCCCAGGGCCTAAAGCTGCAGTCAGGGGGCAGGAAAGAGGCAGCTGGAACGTGCTGGAACCGACTTGGCATTTGATCTGGAACAGAAGCGGTGGTTTAACCAACACGTCCACAGATCACCTGACAATGTAACCAGAGTAGAAGACGAGTCCAGAGACGCCACGCGCCTCTAAGGCAACGTCTCCTTTCCAATACCTCATGCGCAGCCGCTACCCCGGGCGG
>NC_024316.1:19637341-19638650 GCF_000523025.1 Cynoglossus semilaevis | reverse complement strand
GGGGGGGGGCTGTGCAGGTTTCATATTAGGGAGGGTTGGTTTAACACTGACTCGTCACTCAGAGTGATCAGGTAGTCCTCCTTGAACAGGAGCTCTTCTCTGTGTCGTCCATGACCAGGGGTCGGCTCGTCACCCCTGACCTGGCCACTGGGGGGCGGGTCATCGTTCCTGCAGCCCCCAGCAGACCCACAGGACCAGGAGCTCCTGACCACTGCTGGGAGTAAAGAGGAGGAGGAACCACGCCTCCATAGGAGCCCGAGGCCACAAGGTAGCCAGGAGGAATCATCGAGGAGGGGGTGGACGCCAGGCCGGGGGGCATCCCAGGGCCTAAAGCTGCAGTCAGGGGGCAGGAAAGAGGCAGCTGGAACGTGCTGGAACCGACTTGGCATTTGATCTGGAACAGAAGCGGTGGTTTAACCAACACGTCCACAGATCACCTGACAATGTAACCAGAGTAGAAGACGAGTCCAGAGACGCCACGCGCCTCTAAGGCAACGTCTCCTTTTCCAATACCTCATGCGCAGCCGCTACCGCGGGCGGAGCTTTACACTCCAGGTCACGTTGGCGTTGTTGCTGTTTGATTTGGTTGAGTGAAGGCCGCGGCTGATTGGCCGCCGCCGCGACCTCCTTCGCCCAATCGTCCACCAGTTTATGGAGGTCATCGGTGAACGTGCGCCTCTTGTTGTTGCTGTTGTTGCTTTGAACCTGAGCGAGTCGTGGGATTGGCTGAGCCGAGGGTGAGGGAGTGGCTAAGGTGAGTGACGTCTGAGCGGAGGCGGACTGAGCGGCAGCCGTGTTGAGAGACGACCCTGAAAGGACAGAGAGTCTGAAAAAGTGTGTGTGTGTGTGTGTGTGTGTGTGCAGTTTAAACCATGGAACTGGGGATGTAAAGATACACTCAACCCAATCCTAACAATAAGATTTGATCTGAGTTTGTTTTTAGTCTGGAGGAATTGTGGGTCACAACCAATGTTTTTGGGAGCATACCGCCACCTACTGTTCTAGAGCGTGTAGTGTCATGGTATGACCAGTGACTTTTTAATATAACTCCTTACACCTTGATTTATTTTTCATTTCAACCAATGAGAATTGTCACAGATTGGTAACGGTTTGTAACTGATTCACGGTGCATCGTTACATCCTTCCACTTATTGACTGAGTGATGGAGGCAGCCAACCACAGGACACGTCACTACTGTTGTTATAATGGAGTGGTTAATGACAGGCAGTGAGAGGCGGGGCCACGGCGCCAGGCAAAACACCAACACAGAAAAAATGAAAAATCAAAACTGAAATCATGAAGAAGCAGC
>NC_024316.1:19633259-19637205 GCF_000523025.1 Cynoglossus semilaevis | reverse complement strand
AGTGGGGGTTGCAGAAGGAGTGGAGAAGAAAAGTGGGGAGACACCACAGGGAGGAAGGAAGTAAAGGAGATAGTTACTACCGCGCTCTTTGCCTAGACACAGTCGTTTCAGAGTGGACCCTAAAACAGCAGAAGACAAGAAGCGTTAGGCCACGACACAGTGGACACCAGAGGGAGACGAGCGGGAGGTAAGAACTGGGAGAGAAAAGGGGGGAGTGTTGGGGGGGGGGTAAAAGAAATCATTGAGGACGACAGGACAGAATCTAAAGTGTTTCTAAAGTGAGGGGGCGTGACCCTGAGGAGACGGACGGAGAGGCTACGCCCTGTCGCCCTCTGGTGGTGCATCATAATCAGCTGCTGCACTTCTACCGTAGACACTATTCTGTTATGAAAGAACACAGTGAAGACCCAGAGCCAGAGGTTGGACCTCACTCTGTGACGACAGGTCTGGAGGAAAAGAAACTAATTTATAACAGGGTTCATTCAGCCAGAACTGTTTCATTCAGATAAAGACTGGTGATGAAACACAAGAGCAGACAGGAAGTATGAATTACACTGTGTGTGACTGTCCAACAGCAGCAGGGTGACCAGACACCTACTGGTCAATGATGGTATGACTCCTCATCTTTTGCTCTTTGGAAGAAAATAATAATTGAAACAGAAATAAAAATAGTCTTTTTAAGCGACCGTCACAGGTGGGACCGGCTCTTGTCCAGCCTGCTCCACCGGTCAGTCCTGGGGTCAACAACCCATTTAACCCAACTCACTAATAATACCCCCTGGGGCAACAATGTATCATTAAGCAAACAACAACACGTAGTACTGCAGTACTACACAAAGTGATTCACGTACTGTGATCCTAAGGTGAATCCCATTTTCTCACATACCACTAGAGGGAGCCAAATTACCAGCAGTGGTATGTGCCCCATAGATTGAGAACCATCACCCCCCCCCCCTCCCCCCCCCCGGTTCACCAGATCTTCTCATTCATCTGTCAAACACAGACGTTAGGGCTGGAGCTGCAGCGGTGAATGAGTTTGTCTTCAGCAGCAGTGTGGGACGTAATGAGCTGGACATGAGGACAACACGGCAAAGAAACAATGGGTTCATGTGAAAAACCAAAATGAAATCATGAGAAAAGACGAGAGGAAATCAGAGAGAGAGAGAGAGAGAGAGAGAGAGATGGGGACGAGCGGGGAAGTAGAAAAGAACAAATACAAACAGATGGACAGAGACACAGGTCCACTGAGGAATCTAGTGCGTGGTTTGGTACTAGACTTATAGGTGACTCTCTCTGACGTTTGGTGGAAAACCGTCCATCCTGTGGAGAGGAGCGAAGAAGGGAAGAAGAAGAAGAAGAAGAAGAAGAAGAAGAAGAAAAGAGACTTTGTGAACGAGCAGAGATGAAGAAAAAAACATCAAAAGAATCAGCAGAGAAAACTGAGGAAATCTAGAAGTATATTCAACATGTAAATGATGCTAATGCTAGTTACTGACTACAGGTGTTAGCATTACAACGTCACACTGGTATATCACCACACACACACACACACACACACACACACACACATATTTAATGTGCAGACGTAGAAACTCAGAAGTTCATTCTCAACAACATTAAACCTAAAACCAACATCAGGGTCACGGACCGCTGCTGACACGTCCTGGGGCAGAAGGGGTTCTTTACTGCCCCCTGGGGTGGGCCCAAAAACTACATTTAAATCTTAATGAAAAATAAAAAAAACATTTAATGTTGAAAAGGATGATCTTCTGTGTGTGTGTGTGTGTGTGTGTGTGTGTGTGTGTGTGTGTGTGTGTGTGTACCTCGACCAGGGTCAGTGCTGCTCCCCTCACTGTTGACCCTGGTGTAGATGTTGTCTGAGGAGAAGGAGCCCTTCAGGGAGCACGGCTGCTGCGTGTGGACCTGCTGTGGCCCGGTGGTGCTGACCACTGTGCTGACCACTGGGCTGACCACTGGGCTGACCACTGCAGCTGACACTGGAGCGGAGCAGACCATCGGTCAGGGGCGGGGGTTCAACTGGACAACTGGATGCTGTGGCCACAGGGTCACCTTCAAAGATGAACAGAGAACAGAACTCAGAGTAGAGAGGGGAGGGGTCCAACCTGAGGTCTGGGGGGCCCCCCGGGCCCCCCCCCCCCCCACACCCACCTTTAGTGTCAGCGCTGGTGTTCAGATTCTTTTTTAGTTGCTGCACCATGGGGTTGAGCAGCTTCCCAGCCTTCAGTTTGTGTTTGCTGGCTCTGCGCCTGCGTCCACTTGGGGGCGCTGCGTGTAATAAGCCCACATTTGCAGGCAGAGTTCTGCCCAGCTCCTTGTACAGATGTTCAATCTCATTCTTCTGGAAGGCCTGCAGCTCAGAGATCTCCTTCATGTGTCTGACGCAGGAGGAGGAGGAAACAAACAAACAAACAAACAAACAAACAAACAAACAAACAAACAAACAAACAAACAAACAAACAAACAAACAAACAAACAAACAAACAAACAAACAAACAAACAAACAAACAAACAAACAAACAAACAAACAAACAAACAAACAAACAAACAAACAAACAAACAAACAAACAAACAAACAAACAAACAAACAAACAAACAAACAAACAAACAAACAAACAAACAAACAAACAAACAAACAAACAAACAAACAAACAAACAAACAAACAAACAAACAAACAAACAAACAAACAAACAAACAGGAAACGTTACAAATGTTACAAACACACATCAACACATCAACACTGTCATAAACAAAGTCAACTCCACGTTACTTCTCTCTCAGCTTCTGCAGTTCTTTTCTCATGTCGGCGTCCTCAAACTCAGAGTCATTGTCGCTGCTGATGTAGGCAGAATGAGACTGTCCTACAGGGGGCGTCGGAGCATGGCCGTTCATCGTCAGGGAATGTCGGTTCGGCGAGTCGGAGCTATGCTCACATTTGCTCCGCCCGGATCGCCGCAGAAAGGCCACCGCCCTCTTCATGATGTCACTACCACCATGTTCAGTCGGAGCCTGGGGTCGGGGAAGGGCTTGGCCTGCAGGGGGAGCCAAACTGCTTGGCTCCTCATCCGCTGAGTCAGAACAGAGGCGGTGGCGTTGGGGGCGGTTGTCGGTGGGGTTGTGGATGGTCTGAGCCCGGGGGATGTGTTGTGGGGTGAGGTCCGGGCTGGAGGTGGGCGTGTCATGGTAGAAGTTGGGCGGGGCTGAGTAGCGGTTGTTACTGGAACTGGCCGCAGCCTTTTCTCCATCAGCTGACCCGTCCACTGCCGCACCGCTCCTGTCAATGCTGCCCACGGCCCGGGTCAGACTGTGAGAACTCTCTGAACCACTAGAGGGAGCTGGTGAACTGCAGGCTTTTGATGTACTTTTTTCACAGTAAGCAGCAACATCCAGAGAAGAAGGGACGACCTGAGGGAGGACCAGGGTTTTCAGCTTAGTTAGTTAGTTAGTCAGATAGTTAGTCAGTCAGTTAGTTAGTCAGTCAGTTAGTCAGTCAGTTAGTTAGTTAGTTAGTCAGATAGTTAGTCAGTTAGTTAGTACTTTGGTCAAATCTTCATTAATAGATTTCACCCACCTCAAATCTGCCCCTGCTGTATGAGGTCAAACCTCTTCCTTTCAGAACCTCAGTAACAGCTGCCGGAGGTCACAGAGGTCAACAAAGGTCAACAGAACTTTAGGTTTTAACGTGAAATGATGATATTTTCTGAACCTGATTTCTTACCAGCGGCTGCAGAGTCACTTAATGATCCCACATTATCCATACGCTCCAGGACAAGAGGCTGAAGGAGAGAGGAGGGGTGAGAGGGTGGGTGAGAGGGTGAGAGGGTGGGTGAGAGGGTGGGTGAGAGGGTGAGAGGGTGGGTGAGAGGGTGAGAGGGTGGGTGAGAGGGTGGGTGAGAGGGGGGGTGAGAGGGTGAGAGGGGGGGCGAG
>NC_024316.1:19619612-19623627 GCF_000523025.1 Cynoglossus semilaevis | reverse complement strand
GGGTGCTGCGGTGGTGCGAGAGGGGGTGGAGGAGGGGAGGTGGGGGAGGGGGTGGGTGGGAGGGTGAGAGGGGGGGTGAGAGGGTGGGTGAGAGGGTGGGCAGGAGTTTGTTAAGTCAGGTCAGCGACCTCCCCTGACCTCAGGTCACTCTGACATTGACACAGGTTTAAACTTGGTCTCAGTTAAAGTCAACTCTACAGTAACCTTCACCTCACCTGTAAGGTCACGCCCTCAGTGACCTGTCTCTCCGACACGGTGGGGGAGTGGGCCTCCTCGCTGCAGCAGGCCTGGGGGTCAGAGGTGGCGTTCGAGGCCTGGGTTTGTGGATGTTCCTGGTACAGCAGGTTCCTCAGCTTCTCGTCCAGCGTTTTAATGGTTCGGTCCACGAACTCCACCCTCCGCGGTCCCTCGCTGTCCGACTCCCCCGGCGCCCCCCCCGTAGACGGCTGCTGGCTGGACGACTGAGAATTCTGGGAGCTGAGGTGGGCCGGACTCTGAGGCTGTGATGTCACGGTGCCAGGCTGCATGGGCGTGGCATGGGGCTGCTGGAGGACCACGGCCTGATGGGAGAAGAGCTGAGGGGGGGGGGGCTCTCCCACCTTCTCGTCAGGCTGAGAGGAGCCCGACTCGCCGCAGACGTTTGAACCGGAGGGAGCGACCTCTACGGAGACGGGGGGCACGACCGCACAGCAGGGCATGTCGGACATACAGAGCTCGTCCACAGGAGGGGGGGTCTGACGTCCGACCGCCTGGTCTTTAACACCTGGCTGCTCCTGCTGGACCACAGGCTGGACCGGGTTTGGTTCTGGAGTCTGGACCGACGTCAGGCAGGACGGTGAGGATGAAACCGCGGCAGGGTCGGAGGTGGAGCTGACCGTCAGGGGGGCGGAGTCTGAGGTGGTGGAGAAAGAAGAAAAAAAAAACAGTTCAGTCATTCCACCAGCAGGGTGTAAATCCACCTGGACAACAGTACCAGAGCCACACGGTCTCATGTAACTGTCACAGTCTTAAACACACCAGTTCGTCGGACACGCCCCCATGAACTCAGCCACGCCCCCTTTACCCTAAATAAATAAAAGACGATGATGTTACAGACCTGGAGGTGGACGTTTGTCTTTGTCTGACGTCTCAGCCACAGGACAGATGATGAACCAGCGTTTCCCAGTGTGAAGGACTGTGAAGGACAGACAGGTGGTCTCAGTACCCCCCCCACCACTGAACTCATCTTATAGATAATAATAATAAGAGTAAATATGAAGTGAGGAGCCGTTACCGTTCTGTTGGTAAACCTGCTGTGCAGCGTTGGCCGCTGACGCCTTCAAACCCAAAGAAAAAGACAGAAATGTTTGAAGGCCATGAATTTTACCTGGAACCTGAGTGAAATTAAACTTTCATGTCAGTCTTTTTGGCTTCTCTTCTGGGCCGTTCCGTTCTCACCTCAGTCCTCGTGGCGTCGCCTCCTTCATTTTCTTTGTTCCAGCTCTGATCTGACGTGGTCCGGCCCTCGATGTCCTCGCTCAGCATGTCCTTCACTCTGTCCACAATGTCCTTCAGCTGCTCGATGAACATCTCTTTCTCCAAAAGTAAAATAAAGTCATTCTCCACCTGAGGACGAGCGGAGGAGAAGACAGTCAGGGAGGGGGTGGGGGGGTGTGACCCCTCCTCAGATTCAGATACAGTGAATGACTGACTGAGACCAATCAGCTACACACACACACACACGTAAAGACTGAGAGCAACATTTAGGACAAGAAAAACAGCGCCCCCTGTCTACCATGTAGGTAGCGATCTCCTCTGGTGCGTCTCCATCCAGGTCAAACTTGAAGGTCACCATCTTGTGGTTATGGGTTTCCAGCTGACACTCCACCATCTTATCACCTGTGGTACACACCTGGGGGAGCAGACATTTACAGTCAGCTGAGGGCGCCACTGAGCATCTGTTACACACACGTGCCCCCCCCCAGGTCCGACCGTGACCCTGGATGTGGACACTCACATTGAGCATGCTCAGTTTGGGCCTGCTGGTCTTCTCCTGACGAGATCGTGTTCGTGTGGACCTGCGATGGTGTTTGCGGACTTTGGCTTCACCTTTGCAGCCGTGCGTCCCTTCGTAGCCGTCGCTCAGCTCCTTCCCAGAGGTGGCATCAGAGTTGACACTGGGTCAGAGGTCAGAGGTCAGAAAGACAGGTGTTTATCATCCTGACCTCCAGTAACACACACACACACACACGCTGGTTCATGACCCTGGTGGTGACTATTATTATTACATCACTGATCTATGAGACACAGACACGTTGTCCTGTGACTTTCACTGGTTTCACTGGTTTCACTGGTTTCACTGGTTTCCTCCAGGTTCTTCTCTCTTCTGTCTAGTGGGTGACGTTCAGCGTCGTCATGGTTACCTGTGTTTAAATGCACCTCGCTGTAGAACTGAATGGACTGTAAACCATGGAGTAACGATGGTTCCTGGTCCAAACAATCAAAGACTATTAAAGACCATCTGGACGTCACAGGATGTGATGTCATCGCTGACGACTGAGGTTTGTACCTGTCGCAGCTCTGTCCTGCCGTGTGCTTCTCCGTCACCTGGTCCTGAAACAGATACACATAGTCTGACCAGAGTCACAGTCCTGGGCCGAGACCATTAAAGACTTCTGTGTTGGTACCTCGGCGCCGGTCTCCGTGGGACCCTGACCTGTGACCCCTACAGAACTGAGAGGTTTCTGGCTCTGGCCCCGACCCTGGGCCTGCAGGGTCACCTGGTACAGGGAACTGGTGTCAAAACTGGTGGCTGCTCCAGGATCGGTTCCATTCTGCAGAGGTGGCTGGACCGGCTCAGGGAGGAGTTCTGGGCGAGTGTCCACTCTTTCAAGTATTGACATTGATTGTCCCTGGAGAAATTTATGGAGTTGTTGATTATAATTATGCCTGGGGCTCTTAGAAAATAATAAAAGCCAATGGAAATCAAATAACCCATTGTTTGCACGCATTTCCAGCTTCTTACTATTTTATACCTATTCTTTCTTTTATACCTTTTATACCTGTTTTATACCTCAGCAGTGAAAGACGAACCATGGGTTTCACTGCATGTGGGCTACAGCAGAAAAGGACTAAAAAAAAGAAGACCAAATAGCTGAACCTCAGTTCTACTACACTAACTGTTAAAATTGCATGAATGATTTTGGGTGAAATCCGGAGTCACACATTGCCTGATGTGTCAAATAAAAAAAAAAACATAATTCCCACAGTAGAATTCCCACCCGGGGGTGGGTGGGAAATGTGCTTTACTCTGATTGGTCGAACGTAAAACCACACCAGATTGATTTTTGGCAAGAGGAGTGATCGGCGTTCTGAACAATTTGAATTTCTCTCCTGTTTGTCTTCCTCTTTTGCGCGACTTCAATTAATCACTTGTCTCTCACGTCCAGCCGTGAAAATACAAACGGATCAAGCGCTCTGCCCGTTCAGCACCATGGACAGCGCAGGAAGCGCCGCAGTGTCCAAGCGTTGATTCAACCGGTGGCTTCACTGGCGGCGGGGGGAGCGGGGGGCGGGGGGGGGCGGGGGGGGGGGGGGGAGAAGGTGGAGAGAAGGTGGAGAACCTCTCAGAACAAAACCAGGTCTGTGTTCTCTGGGTCAAAGGTCAACAGCTGCTGGTTTATAAACACACATTAGTACTAACTGTAACAAACCGTCCCAGACTGAGGTCAGAACATCCCATCATAATTACCTGGGTCAAAGGTCGAGTGTGGTCATTTGTGGGAGTGGCCTGAGTGATCGAGGACGGGGACATGTGTGTGTGTGTGGACGGGGGGGCTGATGTCAGGGCGGGGGGGGGATGCCTGGAGGCTCTGACCCCCCCCAGCACGGCTGAGGGTGAAGGTGACAGGGACACAGGGAGGGGGGGGTTCTCAATGTGCAGAGGGGAGACGGGGGAGACAGAAGGGGAGACAGGAAGTGTGTGTCCAGGCGACAGAAAGATGGGATTGAGATAGGAGGGGGAGGGGTGAGGGTG
>NC_024316.1:19611472-19617226 GCF_000523025.1 Cynoglossus semilaevis | reverse complement strand
GGAGAACCACAGGGGAGAACCACAGAGGAGAACCACAGTCACAGTCAAGTAAAGATGGAACTAAACTCAGGTTCAAGGATCAACCAGGTGGGGGCGCACCAACAGTACCTGAGGTTGATGACGGTGCGGTGTAGAAGACGACGTCTGCTGGTGAACACTGGAGGTCGGCTGACCCGGGGTCTGACCCTGTCGGAGGGTTAGAGTTGGTCAGTAACACCTCTGACCTCTGACCTCTGACCTCCTCAGGATAAAGAGGATTTAAACCACAGACTAAGGTGTGGCAGATAAAACGATACGACTTCTAACAAGCTAACATTTGTTAGCGTCCTCCTGTTCATCTGGCTAGCTCGGGCGTTTCAACTTAGCGGTACCGTATTACGTGTTAGCGGCCGGAGCAGAACCGTTTAAGAAGGTAGTGGATGTAGGTAACCAACCGGTACCAACTGGCCCACAGCCCGGTGCTGGTCCGCGGCCCGGGGTTTGGGGACCACTGATTTAGAACACACAACAAACACTGTGCACTGACAGTAACTCTGACCTGTAGGGGGAGCTGTGGAGCTTGGCTTTGCTGTGTAGAGGCCGGGTGGTTCTGGGTAGATCCTACGTAGCTCTGTGGAGCGGTGACAGACCGTGCAGACTGGTGCTGGTTCTGGGAGGCGGCGGGCCCAGCTGTGTAACTCTGATTGGCTGCTGCTGGTCCTCCAGTCTGACTGTGGAGGTCCTGGAGGTGCTGCAGCGGGCCGGGGGTGGAGGTCGGTGCTGCTGCAGTCTTGTCTGGAACCAGAGCCGGAGCCACAAAGTTCTGGCAGGTCTGCTGGCCTGGTACTGTAAACTGGGTCTGGTGCTGCTGGTACCCCAGGGCCGCTGGACCTGCGTATGGACCAGCAACAAAACTGTCCCCGGACTGCAGGTACTTCAGCGGAGCGTTGACAGCCGTGACAGAACAAGGCAGGTCCGTGATTGGCTGTTTGATCTGAGGTCCGGCAGAACCGCCCTGGAGAACGAGAGGAAGAAGGAAGGGAGGGTAAGGACAAGAAACAAGAACCAGAAAAACAGCAGGTGTAACCAGAGGAGGGAACCGACAGAACATCTGTCTCACACAGTGGACCAGTGTGGACAGATGTGAGACAAAAGAAGAACGAGAAAGGAAAAGCAGATGGGGGAGGGGACAGGGGGGGTCAGTCACCGCTTCTTCAGTCAGAGCTGAGAAGGAGAGGATTAGCCAGCAGGGGGCAGATTAGGGTTAATCTGAACAGAGTCTGTCAAAGACGCTCAACACCTGGAGCCCAGGCAGCCAGCAGGGGGCAGGGCAGGAGACAGGAGTTTGATGAAGACGGCGGTAACTCTGCTGCCACCTACCAGTGACGCCGCCTCAGACAACGTACTGTGGCTGTCCTGGGGGGGTCGGGGGTCGTCACCTGAGCCGTCACCACTGGGGTGGTCTTCGGTGGAGGGGGGCGACAAGGAGGCTGGGAGGGGGGGTGTGTGGAGGGGGGCCACTTTACCACCTGTTATGTTAAACAGAGATTTCTGCAGCAGTGAAAAGTCAGAGCAGTTACGTCTCTGGGCGGGGGGGGGCGCGGCCCCCACTGAGGACAGGTGTCTGAAGTCACACGGACAGGTGCGGGCTGCAGCCACAAAAGACGGGTATCGACGCACGCCTTCCTGGTTCCTCAGGAGGATCAGAGAGACACAGGCCTGGCACCAGTGGGACCTGGTCCTCACAGAGTTCTGGTTCTGGTTCTGGTTCTGGACTCGCAGGAGACCGACCAGGTCCGAGTGTCTGCGTCTTCTGGCCGCAGCTAGACTGGAGTTCTCCGCGGTGCCTGAAGGTGGGCCGACGCTGGTGTCAGCGGGGGGGTGGTGCCGGACGACAGAGGAGGTCTGCGGGTGCAGACCGTCCTCGGCCTCTGACCCAGACTCAGAGGGACACAGAACCGACCGGTACTTTAACACTGAGAGGGAGGGGCTTCTGGACCTGTGGGAGTGGTTTGTGGCGTGGTTTCCCGTGCACATGTGGACAACAGGGGCACTTCCTCTTCGTGCCGCTGCCCTGCATGAAATCCTGACCTCTGGACCGGAGGTCGCCCCCCACTGGTCGCCCTGTGAACCAGGTCGATGTGTCAGGAAACGGTTCCTGTTCTGGCACTGATTGAGGAACAATCCACAAGGACGAGAGGCGTTACTCCACACAAACCAACACATGGAAATACAGACGTGTCATCAACAAATATACACCCCCCCCCTGACCCCCCTCCCCCCGGGGGAAGACCACAGACTGAGAGACTGAGGACAGCGGTGTCTCTTCGTCCTGGTACCCACCTGCTGATTGGCCGCTGTGATGGGCTCCAGTAGAGTCTGGCAGAGGAAGCTGTGTTGGCTGCTGTGGGAGTCGGAGTAGACCGTGGAGCCCACGCCACTGTCCGTCGTGCCGTTCGCTGCAGAGACGGTGAAACAAAGACCTGGTTAGACGTCCTGTTCTCCTCGGAGGTGTTCCTCACAGAGAAGACCACGAGTTCCTCCTACATGTCACCGACGTGGAACTGGTCGGCAGCTGACCCGGCTTGTTGTTCTGGTCTGCGTCCGTCTCGTCCGGCTCCGGTAACGGCGGTCGTCCGACGTGAGTCGAAGCCGCAGTGACTCCCTGACACGCCGTCACCTGGGTTCTGGGTTCTCCGTCCACTGCGGCCGTAGCAGACGCGGTTCTCTCCCTCCTCCATTTGATCAGAGCCACGCGGTCTCGAATCGACTTCCCCACGGTCTTAACGTCGCTGTCGTGGAAGAAGCCGGACTCCACCTGACACAGAGGAGGAGCAGCCGTGAACTCTGGGAAACTTCAGCAGGTGGAGGACGGGGTCAGACAAGTGGGGAGCTGCGTTAGCTACCTTAGCTACCTTAGCTGCGTTAGCTACTTTAGCTGTGTTAGCTGCATTAGCTGCGTTAGCACATCAAAACAACTGACACACGTCACGTCTGAACAGAGAACAGAACAAAACACACAGGAATCAGCGTCCAGTCAGTGCAGCAGCGCAGCCAACTGGTGACATGAGGTACAGGCAGAGCAATAGAAATGTGTCCAATCAGCACGGTTGAATCTGATGTGTCGCCGAGTCTCTCTGTGACGGGTGGATACCTGGAGTACCAACAGTACCAACAGTACCAACAGTACCAACAGTACCAACCTCCGGCCCAGATTTCTGCTCCTCGTCACGTGACCTAAACTGTAGGAGACGCCCACAGACGCCCACAGACGCCCACAGACGCCCACAGACGACCACAGACGCCCACTCACCATTTCCTGGGCTATGACCTCAGGGACCTCCCTCTCCAGGTCAAAGGTGAACTCGATGGCTCCACTCTCCTTGTACTTTCCCTTCAACTTCCTGTGGTCCTCCACCCACAGCTTGAGGGCTATGGAGGCCTTCTTCCCATCATCCTCCTCTGCCAGCTCCACCCTCACACCCGTGTCCTCCACAAAGAAAACGTGGTTCAACAGGTCCTTGATTGTGTACCAGAAGAAGAAGAAGAAGAAGAAGAAGAAGAAGAAGAAGAAGAAGAAGAAGAAGAAGAAGAGCGGAGGTCAGAGGTCTGAGCTGCTGTGCAAAAGTCTTAGGCGGGGGGGGGGACTGACAGCAGGGCAGAAAGAGAGGGGCAGTAAGGCAAACGGTGTACTTGATCAGGACAAATGGCTCAATATGAGGGGCGTGGCCCTTCACGTACCGCTCCTCCTTCTTCTGACAGATACATTCTCCAATCACCTCCTTGATTTCTGGGTCCATGACCTTGTTGAAGCTGGCGGGTTTGACTCCCTGAGGAAGAGCAGAGGAAGAGCAGAACAAGTCAACCACATCTGTGACCCACCAGAGTCTACTCTGCAGTACTCTGCAGTACTGTGTCAGATCAATCTCCTATTAATATCCTGCAGTGGTCTCTACAGACCACTCTGACACAGACACAGTAACAAATACAACAACAGACCAGTGTCCACAGACAGCTGCACTAATGTGAACATAAAAGCCCCGGCTCTTTAACAGCTGCCCCACAGTCAAACTGCACTGATCAATACTGCACATCAGATCATAAACTAAATCTACTTTAAATCCACCCCCCAGCCAGTCCAGCCCAGCCCAGTCGTCCAGTCCAGTCCAGCCCAGTTCAGTCCAGCCCAGTCGTCCAGTCCAGTCCAGCCCAGTCGTCCAGTCCAGTCCAGTCCAGTCGTCCAGTCCAGTCCAGTTCAGTCCAGTCCAGTCCAGCCCAGCCGTCCAGTCCAGTCCAGTCCAGTTCAGTCCAGTCCAGCCCAGCCCAGTCCCGTCCAGCCCATTCCAGCCCAGTCCAGCCCAGTTCAGTTCAGTCCAGTCCAGCCCAGTTCAGCCCAGCCCAGCCCAGCCCAGCCCAGCCCAGTCCCGTCCAGCCCATTCCAGCCCAGTCCAGCCCAGTTCAGTCCAGTCCAGCCCAGCCCAGTACAGTCCAGTCCAGTCCAGTCCAGTCGTCCAGTCCAGTCCAGTTCAGTCCAGTCCAGTCCAGTTCAGTCCAGTCCAGTCCAGTCCAGATCCAGATCCTCTCTTTCTTTCCACCTTGACAACTGTTAGACCTGTAGCACCAGTGTTCTAAAGCCGTGGGGGGCGGGGGGAGAGGGGGGACACACACATAACTGTTCTTAAGAACAAAATCAAGTCCACAGAGACTCAAACGTCCGTCTGTGACTTTCACTCGTTTCTGTCGTGCTCCACAGTCGTGACTCACACTTGTGACTTTGCGATAGATCTGCGCGGCGTTCTGACACTCAGAGTAGGGATACTCCGAGGTGGCCATCTCTAACATACACATGCCGAAGGCGTAGACGTCCACGGCCTCGTCGTAGTGTTCCTCGTACATCTCCGGGGCCATGAACTCAGGAGTTCCTGCGGACAGAGAGCAGCGCTGACTCCAGCTGCAGCGTTCACCTGCAGCACGTCTTTACTCGCGCCGCCTCTCTTACCGATCACGCTCTTGGCGAAGGAGGCCGCCTTGAGCGTCGCCAGTCCTAAATCTCCGATCTTGACGGAACCCGTGGGTCCAGTAATGAAGATGTTGTCACATTTGAGGTCCCGGTGGATGATGGGCGGAGCCCTGGTGTGCAGGAAGTGGAGGCCTTTCAGGATCTGTCGGCACCAGCTCCGCAAAACCTTCGGCTTCATCACCTTGAAACGCTTCAAGTACCTGCAGACGGGATTACATTTCATTCACTATTAAAAACCAAGCAGACAAACAGGAAGTGGGGGTGTACGGCACGCTCACGTTTTAAGCGTCCCAGACGTCATGAGCTCCGTCACCAGGACGATGCATTTCTTCCCTTTCAGCGGCGACTCCCAGAAGTCGTAGAAACGGACGATGTTTGGATGCTGGAGACCCTTCAACATCTCCGCCTCCTCCTTGAAACGCTGACGCTCCACCTTGGACAGCTTACGGTCCTGCAGGAACCAGAACCAGGTGCAGTGGGGCATCACAGCATGAACCGTGGGGTATTTATACACGGGGTATTTATAATTCTGCAGAGTTTCCTTCACAAAAAAAAAAAAACCACCAGGTTGAAACAACAGGCGGCGTGACGGTGTTGATGAGGGAGACGTCCTCCACGTGAACATCACAGATGGGGGGGGGGGGGTCTAGACTGCTGACATGGCTGCTCTTATACGTGCACAGATCTAACACACGTGCACTCTGGGGGGGGGGGGGGGGGGGGGCGGCGGCTAAAGGGCACATGCCACCCCCCCC
>NC_024316.1:19605915-19611432 GCF_000523025.1 Cynoglossus semilaevis | reverse complement strand
GCTAAAGGTCACATGTCACCCGTCGCCTCACTCCCACCATCCCCCATATCTGCAGCCTCTCTCCGTCTAACTCTCCCCCTGCAGCCCCATCAACCAACCACTCCCTTTTACAGCATCACTCACACACTCACACACACACACACACACACACTCACACACACACTCACACACACACTCACACACACCTTTCTCTCCCACCGCTGCAGCAGTTTATGTAACAAGGCGACGTGAGAACGGGCCGCGACCCCACCCTGCAGGGACGGACCACAAAGATGGAGGAACACAGAGACAGAGAGGAGACGAGGACCACTGTCCTACAGTGTGTGTGTGTGTGGGGGGGGGGGCGTGAAGCAGGGTGTGTGTGTGTGTGTTGTGTAAGGTTTTCTGTGCTAGTGCGTGCTGAGGGAGGGGGGACTTTTCTCCTCTGAATTCACATGAATTATTCAGCTCTGCAGACGAGTCTGTTCACTGAGGGAGGCTGAGCTGGGGGGGGGGGCCGGAGGGGGGCATCCCCAAATTTAACTTTACTGCAGAGCATCCGACTGTAAACACAGTCTACTGACAGTCAGAAACAGGCGGAGCATCAGACAGACACCAGTGGTCCACATGGTCCAGACCAGACCAGCTGTGGTCCTGGTATCTGACACTGAGAGGCTCCACTTCATAGGTTCTAATGTTCTAATGTTCTGCAGAACGACAACCTGACACACAGTAACAATAAAGTACCGCTGAAGCCCCCGCCCCACCTGGTGTCACAGCTGGAGGACCACAGAAGGAATCGGTACCAGAACCAAGAACCTGAGGTCAGATTTATCAGAGGACACGTTTATCTATGGGTCAGAAACAGAATTCATTCACTTCATACTGGACCAGGTGGACCAGGTGGACCAGGTGGACTTTATGATGATGCTGGTTACAGCTGGTCAACACCATGTCAAGAGGCTCAGAGTCACAAAAGTTGGCATTGGCCGTTGTGTGGACAGGAGGATTTCATCAGCTGCTGCAGTGTCAGGGCACACAGCCAGAGGGAGACAGACTCAGGCACAGACTCAGGCACAGACTCAGGCACAGACTCAACTAGGCTGCAATTCCTAAAACAAGAAAAGGTTTTTTTCATGGATAAAAACACACTGCTGTAGGAGTACTGTGGTATGAAGTATTGAAGTACTGCTGAAGTACTACAGTTAATAAATATTGTAAACACACTAGAACCTTCAGGTTTTACCAGTTACCAGGGATCAACACAGCTGCATTCTTCCACTGGACACTGTGTGGCGCTGTCTCCCTCTCTGCTTATTTTACCCATGTTTATATCAATCATATTTTTCTTAGTTTTCTTAATTTTTATATGATCATTATATTTGTTTCTTTCTGTGTCTTTGATGTTAATTTAATTCTCTAACACGTCGGCGTCTGAGGAGACGACGACACCGGTTCCGTTTGATCAACGGCGTCCGCCGACGGACCACAGCGGACACAGACCTGAGGACCTACCTGCAGCTCACACCAGGCCACCTCCACCCAGGTCTCCGTGTCCAGGCCCTTGTAGACCGTCTTGAAGGAGCCTCTCCCCAGTTCAATGTCAAACTTGAGGAAGCGTCCTCCTGGAGACGTGGACACCGCCTTCATCTCCGCCTCCTCCTCGTTTTCTTCGCTGGCCGCCTTGATGTTGGACTGAGCACAACCGCTGCAGGGGGCGTCGAACCCATCACCACGTGTGTCCTTCTGGTCAGTACTGGAGCCGTCTGTCACACTGTCTTTGGGTTGACTTGGACCAGGAGAGCTGGGCCCCTCCAGGCCGTCACAGCTGGTGGTCCTGGTCCTGGTCCGGTCCACTAGTGTGGGCAGATGAACGTTGAGGTTCTGACCGGTGTACTCACAGTCCGCTGCTCCACACGTCTGTTCATCTTGGTCTGAAAACCACAGGCTTCTTCTGATAAAACGCTGGTTGACGTTCCTCTGGTAGTTGGAGGAGGGGTACACACTGGGGTCGCTGCCACCTCGGACCACTGGGTCCAGCGGACCCTCGGCCATGGTCAGCTCACGCTGAGAGTTGGGGACAGACTGGTGTTTGAGGTCCGGCTGAACCTCGGAGCTACAGTTCACCACGGGCTCCATCGCAGGAGAACAAAGTCCAAGGTCACTTTGGATTCAAGTCCTTGGTGCCAGCACCGGCCATTCTCTGGTACCGTCAGTGAGCGGAGGCTTCAAACACCGGACCAGGTGACACGGAGGTCAGACTTCACTCAGAGGACGACGCTGCGGGACACGGGACACAGGAACAGAATCAAACTGTAGCACATCACTGACATCAGCACAGACTGGACCGAGCAGGACGTCAGAGTCCGGACGTCAAAGACACCGTTCGCTGTCGTTGACGTCCGGACAAAAACTACAAGACGTGGACCGTTAGATTAGCCTTAACTGTAAACAAACACAACGTAAATGACTGACACCATTTGGTTGTAATTCTGCGTCTGTGACGTTTGTGTCTGTGTCTAATCTACAGTCAGGTGATAATCTGGTCTAATCCAGTCGTCGTGAAGTTTAACAGGAAATGAAGATTTCGTTTTTCATTTTTAATAATCTTGTTTTTTGTTTGTAAACAGCCTCTGTGGCCAGCAGGTGGTGCTGAGTAGTCATTTGAAACCCTAGTTCCATGTTCAAGTCTCCTGGTACAGCTGGAGTCTACACTGGTACAATAAGACCAGTCTGTAACGACGGTCAAACTCTCGTGTTTGACACCTCGTTACAGACATGTAGCCCACGGCGTGCTAGCTCATTAGCATCGTGACATTTCACACCAACATTTTTGCCTTTGCCTCCTACTAGCACAGGTGCACTACTGCCACCTAGTGGGCATATTTTTAACTGGCAAATACTAGGAACAAAAGAATGCTAACGTTAGCCAACAGTTAGCTTGTTTCTTTTTCCCACTGGTTTGTTTTTCACAGTAGCCGACACGTCAATCAGTTCTGGAACTTTTTATACCTTCTTTTGTTTCATGAGCTTCAACAGTTCTTTTGTGTCGTCAGTACTGCAGTATTATTTACACGAACATGTACTGAAGAACCTGAAGATACAAACAGAACACGGCTTTCATCTCAGGTTCAAAGGATAAAAGGGTTGAAGGCAACAACATTCAAATCAAAGCTGGGATCGAAAGATTTGACCATTTTATATATTTATTTATCTGATTTATTTTTGAGGTCAGACTCGTGCAGCTTCAGCTCTAAATAATTTTAAATCTATAAAAACCAGTCGGTCAAACTGGCTGCTCTGGTTTCTGACTTCATACATTAAACACTAAACTATACATTCAAGAACCAACCAACACAACTCACCCTCACACTAATATTTCTACGGTTGTGATGGGCCCCCACCCACAGGTGGACCCCCACCCACAGGTGGACCCCCACCCACAGGTGGACCCCCCCCCACAGGTGGACCCCCACCCACAGGTGGACCCCCCTCACCTCACCCCTCACCCTGCTCAGATCTAACACTGAAAAAGTGTAACGTTTACTACATCAACAACTGTACTCTGGTGACTGGGTGGTGGGTGTGTGTGTGTGTGTGGGTGGGTGTGGGTGGGGGGGGGGTTAGGGGGGGGGGGCAGACTTAATTGGCCCAGTGCACCAAATAGGCAGGAACCGCTACTGGCCACAAATGTGGCCACGGTCCACATTTTCTAAACCACGCAGTGAAACAGCAAAGTGCTGTAAAAAAAAACCAGAGAAAAACTGCGAGTGTTTCTGAGCAGGTCAACGTCGAGATAAATGTTTGATACACGATTACAGCTGTCAGAGAAACAACCAGGTTTCAAACAGGTAGAAGGGACTCACCCACTCTCCCACAGACGAACAGTCACCGACGACAGACTCCCGGTCAAACCCAGACCAGCAGACCAGGGTCCAGGTTCTGAGTCAGGTCCAGGGTTTGAAAAAACATGTCGCTAACGTAGAGAACGTGCCCACACTGAACGCTCACCTCCACTGAAACTAAAGCTCCATTTCCTGGGGCGAACAGCGTTTGAGCAGGAGAACCAGCAGCTTAGCATTAGCTAAACAGACAACAGCCCGGCGACCGCGGGGGAAATGACGGCTTCGTTTAATTTTATCTCCTCTCGAATCTTCGCATCCTCCTCTTCGGTGACCTGTCGGAAGATGCCGAGTGTCCCCGAACCTCCTCGCTGCTTCTTGTGTATAAACGTGTGGCGGTAAAAAAAAAACGACAGTGAATTCGAGTCCTTTCAGAGTTAATTCACAGAAAAATGAGGAAAAAAAACAGATTTTCGTGTCGACTCGGCCTCTGTCGTGGCTTCTCCTCCCAGTGTGAGGTGAACTCACCGGCGGGGAGGCAAATAATTGTGCCTCCCATTCAGCATGACGCGTTCCACGCCCCTGGTAACGTGTGTGGGATCTCTCTCTCTCTCTCTTTCTCTATGTCTCTCTATGTCTATGTCTCTCTCTCTCTATGTCTCTCTCTCTCTCTCTACCAAACACTATTCAGAGATGATGACATGATGTAATGTACGACTTCAACAGGGGGACCGCGACCCCGAAAATGTAGACAGAACTGCAGAGCGGTCACGAAAAAAAATTTTTACATAAATAAAAAATACAAAATATTTAAATAAAACAGATAATAAACTACACAATAATATGATGTGATTTTATTTGAAAAGTAACCCTGGTGAAGTACAGCGTTGGTGCCACACGGTGGCAGGTGTGGTGATGCTCTTGTTCGCCCTGTGGAGATGAGAGAGGAGTCGAACCACAGACGAAAATGTCACCATTAGATGGCAGTAAAACCAACTAAAGTATCACAACAGCCACTGTGTGTGTGTGTGTGTGTGAGTGTGTGTCTCACACTGTAGTTTCAGTTCAATGTTCCCTGGACTCTGAGGTTCAGCTGCATCAGGACCAATCACGTGGAGCTGCAGCCACGGTTTGTATTACAATCAATATTTACATCCGACATAAAAATAGAAACATCAAAGAGATCACACCATGAGGCAGCACTAGGGGACAGCAGAGAGGACGAGACCCAGGTGGGACCCAGGGCTGGGGTGGGACCCAGGGCTGGGGTGGGACCCGCGTGTTGGTCAGAGAGGAGGGGCTGAGGACAAGAAGGAAGAAATTAGACTGGTCCACTAGTCCAGTCCACTAATCTGGTCCACTAGTCCAGTCCACTAATCTGGTCCACTAGTCCAGTCCACTAGTCCAGTCCACTAATCTGGTCCACTAGTCTGCTCTACTAGTCCACTGCAGGGTAGTGTAACAGTGTCACAGTGTCACAGTGTAACAGTGTAACAGTGTAACAGTGTCACAGTGTAACAGTGTAACAGTGTGACAGTGTAACAGTGTAACAGTGTAACAGTGTGACAGTGTAACAGTGTGACAGTGTGACAGTGTAACAGTGTAACAGTGTGACAGTGTAACAGGACGGTCCGGCTCTGAAACAGTCTCAGTGAACAGCTGTAAAACTAAAGGCCCAACAGAGAAAGATTGAAAT
>NC_024316.1:19604642-19605835 GCF_000523025.1 Cynoglossus semilaevis | reverse complement strand
GAGAGGCTGATAGGACGTGATGGATGGAGAGGCAGGAAGTGCTGAGGTCTCAGAAAGGAAACGCCCGCCGCCTCGGTCTGATGACGAGTGAATAATGAATGAACCGCCGTAGTCCGTCCTGTAGGTGGGGCCGATCGCAGCAGCTGCCGTACTGCAGCCGTGGAGGAGACGTGGGCCACGGGTTTAGAACACATGCTGCTGGTTTTGGTCAGCCCACGGAGAAAAAAAACTGTTTTCATTTGGTGAAAATGTTAAAAATGACAAAAGTTTTTGTTGAATCTGCAGAGAAAACTCCTGGTTCTGGTCTGTTCCGGGTCTGACCTCATGGTCCGGTCAGGGAGCAGACACCTGGAGGCGTCGGGCACCGAACACAATGACAGACACAAAACAGTGAGGACGGGTTTCCATGGAAACAGAGGGATGTAGAACAGAAAACAAGGAGGAAGAGCAGTGCATCATGGGTATGAAGAAAACTATTTGGACAGAACTGAGCTAATGACGGACTGTCTTCTAACCACAGGTCAGGGGTTCGAGTCTGGGTCAGACCTTGATGTCGATGTGTTTGGAGCAGCTGGGAAGAGTTTGAAGTAGTTTTTAGAATTTCTTACATTTATCCTCACGGAGAAATGAAGTGGTTACGCGGAGAGCATCAACAACAACAACAACAACAACAACAGGAACAACAACAACAACAACAACTGAGACTGAGCTGAAAAATGTGTTCATTTAAAGATGTGTAAAAATTCAAACTGCAGGAATAACTGTTCAGATCAGTGGTGGTGTCGTTCCTGACCTCAGCTGACCTCAGCTGACCTCAGCTGACCTCAGCTGACCTGACCTGAAAACACACTGACCTCTGCAGGCCGACAGAATGTTCTAAATCTTTCCCTCACAGAAAAAGGCTCAGAAAAACAAAAGAGAAAAGAATCAGTGAGACAAAGAGTCTGGAACCAACAACAACAACAGGAGTCAGGTGTGTGTGTGTGTGTGTGTGTGTGTGTGTGTCACACTGTCTCTGTCTCCACCGCTGGCCAACACACACACACACACACACACACAGGGGTGGCTTAAAGGCTCAGTTGATAATTGCCCCTCTGACGTGAGGTCCGTCCTTCCAGACACGTCTGATCAGTGGGTTTAACGGCTCCCTGACCCCCGCCCCCCGGGCACCGCAGGAACACGGACGTGGGGAA
>NC_024316.1:19604172-19604402 GCF_000523025.1 Cynoglossus semilaevis | reverse complement strand
AACAACAACAACAACAACAACAACAACAACACTAATATTAATAATAATAATAACTGAGTGACTTATTCATCCCACTACAGGGGAGACTTACACCGTGAGTCTTTGAAATGCCACAGGCTGCCACAGGAGGCGCCATCAGGAATATGTGGTTCCTCTGGGAACAGAACCCAGGACGTCAGGCTGGTCCTTGGTCCTACATGAGACAGGTTGTTCCATGGCTCCAGCCTGTG